>NW_028270188.1:25225358-25565854 GCF_037043375.1 Chiloscyllium plagiosum
GTACAATTCCAATACTTCTAAGGAATCTGGACGTGTATTTGAATAGCAAGGGTTTAGAGAGAAATGGGTCAAGTGCTTGCAATCGCGGCAGGATCGGTTTCGGAGATCTGTTGGACATGGACGAGTTGGACTGAAGTCTGTGTTGTCCGTGCTGTCCATATCTAATGGCTCTATGATATTGCTGTACACTTTTTTAACAGGGTGAGAGGATGATATGATAACTCCAATTTTGATGCCTGAGAGTTGAGCAAGCGAATTCATTCCCCTAGAAGACGTGTGAAACGTCTTGATAGACATCCAACAAAATAAAATGAACACATTTTTGATTTGAATTGAAACCTGCACTCTGTTTCTCGTCCGAGACTGTGCCCGCTCTGCTTCATACTGCATACATTTCATGTTTTGCATTTGGATTCTCCTTAACTCTGTTTGCCAAATCTCTCTCATGCCCCCTTTTTGCCCTCCTGATTTCTTTCTTAAGTGTGCTCCTATTGCCTTTGTTCTCTGCCAAGGATTCATTCGATCTATCTTGTCTATACCTGACAGATGCTACCTTCGCATTGTTAACCAAATCCACGATTTCTTTACTCATCCAGCATTCCCTTCACCTACCAATCTTTCCTCCCAACCTGACAGGAATATGCTGTCTCTGCACTCTCGTTATCTCGTTATCTCATTTCTGAAGGCTTTCCATTTTCCAGCCATTCTTTCACCTGTGAATATCTGCCCCAAGCAGCTTTTGAAAGTGTGTGCCCAATATCAGCATAATTAGCCTTCCACCAGTTTAGAACTTCAACTTTTAGATCTGGTCTACCGTTTTCCGTTTACCGTATTATAACTAATAATATTATGATTGCTGGCCCCAAAGTGCTCCCCCACTGACAGCCCAGTCGTTTGCCCTGCCTTATTTCCGAACTTTCGGTCAAGTTTTGCACCTTCTGTAATACGTGCACCCACATAGTTAATCAGAACATTTTCATAATACATACTTAAGAAATTCCACTCCATTTAAACCCTTAACACTATGGCAGTCCCAGTCTATGTTTGGAAATCCCCTACCATAACCATCCTAGTATTCTTACAGATAACTGATAACTCTTAACAAATCTGTTTCTCAATTTACCTCTGTCAATCAGGGTCACTGTGGTACTCAGTGCCATTCTCTATATGTCAGCCTTACTTCATCAGTCTAATTCCCCATTCTGTGTCTCTCCCTGTCTCCTGTATGTATTCAGGAAGTTCCTGGCTCCATAGACCTCCCAGTTGCTGAGTGTCTCCTCCATCACGTAACTCAAGATGGTTTGTTATCCAGGGGGACAAACGTTAATGGAGGCCTGGAGCTTTCAATAAATCCTGCAGCTAGGTAGGATCACACACTGTGAACAGAACAGAGATCAATAGGAGGGCTCCAATCATCGACTAACAAAGTGTGGCATAGATACTTTTCTGGAGGTGGAGCACAGTACGGACACACTCCAAGCTTAATCACCACATCTAATTTAATGTATGTTGTCGTAAGATAGCATAAGGAGTTCACAGTCATCAATCCAGAACTATACTGTCCAGTGGGCATCAGTAAAATACAAGTGAAAGCAGCGCTACCAAGAGACGGTGGCAATGCTTCCTGGGATCCTTGTGTTCTGTGTTCCCTCTCTGAAATTCTATCTGTGGCACATTTTGTCGACCATTCTAACTCCTATAACAGTTACCATCATTGCAACCTTCTCGTCTCTCGCTTATTTCTCCACATATTTGAAACGTACTCAAAACCCAGACAATCATCCCTATCTCTGTAAATTGTGATTGTTTCCATTGCATGTCTTATCTCAGTATCCTTCTCGTCCAGTAACTGGAGACATGTTGCACAGAAACAGACTTTGCAATCCATGCGAACCAGGTTTCCTAAACGCATTTGCCTGCGTTTGGCCCATATCTCTTCAAACCTTCTCCACTCCAGGTACCTGCTCAAGTTTCTCCCCCATGTTTTCGTTGTACTTGTTTCTAACAATTCCTCTGGCAGTTCGTTCCATACATAGGAAATAGAGAATCGATCACTCAACACTGCAGTGCAATGCAGACCCTTCGGTCCTCGATGATGCGTGAAACTGTCAAAATAATCTGAAACCCAGTCTACCCGACACTATTCCATTTTAATCCATATGTCTGTCCAATGACCATTTAAATGTCCTTAAAATTGGCGTGTGTACCACTGTTGCTGGCAGGGCATTCCACAACCTTACTACTCTCTGAGTAAATAAACTAACTCTGACGTCTGTCCTATTTCTATTACGCCCCGAATTTAAAGCTAGGTCCCCTCGCGCAAGCCATCACCATCTGAGGAAAAAGGCTCTCATCGTCCACCCTATCTAAACCTCTGATCATCTCATATGTTTCACTTAAGACTCCACTCAACCTTCTTCTCTCTAATGACAACAGCCTGAAGTCCCTCAGCCTTCCTTCGTAAGACCTCCCCTCCATACCAGTAAACATCCCAGTAAATATCTTGTGAACCCTTTCCAAAGCATCCACATTCTTCCTATAATATAGCGATCGGAACTATGTGCAATACTCCAACACCAACCGTACCAGAGATTTGCACAGCTGCAGCATGACCTCATGGCTCCGATACACAATTCCTCTATTAATAAAAGCCAAAACAACGTAGGGCGTCTTAATACCTTTATCAACCTGGATGGCAACTTTCTGTGCATGGACACCGACATCTCTCTGTCTATTTACACTACCAAGACACTTACCACTAGCCCAGTCCTCTGTATTCCTGTTACTCCTTCCAAAGTGAATCACCTCACAGTTTTCAACATTAAACTCCATTTGCCACCTCTCAGCCGAGGTCTGCAGCTTATCTATGTCCTCCTGGAACCAAGAACATCCTTTGGCACTATCCACAACTCTACCGACCTTCATGTCATTCGCAAATTCACTAAACCATTCTTCTCCGCCCTGATCTCAATCACTCGTAAAAATGACACGGACCAGTGGCCCCGAATGAGATCCTTGTGGTCCAACACGAGTTAATGAACTCCAGGATGAACACTTCCATTCAACCACAACTCTTAGTCTTCTTTCAGCTCGCCAAGTTCTGACCTCAACCGCTAAACCACACTCAATCCCATGCCTCCATAATTTGTGCAATAGCCTACCGTAGGGAACTTTATAAAACGCCTTACTAAAATCCATGTTCATCACATCAACCGCTTTACCCTCACCCACCTGTTTCATCACCTTCTCAAACAACTCAGTAAGTATTGTGAGGCATGGTTTACCCCTCACAAAATCGTGTTGACTATCCCCAATTAACATATTCTTTTCTCAATCGTTATAAATCCTATCTCTTACAACCCTGTCCAACACTTTGCGCACAACCGAAGTAAGGATCATTGGCCTATAATTGCTAGAGTTGCCTCAACTCGCCTTCTTGAACAAGGGAGCAACATTTGCCATCCTCCAGCTTTCTGGCACTGTTCCTGTAAACAATGACAAAATAAAGACCAAAACCAAAGACTCTGCAATCTCCTCCTTGGCTTCCCAGAGAATCCTCGGATAAATCCCATCTGTGCCAGGGGTCTTATCTACTTTCACACGTTCGATAATTGCTAACACCACCTCGTTGTGAACCCTACTCCAATCTAGTCTGGTAGCCCGTATCTCAATATTCTCATCGATAACATTGTCGTTTTTCATCACAAATGCTGATAAAAAATATTCACTTCGTACTTAAACTTTCTCCTCTGACTCCACACACACTCCCTACTACTATCCTTGATTGGACCTAATCTTACTAGAGCCATTCTTTTGTTCCTGATAAACCTTCCGACTTTTGATTGATACTATCCGCCAATGGATTCTCATGTCCACTCCTGGATCTCCTCAGCTCTCGATCAAGGTCTTTCCTAGTTAACCTGTACTTCTCAAGCACCCTAACTGAGACATCACATCTCATCCTAACATAAGCCTTCTTCTTCTTCTTGACAAGAGATTCAACTTCTTGAGCAAACTTGCTTCCTTCACTCGACACCCTCATCCCTGCCTGACAGTCATATACTTATCAAGGACACGCAGTGAATGTTCCTCGAATAAGCTTCACATTTTAATTGTGCCATGCTCTACAGTTTCCTTCCAAATCCTATGCATCCTAAATCTTGCCTAATCACATCATAATAGCCTTTCCCCCAGCTATAACTCCTGCCCTGCGGTATATGCACATCCGTTTCCAGCGCTAAAGTAAATATAACCGAATTGTGGGAACTGTCACCAAAGTGCTCACTTACTTCAAATCTAAAAACTGGCCGGGTTCATTCCCCAGTTCCAAATTCAATGTGTCCTTGACCCTTATTTACTTGTCGACATGTTGTGTGAAGAATGATGAAATACAAACAGACTCGAACCGCAACGTATCCGCAATGGGACAGGCTGCAAGGTCGTTCAATGAATAAATGGCTGTAAAATTTCAAGGGAAGGAAAGAGTCAAGATTAGAGTGGTGCTGGAAAGGTACAGCAGGCAAGGCAGCATTTGAGGAGCAGGAAAATCGACGCTTTGGGAAAGAGCCTTTCATCAGGAATGGTGAGGCCTGCTCATTGGTTGCTGCCCGAACTGCTCTGCTTTCATCGAATCACTCTCGTCTTGACTCAACTCTCCAGCATCCGCAGTCCACACTTTCACCGAAGGGAAGGAAGGAGTTGCAGGGTCTCTTATATTTCCATCTGAATGGTGTTTTATTGATTTCAAAACAGGGAAATGATGGCCACTCAGTTGGACAATGTGGAGTCTGTTCCCATCAATGCTTGCGTTATATTAGCAGTCGGTGGGTCCTTCATTGTGTGGGATACCATATCCTGAATGCTGGAGGCACGCCTGAAAACTCAGGATGTCCCACCTAAACAAGACCATATAGCTAACAGCAGCGTATCCCAGCTGCATACTGGAACAACCTCCTATCCACGATCGCGGTCATTACTGGAACTGGAAATCCAAGCAAATGAGTAGATGAGGCCATGGGAGGCGGAGTGTACACAATGTTGCCAGGGCCAGGTTGGCAGGTTCTACTGAGGGCATTAATGATTCATTTAACATCTCCCCAGTTGGCACATGGACCTTCACCGAGCGGGAGTATTGTGAACACAGCTTTTTCAGTATTATCAAGCTAAAATTGAAGAACAGCCATGCGAGAAAAAGTATTCACGTTCAGTGCTGTACACTTGAGACGTTTTTGTCTGTGTTTGTGCGAAAGGATTTATAATGTTGTTAAAACTCAATTCGTTTCATACAATGGTGATTTATTGTTTATTCATTTGTGGGACTTGGGCGTCGCTAGCTGTCCAGCATTGATAGCCCATCCCTAATTGCCCTCGATAAGTTAGTGGTGAGCTGCCTTCTTGAATTCCTGCAGTCCACGTGCTGTGGGTTGACCGACAATGCCAGTCGGGAGCGAAATTCAGGGTTTTGACCCAACGACTATGAAGGAATGGCGATATATTTCCAAGTCAGGATGGTGAGTGGCTTGGAGGGGACTTGCAGGTGGTGGTGTTCCCAAGTACTTGTTCCTCTTGTCTTTCTAGATGGAAGTGGTTATGTGTTTGGAAGATGCTGTCTTGGAATCTTTGGTTAATTTCTGCAGTGCACCTTGTAGATAGTAATAACTGCTGCCACTGAGTGCTGGTGGTGGAAGACTGAATGTTTATGGGTGTGGTGCCAAACATGCGGCCAGCTTGTGTCAAGCTTGTTCAGGATTGTCAGAGCTGCACCCATCTAGGAAAGATATTGAGGGTTTAGTTAAGAAAACGAAGGAAGCATATGTAAGGTATAGACAGAATAGATCGAGTTAATCCTTAAAAGACTATAAAGACAGTAGGAGTATAATTAAGAGGGAAATTAGGAGGACAAAATGGGGACATGAGATAGCTTTCGTAGATAGAAATAAGGAGAGTCCAAAGTGTATTTGCAAATACATTAAGGACAGAAGGGTAACTAGGCCCCCTCAAAGATCAATGAGGCAGCCTTTGTGTGGAGCCGCAGAAAATGGAGGAGATGTCAAACGAGTATTTTTCATCAGTATTTACTATGGAAAATGATATGGAAAATGATATAGAATGTAGGGAAATAGCTGGTGACACCTTGCAAAATGTCCATATTACAGAGGAGGAAGTGCTGGATGTCTTGAAACGGATAACGGTGGATGGAAGCCTGAGGGACAGGATGTGCATGTATTTCAAAAGGCAAGGATTTTTTTTAGGAATAGTCAACTTGACTTGGTGCGTGGAAAATCATGTCTCACAAAACTTGATTGAGTTGTTTTGACGAAATAACAAGGATGATGGATGAGGACAGAGCGGTACACATGATCTATATGGACTTCAGTAAGACATTCGACAAGGTTCCCCGGAAGAGACTGGTCAGCTAGGTTAGATCTTAAATACATGGTGAACTCACCATTTGGATCAGAACTGGCTCAAAGGTAGAAGACAGAGCGTGGTGGTGGAGGGTTGTTTTTCAGACTGGAGGCCTGTGACCAGTGGAGTGCCACAAGGATCGGTGCTGGGACCTAGACTTTTTGTCAGTTATATAAATGATTTGGAAGCGAGCATATTGGGTTCAGTAAGTAAGTTTGCAGATGACACCAAAATTGGAGGTGCAGTGGACAGCGAAGAAGGTTACCTAAGATTACAACAGGATCTTGTCCAGTTCGGCCAATGGACTGAGAAGTGGCAGATGGAGTTTAATTCAGATAAATGTGAGCTGCTGCATTTTGGGAAAACAAATCTTATCAGAACTTAGACACTTAATGGTAAGGTCCTAGGGAGTGTTGCTGAAAAAAGAGACCTTGGACTGCAGGTTCTTTGCTTCTTGAAAGTGGAGTTGCAGGTAGACTTCATAGTGAAGAAGGCGTTTGGTATGCGTTCTTTTATTGGTCAGAGTATTGAGCTGCCAGAGGAAGTGGTAGAGGCTTATACAATTGCAACAGTTAAAAGTAATTGGAATGGGTATATGAATAGGAGGGTTTGGAGGGATATGAGCGGTGTGCTGGCAGGTGGGACTCGATTGGGTTGGGATATTTGGCCGTTATGGACGGGTTGGACCGAAGGGTCTGTTTCCATGCTGTATATTTCTATGACTCTATGACACTAAGTCTGGAGTCTTCCACCACACTCTCGAGTTGTGCCTTGTAGATGGTGAATAGACTTTGGAGTGTCAAGAAGTGAGTTACTCACCACAGTGTCCATAGGCTCTGACCTGCTCTTGTAGCCAGTGTGTTTATGTGGTAAGTCCACTTGAGTTTCTGGTCAATGCTAATGCCAAGGACGTTGAAAGGTGGGGATTCAGTGATTGTAGTCCCGTTGAATGTCATGGGGTTGCGGCTTGATTGTCTCTTATTGGTGATGGTCATTGCCTGGTAATTGCGCGTTGCGTATGTTACTTGCATGTATCAGCAGAAGCCTGGAAATTGTACATCTCTTGTTGCGTTTGAGCAAGGACAGTTTCAGTATTCGAGGAGTTGCGAATTTAGACAAAGGCTTACAGAGGACATACAGAACAGAAACAGACCAGTTGGTGCAATCAGTTCATGCCAGTGCTGATGTTCCACTCAAGATATTTCACACATTCCCTCATCTAAACTGGATTTTGTATTTCCCTATTCCATTCCCTTCAATATGCTTGCCTAGTTTACTTGAAATATATTAAAATATTCACTTCAACCATTCTGTGTGATCACATATTCCCTATTCTCATCATTCTTTCAGTGATTTCGTGGATTTCGTGCAAACTCATAAAGTCATCGAGATGTACAGCGTGGAAATAGTCCCTTGTGTCCAACTCATCCATGCCGATCAGATATCCCAACCCAGTCTTGTCCCACCTGCCAGCACACGGCCCATATCCCTCCAAACCCTTCCTATTCATATACCTATGAAAATGCCTTTTAAATGTTGCAATTGTACTAGCCACCACCACTTCCTCTGGTAGCTCATTCCATACACATACCACCCTCTGAGTGAAAATGTTGCCTCTTAGGTCTCTTTTATATCTTTCCCCTCTCACCCTAAATCTATACCCTCTCGTTCTGGACATCCCAGGGGAAAGACGTTGTGTATTTATCCTATCCAAGCCCCTCATGATTTTATAAACCTCTATAAGGTCACCCCTCAGCCTCCGATGGTCCAGGGAAAATAACCCTAGCCGTTTCAATCTCTCCCGATGGTTCAAATCCTCCAATCCTGGCAATATCCTTGTAAATCTTTTATGAACATTTTCAAGTTTCACAACATCTTTTCCGATAGGATGAAGACCAGAATTGCACGCAATATTCCAAAAGTGGCCGAACCAATGTCCTGTACAACAGCGACATGACCTCCCCACTCCTGTCATCAACACTCTAAACAATAAAGGAAAGCATACCAGACGCCTTCTTCACTATCTGCCTGCGACTCCACTTTCAAGGAGCTATGAACCTTCACTTCAAGGTATTTTCGTTCAGCAACACTCCCTTGGACCTTACCATTAACTGTATAAGTCCTGCAAAGATTCGCATTCCCGAAATGCAGCACCTCACATTTATCTAATTTAAATTCTATGTGTCACCTGTCAGTCCACTGGCCCTTCTGTAAAAGATCCCGTTGTAATCTGAAGTAACCTTCCTTGTCCACTGCACCTCCAATTTTGGTGTCATCTGTAAACCTACTAACTATACTTCTTATTCTCACATCCAAATCATTTCTCTAAATGATGAAAGGTAGTGGACCCAGTACCAATCCTTGTGAAACCCCAGCACCGATCCTTGTGATCATAGGCCTCCAGTCGGAAAAACAACCCTCTACCACCACCCTCTGTCATCTACCTTTGAGCCAGTTCGACATCAAAATGGAGGAACAGGGAATGCGATGGAGACATAGTTTGGACAATGTACAAGGAGACCTCACATGGTCCAGTTTGGGAGAGGATGATATTACTGCATGACTCAGCTCAGAGAGGGAGAAAATGTAATCTGCCCAAGAAGGAATGGCCTATTGCACTCTCTCTCCTTCATTGTTCCTCATCACAGCAATGTGTGCGAGCTAAAAAAAAAACTCTACCGTCATCGTTACCATTCTTGTTTTTATATATTTCCTGCAGTGTGGAATCAGGCCCTTCAGCCCAACACGTACATACCAACCTTCCCATGAGTAACCTTCCCAGACCCGTTCCCCTACATTTACCCCTGACTAATGTAACGAACCTAAAAATCCCTGAAAACTGTGGACAATTTAGAATGACCAATCCACCTAACCTGCACGGCATTGGACTGTGGGAGGGAACTGGAGCACCCATTAGAAGCTCACAAAGACAGCAAAGAATGTGCAAACTCCACGCAGATAGTCGCCCGAGGCAGGAATCAAACCCAAGTTCCTGGTGCTGTGAAGCAGCGGTGCTAACCACTAAGCCTCCATGCTACTCTTTGGACGATCCCTGACCAGTATTCATTGGAATTTCTGCACTGCCTAATGCAAAGGGAATTCAGCCAAATCCAACTGTTCCAGGATGAAATCCCATTGCTTGGAGCTTGTGTGAGTAGAATATCTTCAGAAGCAGAATTGCATTTTGGACAAACTCTCAATTTTTACTTTTGTCATGAGTCAAACTAATATCTAGGCAAAGTTCTTTCAACTTGAAATTGCAGAGATTTTGTTTATCGTGTGTGTGTGTGTGTGCGCGAGTCCAAAGAACAAAGAAAATTTACAGCCCAGGAACAGGCCCTTCGGTCCTCCAAGCCTGAGCTGATCAAATCTACTGTCGAAAACTGTCGGTCAATTCCTAAGCATCTGTATGCTCTCCATCTACTCATGCATTTATTCAAATGCATCTTAAAGGATTCTGTCGTGCCTGTCTCTTCCACCTCTGCTGGCAACGCGTTCCAAATGCCCACCAACCTCTGTGTGAAGTACTTGCCGAGTGTATCTCCCATAAACCTTCCACCTCTCACCTTGAAACCGTGACCTCTCGTTACTGAATCCTTCATCCTGGGAAAAAAGCTTGTCTCTATACACCCTGTCTATACCCTTCATGATTTTGTAAACCTCAAGCTCCTTTTTTCTAACCTACTCATCCTTTCTTCATAGCTAGCACCTTCCACACCAGGCAGCATCCGTAAACCTTTGCACCCTCTCCAAAGCATCCACATCTTTTTGGTAATGTGGCGACCAGAACTGTACACAGTATTCTTAATAACGCCGAACCAATGTCTTATACAATGTTAACATTACTTGCCACTTCTTATACTCAGTACCCTGCCCAATGAAGGCAACCAAACCATATGCCTTCTTGACCACTGTATCCACCTGTGCAGCAACCTTCATGGTAAAATGGACCTGCACTCCCAGATCTCTCTGCCCATCAACTTTTCCCAAGGCTCTTCCATTTATTATATAATTCACTCTAGAATTAGACTTGCCTAAATGGATCACCTCACATTTGTCTGGATTGAAAGCCATCTGCCACTTTTCTGCCCGACTCTCCAGTCTATCTATATCCTCCTGTATTCTCTGACAGTCCCTTGTGCTTTCTGTTACTTCACAAATCTTCGTGCCATTTGCAAACTGGCTGATCATATTAACAGTGCCCTCTTCCACATCATTTATATATACTACAAACAACAACGGCCCCAAAACTGACCCCAGTGGAACACCACTGGTCACCTTTCTCCATTTTGAGAAACTCCCTTGAACTACTACTCTCTGTCTCCTGTTTCTCAACCAGTTCTTTATCCACATCGCTAGAACACCCTGCACACCATATAACTTCAATTAGTCGTTCATGGGGAACCTTATCAAACGTCTTACTAATGTCCATGTCTATGATATTAACAGTCCTTCTTTCAACTATTAACTCGGTCACTTCCTCAAACCCAAGGCCTCCCTCGTTGTTTACTCAAGTGGACTTAACTAGCCAGCTTGGTAACGGTCGTCCAATCTCTCTCTTAAAAGAAACCAGGACATAATAACCTCTTAAAGCTGCAGCATCATCACACTTGTCAGTACATCGAGCTGTCAAACAGGAACCAGGGATAACCCTGTCAGGCCTTTGACCCTGTCCAATTGGACAAGGAAGAAGCCAGTCAGTCCGTTGAGTCACTGACACAGCAAGAGGATGAGGCCATTCAGCTCCTTGAGTCAATTACACAGGAACAAGAGGAAGCCATTCAGCCCCTTAAGTCACTTATACAGGAATTGGAGGAGACAATTCCACCTCAACGCACTTACACAGGGACAGAATGAACTAATTGATGCTAATTCCTGATGAAAGGCTTATGCCCGCAACATCAATTTTCCTCCTTCTCGGATACTGCCTGACCTGCTGTGTTTTTCCAGCAATCCACTCTCTACTCCAATCTCCAGCATCGGCAGTTCTCACTGTCTCCAAAGTGATACTCTAACATGATAAACAATTGGAGCAGAGGCTGCACAGACAGACTGCTCCACGTTGTTCCTCCTGGCTCCGATTCTCATGACACACACGTGGGACTTGAACGTGGTTTACGAAAGTTGAGGAGGGAAGCCATATGTCTTGTGTGAAGTCTCAAGAAGGCATCTTTCATCTCCGAGAAGCCAGCCTGGTGTTCTCTATGTCGGGCGGAAGCTGGTTAGAATGGCCACCTGTTTCAGATGTTATGGCTGCTGTTGGGGATTGTGAGCAAAATGCATTCAGTACGTTCACACGCCGACTGCACAATAATGTGGGGAGAGTTAATTTAGGCATATAAACTATTAGGAAACTCACGTTAGACTGATGAATGGACTCTCTAAGTTCAAATAATGCTGATCTTGCTCATGTTGATCTTGTCTCGTGCACGTCCTATTCAGTGTATGCCTTTCCATGTCCAAGTCTATTTCCAACCTATGATCTGTCTGGCCATGCTTCCTATGACCTGCCTCCACTGCTCATAAATAAAATGTTTCCCTGTACTGAGATACACGTGACAATAAATCAAACCAACCAACCCTGGTTAAAGTATGGAATTTCTCACCTTATCAATGTCTCTTTTGGAAATAAGTGATCGCTGCCACTCCTCGTGTTTCAGCATCACAATACCTTCGTCTCGCACAGTTCCACAGATTAAACACTCAGCTTATTAACTCTGTCCTCATGTTACCATCATCCGTGTCTGTGGTTAGAAGATCATTCCTTACAAAGGAGATCAACTCTGCAGAGAGTGCCTCAAATGCTCTCTCAGCAAGGTTCGACAATAACAGGAAGATGGCTTTACAGATGTACTCGAATCATCATACAATGATGGACAGCATACCATTGTTTACACCCATTACTGACACAGGGTTTGATTTGGAGCAGTCACCATAGACTTGTGAGTGGCCAAAGTCTCGGCTCGCCTAGGCCGCTGGACAGGACTGCTCCGAGTGCTATCTTATAGGAGTCGAGTGCTGGTCATAAACCAGCTGGTGGCCGCCATGCTGTGGTACCGGCTGGTCATTTTGGTCCCTCCTCCTGGCTTTGTCGCTGATATCCAGAGAACGTTGGTCGATTTCTTCTGGGACAAAAGGATGCAATGGGTCGCCGCGCAGGTTCTGAGTCTCCCTATTGAGGAGGGCGGTCAGACGCTGGTGTGCGTCCGCACTCAGGTCGCGACGTTCCGCCTTCAGACCTTGCGGCGATACCTTTACGTCGAGCCTCCTCCTAGGTGGTGCGCCCTGGCGACGTATTTTTTCCGCCAGGTGCGTAGCCTCAACTACGACACGCAGCTCCTGTTCGTCGACCGTGACGGTTTGGAGGTCGCCCTCAAGACGCTGCCTGTCTTTTACCAGAACCTGAGCACTGTCTGTAACATGGTCGAATCGCGTCGCGCCTACCCTCCGGCTGGAGTAGCGGCTGTCGTCAGGGAGCCGTTGCTCAGGAATCCGCACCTCCGTACTCGCGGGTTCGAGTGGCTGTCAGAGGGGAGGGCCGCGGCGGCGAGGGTGACCAGGGTCGGGGACGTGCTGGGTGCCGGGGGCCTGGGCTGGACGCTGCCGCAGGACATAGCAGGCAGGGCAGCGGTAGACGTCCAGTACGTGGCCACCGCCATCCGACGCCTTAAAACGGCGGTGCTCGGACCCGACGTAGTGCACCAGTTGGAGGACGCTCAGGTGTGCGGTGGGATCCCGTCCGCGCTCACCCCAGCCCGGACGGAATTTCACATTGGCCCCAAGGTCCCGTACTTCCCGCGGGAGCCTGTGACCCACAACCTGAGCCGCCTCCGAAATTTTAATTTTGTTTTGTTTAGGGAGGTGGAGAGAAAGCCCCTGTATCGACTGCTGCTGCACACCATCCACCTCTTCTCCCTCATCCACCGTCCGGACACGCCTTGGCGTGCCCATTTGCCACCGGGCGGTGGGGATCCCCAGTGGAGGGCTCTCTACGTGGGAGTCCTCCCCCTTTCTCTCGGGGATCTGGGGTGGAGGGTGCTGCACGCAGCAGTCCCCTGCAACCGCAGATTGTGGTGGTTCACGGACTCCCAGCCCAACTGCTTGTTCTGTGGCGCTGCGGAGTCCGTGGACCACGTGTATATTGGGTGTGGGCGTTTGCACTCCCTTTTTGATTTCCTGAAAAACCTTCTCCTCTGTTTTTGGCTGCACTTCAGTCCCACGCTCCTGATCTTTGGGCACCCGGTATGGAGGAAGGAGGGCAGGTCTGAAGACCTCCTCGTGGGTCTGCTCCTGGGCCTGGCCAAACTGGCCATTAACAGCTCCAGGCAGAGGGCCGTGGAGGGGGTCGTTAGGGCCGACTGCCTGCCCCTCTTCCGCGGTTATGTTAGAGCCCGGGTGTCCTTGGAGAAGGAGCACGCGGTGTCGACCAACACCCTGGAGTTGTTCAGGGAGAGCTGGGCGCCGCAGGGAGTGGAGTGCATCATTTCTCCCTCCAATTCTATTTTGATTTAGTCCCTACCCTCCCCTTCACTGTTTTGATCACACAGCACTGTCCCTTGGTGTGAAGGGCAGTGCTTGTCACTGGCCACCCGGGTGTTTTCCTATCTTCCTGGTGGTGGAAATTGAATAAAGATTCGTGCACTTTGTGTCATTCACTGTGTCTCACACCTGCGCACACACACCATGGGTGCTGGGGATAAAATAAGCACTACCGCACTTAGGTGGAAAAAGTATGAGTTTTGAGGAAGGTCCAGGCAGCGGGCCGTGGAGGGGGTCGTTAGGGCCGACTGCCTGCCCCTCTTCCGCGAAGAAAAAAAAACAAAACACTCAGCTTATTAACTCTGTCCTCATGTTACCATCATCCGTGTCTGTGGTTAGAAGATCATTCCTTACAAAGGAGATCAACTCTGTAGAGAGTGCCTCAAATGCTCTCTCAGCAAGGTTCGACAATAACAGGAAGATGGCTTTACAGATGTACTCGAATCATCATACAATGATGGACAGCATACCATTGTTTACACCCATTACTGACACAGGGTTTGATTTGGAGCAGTCACCATAGACTTGTGAGTGGCCAAAGTCTCGGCTCGCCTAGGCCGCTGGACAGGACTGCTCCGAGTGCTATCTTATAGGAGTCGAGTGCTGGTCATAAACCAGCTGGTGGCCGCCATGCTGTGGTACCGGCTGGTCACTTTGGTCCCTCCTCCTGGCTTTGTCGCTGACATCCAGAGAACGTTGGTCGATTTCTTCTGGGACAAAAGGATGCAATGGGTCGCCGCGCAGGTTCTGAGTCTCCCTATTGAGGAGGGCGGTCAGACACTGGTGTGCGTCCGCACCCAGGTCGCGACGTTCCGCCTTCAGACCTTGCGGCGATACCTTTACGTCGAGCCTCCTCCTAGGTGGTGCGCCCTGGCGACGTATTTTTTCCGCCAGGTGCGTAGCCTCAACTACGACACGCAGCTCCTGTTCGTCGACCGTGACGGTTTGGAGGTCGCCCTCAAGACGCTGCCTGTCTTTTACCAGGACCTGAGCACTGTCTGTAACATGGTCGAATCGCGTCGCGCCTACCCTCCGGCTGGAGTAGCGGCTGTCGTCAGGGAGCCGTTGCTCAGGAATCCGCACCTCCGTACTCGCGGGTTCGAGTGGCTGTCGGAGGGGAGGGCCGTGGCGACGAGGGCGACCAGGGTCGGGGACGTGCTGGGTGCCGGGGGCCTGGGCTGGACGCTGCCGCAGGACATAGCGAGCAGGGCAGCGGTAGACGTCCAGTACGTGGCCACCGCCATCCGACGCCTTAAAACGGCGGTGCTCGGACCCGACGTAGTGTACCAGTTGGAGGACGCTCAGGTGTGCGGTGGGATCCCGTCCGCGCTCACCCCAGCGCGGACGGAATTACACATCTGCCCCAAGGTCCCGTACTTCCCGCGGGAGCCTGTGCCCCCACAACCTGAGCCGGCTCCGAAATTTTAACTTTGTCTCTTTTAGGGATGTAAAAAGGAGGGCCCTGTATAGACTGCTGCTGCACACCGTCCACCTCCTCTCCCTCATCCACCGTCCGGACACGCCTTGGCGTGCCTATTTGCCATCGGGCGGTGGGGATCCCCATTGGAGGGCTCCCTACGCGGGAGTCCTCCCCCTTTCTCTCGGGGATCTGGGGTGGAGGGTGTTGCACGCAACAGTCGCCTGCAACCGCAGTTTGCGGTGGTTCACGGACTCCCAGCCCAACTGCTTGTTCTGTGGCGCTGTGGAGTCCGTGGACCATGTATATATTGGGTGTGAGCGTTTGCACTCCCTCTTTGATTTTCTTAAAAACCTCCTCCTCTGCTTTTGGTTGCACTTCAGTCCCACGCTCCTGATCTTCGGGCACCTGGTACAGAGGAGGGAGGGCAGGTCTGAAGACATCCTCGTGGGTCTGCTCCTGGGCCTGGCCAAACTGGCCATCAACAGGTCCAGGCAGCGGGCCGTGGAGGGGATCGTCAGGGCCGACTGCCTGCCCCTCTTCTGCGGTTCTGTTAGAGCCGGGGTGTCCTTGGAGAAGGAGCACGCGGTGTCCACCAACACCCTGGAGTTGTTCAGGGAGAGGTGGGCACCGCAAGGAGTGGAGTGCATCATTTCTCCCTCCAACTCTATTTTGATTTAGTCCCTACCCTCCCCTTCACTGTTTTGATCACACAGCGTTGTCCTTCTATGTGAAGGGCAGTGTTTGTCACTGGCCACCCGGGTGTTTTCCTATCTTCCTGGTGGTGGAAATTGAATAAAGATTCGTGCACTTTGTGTCTTTTACTGTGTCTCACACCTGCACACACACACCATGAGTGCTGGGGAAAAAAATAAGCACTACCACGGTTAGGGGGTAGTGTGGGGGTTAATTTACAAGAAGTAAAAAGGAAACAAAAAGAGAAAAAAAGAAAAAATATAGTCTTGTGAGTGGGAGATCATGCTTCCCAAATTTGTTAGAGTTCTTTGATGAAGTGACCAGGAAGATGGATGAGGACACAGTTGTAGATGTAGTCTCTATGGATTTCAGTAAGGACTTTGATAAGGTTCCACATGGCAGGCTGCCCTGGAAGGTTACATCACGTGGAATGCTGGGTGACTGAACAATTGGATACACAGTTGGCTTGATGGTAGGAAGCAGAGGGTTTCGTGGAAAGATGCTTGTCAGACTGGAGACTGGGTCCACTGCTGTTTGTGATCGATGATTTGGTTGAGAATGTACAAGGTATGATTAGTAAGTTTGCAGATGGCACTAAAGTAAGTGGGAGCATGATCAATGAGGAGGTTTATCAGAAATTGCAGCAGGTCCTTAATCAGGTGGGGAAGTTGTGCAAGATAGGGGACTCTGCGACCCCCATCAGGCACTCTGCTTCCCTTCCCAAGAACAAAGACACGGAGGAGTTCGTCCAAAACTATTTATTCAATTCTGCAGAACCGGGTGTTACCTCAATGGCTTCCCACGAGGCACACACACAGATTGTAATCCCCGCACGTTATATACATGTAGGAGTGGGCGGGGCCTTCTACTGTCTCAGCCAATGAGTGTTAAAGTTCCCCACTGTCCTCCTGATGGATGAGATTATTTGGTTATTCACCCAGCCAATCAGTGTTCGAGTTCCCCGCTTCTCCCTTATATGGATGATGACGTACAGCCGTGGTTGTGGGCGGTCCCTCAGCCACGAGGAAAGCTGTTTCCATTGTTCCATTCATGAAAATCTGGGGGAGTGTCTGCTCGTGCTTACTACAAGGTAGAGAAGACTAAAATGGTGGCTTTGTACTTACTATGTGCTTACTACAGCAGTTAATGATTTAAAAATTACACCACCCCCTACAAAGTGGACCTAGAAATGGCAAATAGAATTTAATATAGAAGTGTGGGGTCTTGCATTTTGGAAACTCAAATCAAGGTAGGAGTTCCATGGTGAATGGGAGGGTCTTAAGGGGTGCAGTGGGCAGAGAGACCTTGGTGTTCAGGAGCACACGGTTCTCTAAGAGTGGGGTCACAGGCAAATAGGGCAGTGAAAAAGGCTTTTGGCACATTGGCCTTCATCAGGCAGGATATTAAGTTTAGACGTTGGGAATTTGTGTTGCAGTTACACAGCACTTTGGGAAGGACGCACTTGGAGTATTGTGTTCAGTTTTGTCACCTTGCTATCGGGAGGATGCTATTAAATTTGAAAGAGTGCAGAAGAAATTTAGAAAGACGTTGCCAGGACCCAATGGTCTGAGTTATAGGGAGAGTTTGGACAAGCTAGGACATTTTCTTTAGCTTGTAGGAGACTGAGGGAGTCCTTATAGAGCTGTATAAGATCACAAGGGGTATGGATTGGGTTAATGCTCTATTTCTCTTTCCAAGATGTCGAAAATGGAGGATTAGATGGGATCAGTTTAAGGTTAAAGGGGAAGGAATAAAAGGGAACCTGAGGGGCCACTTCTTTACACAGAGGACGGTACGTCGTTGAGCTGCCAGAAGATGTAGTTGGGGGGAGGGTACATTAACAACATTTCAAAAGCATTTGGATAAATATGTGGATATGAAAGGACTGGAAGGATACGGGCCAACTGCAGGGAAATGCGGTGAGCGTGGATGGACATTTACAAGGTGGAGTTGAACCCCTCTGTTAATTAAAACGAAACACCCAGAAAAGCTCACCTCAGCTTATAATCGGTTAAAATACGAGTGACACAGATCTCCTACATTCCACTATTTAAACAAGAAATAACAAGTTAGTTTCTTAACTTTAATAGTGAATACCAAACAACACCTATTCACAAATACAAGCCCCTTTTTTTGCTGAGCTACTTACTATCTGACTGCAACTCTGTAAAAAATGCTAGTCCAACAACCCACATATTAAACATTACAATCTCAAGACCACACAGAATCCACCTTCCCCATTGTGTTCACTCTTCCAGCTGCTGATCTCCCTGGGTCATTTTTTTTTATTGTAAGCAGCTTTTACATGGACATGTATCTTTGATAGAAAGTGTTTAAGATGGCCAGTTAGCACTCCTGGTCTACAGCTGTTACTCTGCTGTTGGGTGGCAGTGGCTTTCCCTCTAGTTTCAAAATGCTAGGTTTATATACTTCCCATGATACAATAATTCTCATAATCGATTGCTTTCCAGGTGTCCAAACAATAATATTCACATTCCCTTGGCTTCTGGTATCCTGAGCGTTATTTAAACACTTTGGTTGTATTTGAATTGTTGTCAAAACAGCAACCAAAACTCAGGTATCCATTTCCCAGCTAATGGTGACACGTGGAACAGGCTGACCTTTAGCTGGCCTTTGTGGCTGTACTTTCTATTTCGCAACACCAGTTCTGCCTTAAATTGACCGGACATGCTTTTGTCTTCATAACATCTCCCTCCTTCAGAAAAAAAAACATGTACCAACAGAATGAAAAGGCGGCTTCATTTCTTTTCCTCTAATTCTTAATTCCATTGTTATGAATTTCAGAAGTATTAATCTCAGCTATATCATACATATTAATTCTGCACACCTCCTCCATCTAATTTCTCCCTCACCCCAGACACATAATCCAAGTGTGAGTTCTCCGACTTCGGTCCTGTCAGTTTATATTTAATTAATTTCAAAGGACCTCTCACTTCATGTACGAATATTAACTCAAAGGAAGGAAAGTGTGCAGATTTATTTGGGTCATCTCCAATGACACTGCAAAAAGTCAAACCGTATCTAAACGTTTTCCTTTAAATCTGCGATAACACATCTGCTATCACCTTTTAGGACCCACAGCATGTACATTTTGTCAGTTTGAAGTCGGTAAGATAAGACTCCAATTAAATACTCTCATATTCTGGCCTTTAAATATTCAAAAAAATGCAAGGGGTTTGTCGTTATCTCCAATCATCTCCGACATTTTTTTTGTCATATAAACATTGAAATATTGTCAGTCCAGTGCGAAACTTGATCATTCTTTTTCAATAATGGACATTTTGTATTTCTTTCTGGTGGATATTGACAAGTATCGACAAGTAGCCAATTGGCCATTCAATTCAATCATCATGAGGATCAGTGGTCGGCACAACATCGTGGGCTGAAGGGCCTGTTCTGTGCTGTACTGTCCTATGTTTCTATGTCTATCATCTTTCAGTAGCAGTACATCTCCGAGCCCTCTATCCCTGGTATCAAATACAATTTTCAAAGATTTTCAAAGTATTTGGTGCAGCTAAGACTGGTGCGGTGATTAATCCTGCTTTAAAATTCACAAATGCCGCCTGGCATTGTTCTGTCCACTATAATTCTGTGTTCTTCTTTAATCAATCCATCAGTGGTGCCAATACGCTGCTGAAGTTTGCAACAAACTTGGATAGAATCCACTCAGTTCCAAAAATCGACGCAAATTTTTCTTCGAAGATTGTCGTGGAAATTCCTCAAAGCCCTTTGTCTTTGTGTTCCATGGGGTCAACCTCCCATGTCCAATGTAATGTCCTAAGAACGTCACCTCTGCCTTCGCGAATTCTGTTTTCTTTAAGTTTATTACCAAGTTTGCTTCTTGTAATCGTTCAACATGCTCTGCCAACTGTAACATGTGAGCTTTCAATCACTTGCTAAATATCACTACATCATACAGATAAACTGCACAATTTGTTCATCTGGCCACAACTCTGTTCCTAAGTCTTCAATGTGGCTGGAGCATTATTCATTCACATGACATTCTCTAACAGTTTTTTGTCATATCCGGTACCTTTACCAGATAGTTTAACTGTTAGACTCAACATTTTTTTTTAATTTTAAAGGGGACACTATACCTGGCTTTGAAGGGATTTCCTACGACTGCTGGCAATACTAATACCTCATCCTCACGGGAAATCATCAAAGTTTCAGAGATTTTATCTGCCACCTGCTTCATTCTATACTGTGCCCTCTTCAGGTGCTGTTTAGCTAACTCACCTCCTCCATCTAATTTCTCCCTCACCTCCGACGCATAATCCAAGTGTGAGTTCTCCGACTTCGGTCCTGTCAATTTATATTTAATTAATTTCAAAGGACCTCTCACTTCATGTACGAATATTAACTCAAAGGAAGTAAAGTGTGTAGATTTATTTGGGTCATCTCCAATGGCAAACAATATAATGAGCCTTTATTCCAATCATTCGGGTAATTCTGACAGTACACTGTTAATATTGTCTTCAGCATCTGATGCCAACTTTCCAAGACTCCCTGAGATTCGGGATGGGACGCACTTGATTCAAACTGTTGTATGCAGAAGCTATCCATGACGTCCTTAAACAGCTGCGCGGTAAAATGAGACCCTTGGTCTGACTGAATCACACTGCATGGCCCACAGCGAGTAAAGAAAGCTACCAACTCTTCTACCTCCTTTTTGCCTTTACACCCCATAATGGAATTATCCCTGGAAATCGGGTAGACACATCCATTATGATCGGCCGATATTGGTTTCCACTTTTATTTCAAAAAGGGGAGCTACACAATTATTCATAACCCATGTGAAAGAAATTTTGAATACAGGAATTGGCAACAAACGTGCTGGTTTTATTACTGCCTGTGACCTACCTACCATTTGGCATGTATGACATGTACAATGAAAATAAACCAAGTCCTTGTGCATTCCAGCCACTAGAAATGCTTTAGCCTGAGTCTTCCGTGCATCAACCCCTTTGGCTTTTTCTTTCGGTTTTCCTTCCTGTTGTAACTTATGACAGTGGGATCTTGTTACTACACTGTCTGGAAAAATCCCTGGGTATTTTTCTTTTAATTCCCCTGTTCACTGGCATAACTTTGGTTTCTCCACCACAAGGGGTGCGTCTCCCACATTGAATCCTGCTAAATCATTCCCAAGAACAAACTGTATTCCTGGAACTGACACCCTGTCACTCAATCTCACTGTTACTTCCCTAACCTTGACTTGGCACTCCAACGTAATGTTACACAAGGGAAAGCTTAATTTTAGTCCCCATCCCACAAATTATCACGCTGTGGAGTAACATGTCAGAAAGAGTGAAAATACTTCCATCTCTTACTATTAGAGGCTGAGGGACATTGAGGACTGCAGATGCTGGAGATCAGAGTTGGAAAATGTGGGGCTGGAAAAGCATAGCAAGCCGGCAGCATCCGAGGGGCAGGAGAGTTGACGTTTCAGGCCCACGTCCTTCATCAGGAATGTGGGGGTAAGGGACGGGAAAAGCGTCTGAGAATTAAATAGGAGGGTGGGGATGGAGCTGGGTTGAAGGGATCTTGCAAGGACATCAGTAGATGCAGATGATGTCTGATGTTGAAAGGTAGGAGAGGAGGGTGAAGTGGATAGGTGGTACGACAGCTGGAACCTTCAAACTATACAGCATCAACGTTGTCTTCAGCAATTTCCAAATCTCCCCACCCCCAACCTCAACCCAAATTCAACCGTTCAACTTAGAACTGCCCTCTTGAACTGTCCTGTCAATCTTCCTTCCCACCCAACCACTCCACCCTCCCCTCCGACATATCACTGTCACTCCCACCTACATTTTCCTATCTCCCTCCCAATGAGCCTCCTCCTAGCCCAGCTCTTACCCTCCTATTTATCTTTCAGCTCCCTTGTCCCCCGCCACATTCCTGATGATGGGTTTATGCCTGATATGTCGATTGTCCTGCTCTTCGAATGCTGCCTGATCTGATGTGCCTTTCAGGTCCCTTACTTTTCAACTATTATAGACTGAGCAGGTCCCGTATCTTGCAAAATTATAACTACTTGTCCTCCTCCCAAACCCCGGTTTTCCTTCGTAAGGTTTTTCTACGGAGGCGAATTCTTTATAGAGATCAGGCACTGACTCCATACACATCCCCTGCCTAGGCTGTGCACTCTCCTGCAGCTCCTCGGCTGGAGAGCTTGGGGTCTCCATTACCAGGTTCACTAATGCCACTGGCTTAAACTCTTTTACCACATCTTTTCCCAAAGTGTCTTCCTTCAACCCCCAGCAATGTGTGTCCCAGCTTACTGCAGTGAAAACACCTTTACACAGTGCCCTTCTTAAACCATCGGCACTGTGATTTTTATGTGTTCCACTACGTTATTGTAAGAACACCTGAGGCCTTTCACTTCCTTTCAAACCCTTGGACTTGTTTTTTCACCTGTGGTAAACTATTGCCAATTGTTTTTCTCTATGTTTTGTAGTGTAGGATCTCCCCCTTCTCCCAATTTTTTATCACTCACAGGATGAAAATCCTCCCAGAAGCTAAATTTCATCTCATGCACCAATGCATACGCAAATGCCATTTCTGCCGTGCTTCTCACTTCTTGAACTTTCTGTTCATTCACATGAATTCTTACCATCTCTGGAAGTGAGTCTTTAAACTCCTCCAGCAGAATAATCTCCCTTCGAGCCTCACAGGTCTTATCCATTTTTAAGGCCTTCACCAATCTATCAAAATGACTGTGGTTAATTCTTTCAACCTCAATATAAGTCTGACCTGGTTCCATCTCTATATTTCTGAACCGCTGTCTACATTCTTCTAGTACCAATTCATTAGCACTCAAAATAGCCTGTTTGATACCTGCATAATCTCTTGCTCCCTCATGTGACAGCACTGCACATACCTCTCAAGCTGTACCCACCAGCTTAGTCTGAACGAGTATTACCCACCGGTTCACTGGACACGCCATCTGCCAAGACAATTTCGCAAATGAAATAAAAACAGTTTTGGCATTTTTCGCACCGAAATATGGCAATGCATTAACATAGTTGAATACATTCCTACATTCTCCCTTCATCTTCATCCTGCTAATTTAACCTTCTTATCTAATTTCAAACTTCTGAATTTCAAATTCTCCCTCTCTTCCTTTTTCCTCTCTTTCTCTTTCTATATCTTCTCTCTCTCTTTCTGTCTCTTTATCTTCTAACTCCAGTTGTCATATTTGCAATTTAAGTTTTTTCGAACTCGACTGCAGTTGCCTGTTTCTCTGATACATCAAAGTGCTTGACCAACTCCATTATGATGACAGCTTTCCTTTTGTCTCTGGTGAAACCCAATTCTAATCTACATGTTAATACTAAAAGTATGCCATTTCTTTGTCTTTCTACACTTCCTTGTCAAATTTGGGAATCATCTTTAAACCTCAGAACCTCTTTAGTAATAATAAAAGCCATTTCTTTTAAATTAACCAACCACACGGAAACCGCATTAAATGAATGTTGTCACCTGTTTTATGTGAAGATCCAGGTCACTAACTGCCAAGTGATGGAATCTGCTGGGACCTTTTGTACCCAAATCTGTTCAAATCTGTCTAAATCCCATACAACAAGCCCTCAAACTGGTATGATATCGATGTTGAACTTCCCTGTTAATTAAAACCACACACCCATAAAAGCTCACCTCATCTCGTAATCTGTTAAAACACGAGTGACAAAGTAGTCACAAATTCCACTATTAAGAGAAAAATATCAATTATAAGTATGTTTGTTAACTCGCTGAGCTTGGAGGTTTGTTTTCAGATGTTTCGTCACCATGACGAGGTAACATCATCAGTGAGAGTCTCTGGTGATGCACTGGTGGTATATTCCGCCTCTCAATTTATAGGTCTTGGTTTCTTAAGGTGCGTGATGTCATTTCCAGTTTTTTGTTCAAGGGAAGGTAGATATGATCAAAATTGGATCAAAAGTGGCCTATCTCTCAAAACTCCTTCTTTCAGTTTATACCTAATGCTCTCTTCAAGATGTAATGTGGTTATAATTAAGCAGTATAACTACAAAGACATGCGGGAGAAGCTGGCCAGAGTTAATTAGAAGGGGAGCTGAGCAGGAAGTTCCATGGAGCAGCAATATCAGGAGTTTGTGAGGATAATTCGGAAGATAACACCAGAAATTCAACACCAAGAAAATGAAACACACTCATGGGAGTACAAGGCAGCCATGAGTGATAAGGCATCAAACCAAAAGAGGAAACATACAATGTGGTGAAGATGATTGGAAATCCAGCGGATTCATAGGCTCTGAAACTACATAAGGCTGGCATCATTGACACTACAGAACTATTAATCATGGTCACGGAGAGAAACAGAGGAAACACATTCACTTTAAACACAGAAGATGGCATTTCTCAAGGAAAAAGATTCAGATGGATTAAATATTTGAATTAAGATCAGTTAAATGCTTTTGTGGAATGTGTCAGATTGGAAGCAAGACCCGGGGGACAGACCCTCAGCAGAATGAGAGTTTGAAAATGGAAGTATTTCCACATCAGAAACCAGGTTAGGTCACTGAGTGCAGGGCTGATGAGTGAATGGGTCTCAGTGAGAATTGGGGAACAGACAGCAGAATTGCACTGCAGATATTGCAGCTCAAAACTGCGTATTCATGTAGCTGTAGACCACAGCAGCAGGAGAGGCAGACCTGCATTCAACCACAACCTGTAACATTTTGCCAGGATAACACCTCAGTCTGTCATTACCACCAACACAATCTATGGCTCAGTGACGAGTGTGGGTGAACATGTCAGAGTCAGAATCACATTAATCTTAAACTGATGCTCACTCATTAAAGCTACCATACTTGACCAACAGATCTAATCGAAGCCCTGCAGTCCTGTCACATTCAGTTATAAATGGTGATGGACGATTAAACAAATGATGGAGGAGAGGGTTCCACAAACATCCCCATCCTAAATAATGGAACAGATCTGCACATCAGTGTAAAAGAGAAGGATGTTTTATGTGCACCATCCTCTGCCAGACGTGTTGAGTCGATGATACACCTCATCCTCATCATGATGCCCACAAATTCACAGATGCCAGTCTTCAACTAATTCGATTTGCTGCACGTGAGATGAAGAAACAGCTGAACACAGTAGATACGACAAAGGCAATGGGTCCTGACACCATTTCTGCGATCGGACTGAAGCCTTGTGCTACACAATAAGCCGTGTCCCTGGGGAAGCTGTTTTATTCCAGCTCCAACTCTAACATCTCCCTGGCAATGTGGAACATTACTCAGCTAAGTCCCGTCCGCTAAAACGAGAATAATTACAATCTGACCAATTACCAACCCCTCAGTCCCATCATGACAGTCAAATGGAGGGAGTTCTTTTTGACAGAGCTGTCAAGCTGCACAGAAATAACCTGCTCAGTGTGGTTTTTGATAGGTCCCCATGTGGAGATGGTGTTGTTGTGGAAATGTCACTGGATTACTAATCGAGACCAGGCTAATGATCTGGCAGCGGGTGGAAGTTAAAAACAATTAATAAAATATCGAGATCTAAAATCTGGGGTCAGTAAAATGACCTTGAAGCCATAATCGATTGTAAACAGAATTTCCTTCTTCAATGTACTTTTAGGAAGTGAATCTCCCATTATTTCCTGGGATGGCCTAAAACTGACTCCAAAGACACTGACATATGATAAACATTTCAATGCTCTCTGAAACGGCCAATCAAGGCACTCATTTGTGTCAAACTACTCCGAGGTCTGAAAGGATGAAACCGGACAGAACACCCGGCCTCAGCATCAACGTCGGAAAAGGGAATGGGAACACAGTCCTGTCGACCCTGCAGAAACCTCCTTCCTAACATCTGAGAGCTTGTGACAACATTGACAGAGCTTTCCCACAGACTGCACAGAAACATCGGGTATGGAGAACACATTTAGCCTCCCCATTCTAGCTCATGGAAAAAAATCTCCTCAATGCATTTACCCCACGCGATATACATATCCGTTAATGTGAGTAACCTTGGGAAGCTATAAAATAGGCGGTGCAGTCGTACGTTTGTTCCATCGAGTTTGCTAACCAATTCAATATAATGATGGTTGGCCCTTTATTTCCACACCGTACTCCTGCTCTCCCACCATCCCTTTACTGTCTCTAAATCCTTATTCATAATTATTGTCTCGGTTTCCAGGTGCGAGCGAATTCCCCAGGTTCACCAATCAGTGAGTACAGGCATTTATTATCATCTCAATGCAGAGTGACTGCCTGTACCTACTACTGTGGCCCCTTGTTTTAGAAGTCTCAGCCAGGGGAATTATAATCCCTGCTTTCAAATCTGTCTCACCCTGTCAGAGTTTTGTATATTTCACTGAGATCTCGACTCATTTTCCTAAATCCCATGGAATACTGGCCCAGTCACCCCAAACTCTGCTTCCACAACAAGCCCGTCATCCCAGAGATCAGTCTGGTCATCCTTCACTGCTCTCCATCAATGTCAGGTTTGTCCTTTATTCGGTAAGAAGACCAAAACTGCACACAATACTGCACACTGTTCAAGATGATATCTCACCAAGGCCCTCTACAGCTGCAGTAAGACACCCTTACTCCTGGACTCACATCCCCTTGAAATGAAGGTCAACACATCATTTATCTTCCTCACTGCTTTCTGTTTCTGCAATATTGCTTTTAGCGACTGGTGTACAAGGAGATGCCGAACCTTTATAGTGTTACAGCTCCCCACTTGGTGGGTCTGTGTACACTGGGCAGCGTGCCAATGCCATGCCCAGTATTGACTTCTGGTTACAGAACTCGCTGCGCTGCATGGGCCTCAGAGGTTTATGCAGAAGGAAACGACTTAAAGGAGCATACGTCCCTTTGTAGATCATCATGTTTCAACCAATCTCTTTCAAATGGTAGGCTGCCAATTTATCATTTCCATCAAAGGGCACAACGTCACCTCTATCCACATTGTTCTCCATCTGTCACGCATTTACCCTTTCACTCCTCTTGTCTTAGTCTTCGCGGTGCTTTTCTACATCCTCCTCACGTTAAAAGAAACATCAATTCTTATAACGAAAGGATGATCAGGTTGACCCAGTAGTCATTGGAGTTTACAAAAAATAAAGATGATCTTATTTGAACATAGATGACAGAAGGAGTCAACAAGTGAAGCGAACTACACAGATAATGGAGGAATCCATTCCGTTCTCCAGCCTGTTACACGGGAACAACAGGAGGATATTCAGGCCTTCGAACCTGTTACCCCAAAACAGGACGAGGCGAGTCAGCCCCTGGAGCCTGATATACATTTACAGAAGGAACCTAATCAGCCACTCGAGCCTATAACAGTAGGCCATGCTGCACCAGTATCCTGTTAAACAGCAACAGGATCAGTCCATTCAGCCTCCCCAAGTCTGTAACATAGAAACTGGAAGAGGTCACACAGTGACTGGAGATTGTTACACTGGGGTAACAGGACGCCATTCAGACCCACCGACCCTATTGCAAGGGAATTGGATAAGGATAAAAACTATCTGAGACTTCTTTCATGAGAAAGGAAGAGGTAATTTAAACACGTGACTGTTGTATGGGAACAAAAGAAGACCAATCAATCCCTCGGTCCCATCTCTGGGATACCTGAGGAGACCGTTCAGTATATCTACCTGTTACGGAGAAGTATGAGAAGACCCATCAGCCCCTCAAAATGTTACACAGCAACAGGAAGATTCCATAATCTCCCAATCCTTTAAAACATCAACAGGAGGAGGTCATTCTGGCCTTGGAGGTGGCAACATGCGAAGACCAGAAACACATCAGCCCATCGAGTTTGTACACCAGCAGGATGATGAGTCCATTCACCCACACATGCCCCTTACACTGCAATTGGAGCAGATCTCTTAAAAACCCATTAAATAGGAATTAAAAGAAAACGTAAAGGTTATCGAAAGGGAAGAACTTATAATAATGATATACATTAGGGACTAAAGTGTAACAATAAACTATTGTAATTTAAGGCTAATTGTTAGAGTCCATTGTTCAGGACATTTGCAAATTCAAACCACAATTCCTCAGAGTCAACATGGTTTTTCGAAGGCTAAACCGTGTTTGAATTGTTTGCTTCAGTTATGTGAAGATGTCACAAACAAGGTGGATAGTGGGAATCCTGGAGATGGACCATATCTGGTCTTCCTGAAGGCATCGGATATGTCGCTTCTCCAAAGAGTAAATGGTAAGATCAGACAACATGGGTTTAGGAGTAATTTTTAGCTTGGATAGAGGATTGGTTAACCAACAAAATGTAGTCAGATGGAATAAACGTGTAATTTTCTTTTGGCAAATGCAGTTTGTGCCATTGATTTCAGTTCTCATGCCTCAAGCATTGGCAATCGATGGTATTACTGTACTTGGTTGATGGGAGAGAAAATAAATGCCACATTTTCAGATGACACTAACATCGATGGGAAATTACTTGAGTGATGATGCAAGATATTTTTAAACTATATGGATGTTTTGGGTGAATGGGCCAATATTTAGCAAGGAAAATTAAAGTGAATAAAAATGGGGCTATTCAAGCTGGCTAGTATAATAGAAAGACAAATTATTATCTAAATGGAGAGAAAGTTCAAAGTGCTTCGGAGCAGAGGGATCTGGGTGTCTGCTTGTATATCACAGAAAACCTGCGGGCGGGTACTGCAAGTAATGAGAAATGCAAGCATAATTTCAGTGTTTATTTATCAAAGGATAGAGTAGAAAGGTAGGGAGTGTTGGTGTCGCTATGCAAGGCATTAGGGAGGCTGCAACCGGAGTACAGTTTGGGTGTCCTGGAGAATGAGGCATTTCCATTGGAGACAATTCAGAAGACCTTCATTAGATTGATTCCATATTTGAAGTGTTTGTCTTACGAAGAGAAATTGAGCAGTTTAGGCCTATACTTTCGACTTTATAAGAATGAAAGGAGATCTAATTGACGTCTGTAAAATGCTAAAAGTAATTGAAAGTGTAGATGTAGAGTGGATTTTTTTCATTTGGCGCAATCTACAACAAGAGACTAGAGTTTTAGGATGGAGAGATGGCAAGAAAGTGGAACAGAGGCTGCGTTGACATCAGCCTCATCGAGGGGTTGAATTCCTCACAGATGCTCCTTGTTCTTATTCAACTCTTCTACTGTGTTGGACAGGAATGGGGAAGGACTGGGTATCATACAGGAAGCAGACACTCAGGATAAATCAGTTAGAGAGAACGTAACCAGTAGGGTCACACAGTGACCAGCGCTGGGTTCTCAACTATTTACAGTCTATATTAATGATCAGGAGGATAGAAAAGATATACAGATGCTGAGTTTAGAGATGTCCATAAGACCATGAGGCCATAAGATATAGGAGTGGAAGTAAGGCCATTCGGCCCAACCAGTCCACTCCGCCATTTAATCATAGCTGATGGGCATTTCAACTCCATTTAACCGCATTCTCCCCGTAGCCCTTAATTCCTTGTGACATCAAGAATTTGTCAATCTCTGCCTTGAAGACATTTAGCATCCCGGCGTCCATTGCACTGTGCAGCAATGAATTCCACAGGCCCACCACTATCTGGCTGAAGAAATGTCTCGGCTTTTCTGATCTGAATTGACCCCGTCTAATTCTGAGGCTGTGCCCACAGGTCCTAGTCTCCTCGCCGAACGGAAACAATTGCCTAGCGTCCACCCTCTCCAAGCCATGTATTATCTTGTAAGTTTCTATTAGATCTCCCCTTAACCTTCTAAACTCTAATGAATACAATCCCTGGGTCCTCAGCCGGTCCTCGTTTGTTAGACCTACCATTCCAGGGATCATCCGTGTGAATCTCTGCTGGACACGCTCCAGTACCAGTATGTCTTTCCTGAGGTGTGGGCCCCGACATTGGACACAGTACTCTAAATGGGGCCTAACCAGAGTTTTATAAAGTCTCAGTAGCACATCGCTGCTTTGATATTCCAACCCTTCTGAGATAAATGGCAACATTGCATTCCCTTTCTTAATCACGGTCTCAACCTGCATGGTTACCTTTAGAGAATCCACGATTAGCACTCCCAGATTCCTTTGTACTTTGGCTTTATGAATTTTCTCACCGTTTAGAAAGTAGTCCATGCTTGTATTCTTTTTTCCAAAGTGCAAGACCTCGCATTTGCTCACATTGAATTCCATCAGCCATTTCTTGGACCACTCTCCCAAACTGTCTGGATCCTTCTGCAGCCTTCCCACTTCCTCATTACTACCTGCCTGTCCGCCTAACTTTGTATCATCGGCAAACATCGCTAGAATGCCCCCAGTCCCTTCATCCAGATCATTAATATATAATGTGAACAGCTGCGGCCCCAACACTGAACCCTGCGGGACACTGCTTTTCACCGGCTGCCATTCTGAAAATGAACCTTTTATCCCAACTCTCTGCCTTCTGTCAGACAGCCAATCCTCAATCCATGCCAGTAGCTCACCTCGAATACCTTGGGCCCTCACCTTACTCAGCAGCCTCGCGTGTGGCACCTTATCAAAGGCCTTTTGGAAGTCTAGATAGACCACATCCACTGGGTTTCCCTGGTCTAACCTACTTGTCACCTCTTCAAATAATTGTTATGTCTCTGTGATAAGCAAGAGATTAAATTATCAAGAGAGGGTGGAGAGTCTGCAAATAGATTCAGAGAAGTAAAGACAATAGATAATTGTTTGGAACGTGGAATTTAACATGATATAACCTGTCATTCCATATACAGGAAAAGTGGAAGGCAGTATGTTACTGAAATGGAGAGGGATTACAGGACTTTATGATACTGTGTACTGGGGGGTTCACTCAGATCCGTTCAGACATGGGAGGTTTTGCTCCATCCCTGATCATCAGCTCCCAGACACTCCAAATGACCCCATTGCTCTCCGCATGCATGGAATACTTTGATGTGGTTGATTGGTGGTGGGGATGGTGTTTGGAAACGTGCGTCAAGGGGACGGCCTTTATTCAAGATATAGTCATTTCTTTCCACGTGGGAAACTTTATTACGATGACGATGGGAATGGCTGACTGTTTCTGAATGAAGAGGCCGTGATTACTGCCAGGACAGTGGGTATTCACCAACATGATGTACTGTGCATGGACACACTGTAACATGAATAGAGAGAGTGCTTCTACAGTTCCTCTACCTCTCCCTATTGACATGGGTACTCCGCAAATGCCATGTACACCATCGGGAATCCCACTATACTGGATACGCCCAACAACTCCCTGTTGAGGGAGAAACAATGTATTTACCTCATCCACCAAATATATCCTCCAGCACCGAATGGTGACATTGATGTTGAGATACTGGCAGATGATGGATATGTCACCTCGTCCGGCCTGGAAAGTTCTGGATTATAGAAGCTGAATGAAACAGTGACTCTAACAGCCACTAGCAGCACCATCCTACCTCTGATGTGAAGCTGCAGGTCGTGTTGAAGGAGGTGACACCGCTCTGTGACCAGCTCCTTTTTCAGTCAGGGTCCCTCACACTCTGCTCTTGGGTAAAGTAAAGCTTGGGAAGCTGTTCCTGGAAAACCCGATGTGGATACAGTAGATTCCTTTCCCCCCACGCTCTCACTGTGTGGTTTCAGAGCTTCCCCTCTCTGCAGCCTCTGCTCCATTTGTTGTTAATGTTGCAGGCTCAGATGCTGTAAATACAGTCCCCATGCTCCATACAGAGTTGGGTCACCAAATCCTCAGGTCTCCCTGAATGTCTGAGGCAGCTCACAGCACATCCTCCAATAAACCATCCCCAGCCCCTCCACTAAATTTTCAATTCCAGGAGCCAGTCAGAAAACCCTGGGTGCAAGTGTCGTGGACTAGACCAGATCCTCCCCCCCGCCCCCCCCCAGAATGTTTTAAGAAGGCCGCTTAGACCCAAGCCTTTCCTTATTTTGAATATAGATGTAAAGTGCGTGTTCCAGATATATTGTGACTGGTCAAACCATTCGACATTAAGCAATACATAATCTATTAAAATGCTTTAGTTAAAATACAATCAAAGAAAATAACATTTTGGGGATAGCTTATATGTTGGAACACTTACACAAACAATAGATACTGTACCTTCTTGGTTTACACCGCTTGGCACAAAGATATATTCAAATACAGATCCTTACAGCTGTAATAAAGCTTCCAACCCTTTTGGGATCCCCAGCAGCTTCTGAATGCTTCAGCTAAAAACAAAATAGAAACCCTGGTCTGGGTGAGCTGGCCACTGCCCGTCCATTGTTACCACCGTTTTAATGAAACCTAAAATCTCAGTTATTTATTTTAACTGTTTTCAGACAGCAGTTCTGCACCTCTGCCTTTAAAACCTCTCTTCAGAAAAAGAGAAAATACAGTGGCAATATTCTCACAACTCCATCTTTAATAAAATAATCCATCAATATACAAAGGTTGATTCATTTTAGACTTCCTAATCTTCCTCTATTAGTAGACTGAAATGCATATACATTACATTGACTGTGAGCATACAAATGTTCACAACTAGTTTCGATTTCAGGCATTTTATTCCTGCCACAGGAATGGGGAAGTAGAGGGTATCATATAGGAAGCAGGCACTCAGGATAAATCAGTCTCAATCAGTTAGACAGAACGTAACCAGTAAGGGCACAGAGTAACCAGGACTTGGTTCTCAAATATTTACAATCTATATTAATGATCAGGAGGATGGAACAGATATACAGATGCTGAGTTTGGTGATGTCGCTGTGGTAAGCAAGAGATAAAATTTTCAAGAGAGGGTGGAGAGTCTGCAAATAGATTCAGAGAGGTAAAGGCAATAGATAATAGTTTGGCAGGTGGAATTTAACATGATATAACCTGTCATTTCATTTACAGGAATAACGGAAAGCAATATGTTACTGAAATGGAGAGGGATTTTAGGACTTATTGATACTGTGTACTGGGGGTTCACTCAGATCCGTACACTGTAACATGAATAGAGAGAGAGCTCCTTCAGTTCCTCTACCTCTCCCCATTGACATGGGTATTCTACAGATGCCATGCACACCATCGGGAATACCACTATACTGGATACACCCGGCAGCTCCCTGCTGTGGGAGAAACAATCTATTTACCTCATCCACCAAATATATTCTCAATCACCGAATGGTGACATTGATGTTGAGATACTTGGAAATGATGGATATTTCACCTCGTCCTGCCTGGAAAGTTATGGATCATAGCAGCTGAATGAAACAGTGACCCTAACAGCCACTAGCAGCACCACCCTCCCCCTGGTGTGAAGCTGCAGGACGTGTTGAAGGAGGTGACACCGCTCTGTGACCAGCTCCCTGTTCAGTCAGGGTCCCCTCACTATCTGCTCCTGGGTTAAGTGTAGCGTGGGAAGCTGTTCCTGGAATACTTGGGGTGGATACAGCAGATCCTTTTCCCCACACACACTCACTCCATGGTTTTAGAGTTTCCCTTCTCTGCAGCCTCTGCTCCATTTGTTGTTCATGTTCCAGGCTCAGATGCTGTAAATACAGTCCACATGCTCCATCCAGAGTTGGGTCACCAAATCCTCAGGTCTCCCTGAATGTCTGAGGCTGCTCACAGCACAACCTCCAGCAAACCATCCCCAGCCACTCCACCAAATCTTTAATAACAGGAGTCAGTCATAAACCCCTCGGCTACAAGTGTTGTGGACCAGACCAGATCCCCGCAAAACATTTTAAGAAGGCCGCTTAGACACAAACCTTTCCTTAGTTTGAATATAGATGTGAAGTGTGCTGTCCAGAGAAATTGTGACTCGTCAAACCATTCGACATTAAGCAAAATATAATCTATTCAAATACTTTAGTTAAAATACTATCAAAGGAAAAAACATTTTGGGATAGCTTATATGTTGGAACACTTACACAAACAATAGATACTGTACCTTCTTGGTTTACACCGTTTGGCACAAAGATATATTCAAATACAGATTCTTACAGCAGTTTTCCAATCCAGGAGGAAACAGCATCAACAGAGATATCAGAGAGAAAAGCAGCTAGGGATCATGTATTGAAATTTCCAACCCTTCTGGGATGCCCAACAGCTTCTGAATGCTGCAGCTAAAAACGAAACAAGAAAACCTGGTCTGGGAGAGCTGGCCACTGCCCATCCATTGTTACCACCGTTTTAATGAAACCTAAAGGCTCCCTCAGTTATTTACTTCAACTGTTTTCAGACAGCAGTTCTGCACCTCTGCTTTTAAAACCTCTCTTAAAAAAAACTCAAGAGAAAATCACCTTTTTATAGTGATAGTATACTCACAACTCCACTATCAATAAAATGATCCATCAATATACAACAGTGGATTCATTTTAGGCCTCCTAATCTTCCTCTATTTGCAGACTGAAATGCATATATATATTACATTGAATGTGAGCATACAAATGTTCACAACTAGTTTCGATTTCCGTCATTTTACTCCTGCCACAGAATGTCTTTGTCTTTCTTCATCCAAGTCTCCACAACGTGTCAAAACTTAGGTTTTCTCGCCCTGTCACCTGCATAATTTCAAATTGAATGGCAGCAATAATAAGCTCAATCGAAACAGACAGGTATTATTCTTCCCAAACCTCTCCAAAAAGACTTTACGGGGTCACAATCAGTGATAAAAAAAAAATTGTCTCAAGTATGTTATTCACAATTTAAATGCTGAAATGTTGTAACGCTCACGTCAAGCTCAAGACCTCCTTCCCCTTTGTGGAATAAATCTGTTGATGTTTCCACTGGACGCTCCAACCACACGTTACATAATGGAGCACGTCTCATCTCTCCAATAGTCCTTCTGAATGACATAGCTCCTCATGTCTGAGCATAAAAGAATTACATCCTTCTGTACCTCTTAATGCTGTCAACTCTTTACCTGCTACTCCTGGCCTATGCCAGTAAACCTTACTCTAACAGAGATATGTTTTAAGAAGATCTTGCACATTCTTCTCAATCCCTCATAGAAACCAAACTTTGATTTCTGAACTAAATCATCATCAGCCGCCTTTTCAGCTTCTAATCTTGGCATTTTAACTCTCTGCTCTTCCACACGACTTCTCACGACTGCAGGAAGTGAATTGTTGAGCTTCTCCAAAATAAGAATCCCTCTAAGAGTGTCATTGGTTTGCTCAGTTTTTAATACCCTTACCCACCTTTCGAAATTATTATTTTTTGATTCTTTCAAAGTCAATGTGCGTTTAACCAGGGACGCTTTTTTAGATTCCTGAAACGCTGTCTGTTGGCTTCTGGCACGAGCTCGCATGCACTTCAGATGGCTTTCGACATCTCCTCATACTCCTCAGATACCTCCTCCGATAGGGATGCAAATACCTATCAGCTTTGTTTGGATCAGCTAAATCCACATGGTCACTGGGCACTGCATTTGTTTAGACACTTTCTCAAATGAAATTAAAAAGGCTCCCTCATCCTTCTCATCAAATTTAGATAAATGCCTGGATGTATCTAAACATATCCCCGTCAGGCCTTTGGCTACTATAGGGTTGCTCATCCTCACTAACCTCCTCATCCAGCCTACCGTCTACCTTCATCACCGCCTTCTATGCCCACTTTCCTCTCTAATTACTAACTTTTGAAGTTGAAACTCTCTGCTTTCCTTTTTTCTTTTTCTCTCTTTCTTCGTCATTTCCTTTTCTTTTATTTCTACTTTTCATCATAATTCAAACTGTTTCAATCCTTTCTCATGTCCAAGGTGCCTCATTTGAAATTGAATTCGAGCCATTTCTAAAGAGTCTGATGGCAGATCCTCCAAATGTAATTGCCGAGCTCTCGCTGTAATTATCTCTCATTTTCTCACAGACAATCGCAACCCCAACTCCAGCTTGTCTGCCAATTCCTACAGCTTTGCCTTCATTATCTTTTGTAAAAGTTTACTTCTTCCACACACAGATAACTCTTAGTGACTGAAAGAATCTTTATACACAAAACACTGTTTAAACCAACCGAATTCAACATCAGGAACAAAAGACACTAACAACTACCGTACGTGATCTTTGAACCCAATAGCCTCCTGGTCCGTACTCTCCAGTGTCTGCATGAGCTTATTCTGGATGCTGTGGTTTCCTCACACAATCCAAAGATGTGCACGTCAGGTGAATTGACGATGCTTAGCTTGTTCATAGTTTTGAGGGATGTGTGGGTTAGGTGCCTTAGTGAGGGTAAATGTGTAATAATATGGGAGAGGAATGGGTCTGGGTATGTTCCTCCTCGCAGGGTCGGGTGCAGACTTGTTGGGTCGAATAACCAGTTTGCACGCTGTAGAGATTGTAATTCTAAATCCAATTACCGATTTAGAACCAGACAAGAGATTCCAGTTTGCCATAGACCAACTAGACTGCATCAAACTATTTTAAGAAGGTAGCTTGGATGCCACCCTTTCCTTAATAACAAGATAGATGGGAATTGTATGTCCCAGATGTGATTCCACTCGTGAAACCACTCACCATTATGCAAAACACACTATATTTAAACACACTAATGAAAATCCATACAAAATGAAGAGGAATTTAGAATAACTTAGCTACTGGAAACCTTAACTGAATGATGGACACAGAACCCGCTACAAATGAACTGTTCCAATATACTAACATTACCTAATCACACCCCTTGGCAAAAATGAGCATTCAGACATACATTCTTGCATACAGTTCTCCAGTCCAGGAGGAAACAGTATCAAATGAGGTTTCAGAGAGAATAGCAGCTAGGGATAATTTATTAAAACTTCCCACCCTTCTGGGACCCAAGCACCTCGTAACTGTTACATCTGCAAGGAAAAAAACTAGAAAGCCTGCTCTGTGCCAGCTGGCCATTGTTACTAATATTTATTTTAAAAAAAATAAAAGCCTCATAAGTTTTTTTTAGTTGAGCCGCTTTCAGTAGGCACTTTGGCCTTTAAGACGTCTTACGAAAAACAAGTAATAATAATAATAATAATAACGTTTTCTTTTGGAAAAAAAAGTGACAGCATTGCCACACAATTTAAATGACTGTTCCTTTATTCAAGGGGCTTCCTCGTGTTAGCAAGATCTACTGAGAGGGGCAAACACAGGTACAGACCAAGTTACAAGGATGTGTCTCATAACATCTGAAACACGCCTGTCCATAGACCATTACTTGGGACATACCGGGAAGGAAACAACATCTCTGACACACACCATTTCATTGCTTCTGAGCTACACAATGCCAACAATCCATATACTAGGGAGCTGAAATCGAGGCCAGGGAAAGATACAGAGGGACAGAAAGATTCTCATTAAAGACAGAAACAGACAGTTAATTAACTGAAAAGATGTTGTGGAAATATGGGGAAAACGACAGGGCAGTGGGACTAACTGGAGAAGTGGGATCTTCGAGAGAAAAATGACAAGAATGAGAATATTGAATAAAGGCATTGTCAGATCAGCTGGAATGGTTTGTTGCATCAAGTTCTGAATCTGCTTCACAGAACACCACAAACAACATAAACTGGGACAAGATGACAGCCCAACATGGAGAGCTGTGCAGACCATGCCAGTGTGTTGCTCAGTAAACTGCACTATCTGCCCAGCATAGAGAGTATTGCAAACTTTACTATCATATCAAACTATATTCGCATCAGATTACTGCCTACAATGGGAAGATTTACTGTGAGTGTGTGTTCATCAGAAACTGAGGGACAGTGCGTGTGTGCGCGCGCGATAGGCGTAGTTGAATGCGAAACTCATTGTTTGAGAAGGAACGCACAGGGAGGAAATTATTTTAAATAAGAACAACTAGCAGGCTTTTTGTTAATCAACAGAGAGAGAACGAGAGACGTTTCATGGACAGATGAGATAAAGTGTTTGAGAATGTCAAAATAAAGGCGGTGCCAGACACAATAGCAATAGACATCGGCAATACACATGAATGACAGATGGATGGGAGTTTGGTGTGAGGTCGAATCAGATTTGCTTCAGCAGGTTTGAAGCCGGAAGCGTCAGCAGCAGATTATTGGCTTCATTAAGACTGTAGTTCGTAGCTCAAGTTTCAAACAGCAGATGGACTAAACCAGTGAGATATATTCTGGAGTGGTGAGTATTTCAAGTTAGAAATGGTCAGGGTATGGTGTCAGGAAACAGCTCATGGTCAAAGGGATCACCCACAGTTGTGACTTGTCTGCTTCAGCCGCAGATATTGTTCAGGCATGAGATGGAAACAGTGGAAGGAAGTGGAGTTTGTAACCAGAACAGTAGAGAGGTACCTCCATGCTGTTAATATTTAATTAACAAAGGCAATGGTACAATAAATTGTAGATCTCCGCTGAAACTGAGTAGGTCAACATAGAGACCCATGAGTACCGCTGACACAACGGAGGGGGAGACAGTAATTGAGCACATTCCTTGATGTAGTTATTAGTGTCTGTAGAGTGAATCTGTGGTCGAGAGTTTCAACAGGAAAATAATAGTGACAAGAAGTGTAGACTATATGAAATAACAGTAATACAGTCATAACTGGTTTACAGAAAAAAAATCTGGACAGCAACACTTAACAGGAACACAGACGATAGCCAGGAAAGGATAATAAAAATATTGAATAATGAGAAGAGCGTAATAGATTCGCAATGATAATGACAACCAATTAAATGCAGAAAGAGACCAAACATAATTGGATAAACTCCTGTCTATTGTTGGAACATGCCAGTCTAATGTTCTCAGATTCTGATGTATTTTTGGAACATTCCAGTCGAATGTTCTCAGATTCTGATCCATTGTTGGAACATTCCAGTCGAATGTTCTCAGATTCTGATCCATTGTTGGAACATTCCAGTCTAATTTTCTCAGATTCTGATCCATTGTTGGAACATTCCAGTTTAATGTTCTCAGATTCTGATCCATTATTGGAACATTCCAGTGTAATGTTCTCAGATTCTGATCTGTCCTCCCCCTCTCTCCAAATCTGCTGATCCCTGTCAGTGCTGTCTGTGATGTTCCCGCCCATTTATGGGATCACACATTGAACGGCGCCCCTTTATCATTTAAAGATGGAAATCCTCCACTGGAATAATTAGAATCCATGGAGATTGGCATTAGTCACAGTCACTGAATAAACACTGGGTAACCGAGCAAAGGCTACGACAACAGATGAATGGGCACCGCACAACAACCAACAGACAGCAGTGTTCCCTCCCAGTTGGGGAACACTTCAGTGGTGCTAGATATTCAACCTCGGACTTTCTGGTGACCATCCTCCAAGGCGGACTTCAGGACAGGCAGCAGCGAAAAGTGGCCGAGCAGATGCTGATAGCGAATTTTGATACACATAGGGAGGGCCTCAACTGGGACCTTGGGTTCGTGTCACATTACAGGTGACCACCAGTGCACTACACACACACACACACACACAGGCACTCCTTTACACACACATACATATGGACACACATTACATTGGCACGTACACAGACACTCACAAACACCCTTACAGATACACACTCCCACACGCACACGGCACTCTCACAGAAACTTAGACCACTCTCTCTCACTGATACTCAAAACCCCCCACCTCAGACACGCACACAAACTCCCACACTCACACATGCACCCCCTCACACTATACATCACTACACACACATATACATTCTCTCTCACACTCACAACCCCCCAACCCAGACAGACACAGACACACATATACAAACCGACAAAGACCCACATGCACACATATATTTTGTGGGATGAATTTGGACTTGCCGTCCAACACCGGCATCTCCAAATCACGACTGAGCAAACAGGCTCAATTAACCAGTTCCACACATCACTTTTCATATAACTACAAAAGAGAACTTTTACTGGGTTTGGATTGAATGGATGAGGGTTGCTGAGGGATGGAGCATAAATCTTTAAATCTTTTTTTAAAACTTGGAAATGAGAGTATTAACAGAACACTGCACAGGTCTATATATGTTCCACTCTGTTTATGAAAGAGACAGTTATAAAATAACAGATCGATTGCATAAAGAAAACGTGGGTGGGCAAGTTTCTAGATTCCTTATTGACCACTGTGAGGCTACTCCTGGTTTTAAGTGCCCTGCTACCAAATCCTTTCATAACCTTGAGACAGAGCATTGAGACTGCTGCTCAGCAACAGGCCGAAACAATTCTGTCCCTATGGGCCTCTTACAGAAGGCTAAGAGAAGGCCATTCAGCCTACATTAGCCTGTTGCTACTAGAAAAGCCGGAAATCTAGAACATTGGCACATTTTGCCAACAAGGAGAAAGTGGGGACTGCAGATGCTGGAGATCAGAGCTGAAAAATGCGTTGCTGGAAAAGCGCAGCAGATCAGGCAGCATCCAAGGAGCAGGAGAATCGACGTTTTGTGCTTTTCCAGCACCACATTTTTCAGCACATTTTGCCAACAGAATCATTCAAAACAAAGAGATGTGTCGCTGCAGCTGTATGAGATGTTACTGAGAGGGCACCTGGAGTACATTGCGTTGGTTGTGTTACTATAACTGAGAAGGGATGGACCTCCATCAGATACCGTTTAATGGCTGTTCGTAATCCATCGGTTGCTGTCTTATTTAATGTCTCGGGTCTGTTACACAAGGATAGGAGGAGGCCATTCAGCCTTTTCAGTCTATTACAGTGAGCCACGAGGAGCCCATTCAGCCTCTCGAGCCTGTTACAGAAGGGCAGGAAGTGTTTCTTTAACTTTCTGTTACGCATAAATATTAGTTTTAAATTAGTTGTGGAATAGGAAAGACCTGATGTAAACATTAAAGTTCTAATTTTGAACAAGGCCAATTTTGAAAGTGTTAGGCGAGCCCTATTCACAGGTAAAGGGATGGTTGGAAAATGAAAGGCCATCAAAACTTCGTTTTAGAGAGTCCATAGCCAACGTGTTCCTATTAGTGAGAGGGGCAAGGCTGGTGGGTGCAGGGAGTGCTGGATGGCTAGATATATTGATGCTCTGGTCAAGGTAAGGAAGGAGGTATATGTCAGGTAAACAGAGCTGAGATCAAGTAAATTCAGAGAGGTGTATAAGGGCAGCAAGTGCATAGTCAATGCGGAAATCAGGCCAGAAAAATGTGGACATGAGATGGCTTTAAAAATAGGATTAACGAGGCATTGAATAAATTCTACAAATCCTTTAATGGCAAAAGATTAACTAGGGGGAGAACAGGGCCCCTTAAAGATCAGTAAGGCTACCTATGTGTGGAACCACAGGAGATTGGAGGGATACGAAACAAAAAATTATCCTCAGTATTTAATGAGGAGGAGGTTACAAGAGCGAGAGAATGAATAGATATATAGTGATACATTGAAAACTGTCTATATTACAAGGAAGTGTTGGACATTTTAAAACACATAAAGGTGAACAAATCCCTGGGACCTGATCAATTGTATCCCAAATGTTTGTGGGAAGCCAAGAAGGAGATTGGTCAGCATTTTGATGATGTATTTGTATCATTGATTTCCACAAGTGAGGTGTCAAAAGACTTGAGGGCTGCTACCATAGTGACATTATTTATGAAAGTAAGGAAAAAAAAAACAGGTAATTATAGGTCGCTGAGCCTGACGTCAATGGTGACTAAATTGTTGGAGCGGAGTTTGTGGGAAAGGATGTGTATGCATTTGAAAAGACAAGGACTGAAGAGGGCTTTGTTCATTGGAGATCACTTCTCACAGACTCGGTGTAATCTTTTGAGGAAGTGATGAAGATGATTGATGAAGGCAGGCCAGTGGATGTTGTCTTTATGGAACTCAGTAAGAAAACCAAAATGTTCTACATGGTAGACTGGTTAACAAGGTTAGACTGCCTGGGATCCAGGAGAGCTCGTCATTTAGATCCAAAATTTTCTTGAATATTGGAGACAGGGCGTGACAGTGGACATTTGTTCATTGAACTTGGAGACCTGTGACCAGTGGCATGCCGCAAAGATCAATAGTGGGCCCACTGCCTTTTGTCACTTAGACAAATCATTTGCGTTTCAGTATATGAAGTATGGTCAGTAACTTTGTAGATCATAACAAATTTTGTGACCGTGAAGAATGATCCCTCAGACTATAATGGGACCTTGTTTTGGTGAGCCGAGGAGTGGCAGATAGCGTATATTTTAGTTTCATGTGAGGTGTTGCATTTTAGCAAGACAAATCAAGGCAAGACATGATAGAATTTCATAGAAATTATCGAATCCCTACAGTTAGGAAACAGGTTTTTCGGCCCTTGGAGGCCACACCGACCCTCTAAACAGAATCCCACTTGACAAACCCCTACCCTATCCCTCTGAGCCTGCATTTCCCATGGTTAATCCACCTTCTCTGCACATCCCTTGGTATGGTGCGCAATTTAGCATGGCCAATCTACCCTTACCTGTATATCCTTATACCGTCGGAATAAAACATAGCACCCGCAGGAAACTCGCACAGACACGGGGAAAATGTACACACTCCACACAACCAGTCATTCAACGAGGGAATTAAACCCAGGTCGCTGCCCTGTGAGGTACCTTGTGGTGCAGGTTCTCCGTTCCTCGAAAGTGCCGTCACAGGTAGACAGCGCAGCGAGGAAGGCACTTGGTGATCTTCCCTTTATTGGTGTGTGCTTTGAGTGAAACGTTTGCATGACAAAATCTGTACAGGGCATTGGTTTGGCCACTTTTGTAATATTGCCTTTAATTCTGGTCTCCTTGCTGTCGGAAAGGCGTTGTCAACCTTGAAAGGGTGCAGAAGAGATTTCAAAGAATGTTGCAGGTGTTGGAGTGTCAGAGTTACAGGGAGAATTTGAATAGGCTGGGACTATTTTCAAGTGTTGACGCGGAGGGGGACCTTAAAGGTGTTTATAAAATCATGAGGGGCATAGATAAGGTAAACAGTCAATGTCTTTTCCCAGGATAGACGAGTCCAAATATAGAAGACAAAGGTTTAAGGTGAGAGGAGAAAGATTTAAAAAGGGGCATGAGGGACAACATTTTCACACAGAGTTGGATGTGTGTATGGATTGAACAGCCAAAAGAGGTGGTGGAGGCAGGTACAGTTACACCATTTAAAAGGCATTTGGATGGATATATGCATGGGATGTGTGTAGAGGGAGATGGGCCACCTGCTGGCAAGGGGGACGAGATTGATTTAGGATATTTGGCGGTATGGATGACCAGACCGAACGATCTTTTTCCTTGCTGTACATCTCTGAGAGTCTATTGGCTCTTCAGTGTATAACACCGGAACAGGAGGAGGCTATTCAGCATCTGAATTCTGCCAGTCGGCTTGTTTGCTCAATGACTTAGAGTCAAATACAAAAATACATCATTCAGAATTTGATGGCGTTTTACAGAAACAGGAGAAAGGTCTTTAGTCAAGAAAAACTGTAAAGAATGTGAAGAGGCCATTCAGTCCCTCACCTCAATTCCACAGGAGCAGCAGGTGAGCACAGAGCTATTGCAACCTGTTACTCAGGAGCAGGAGGAGGACATGTATTTTGACAAACTTGGGATCAGGAGGGAATCATTCAACTGCTTGAAAGTGGGGCACAGGAAAAGGAGACTCAACTGTTCGAGACTGGGACACAGGAACAGGAGCCAGTTATTCAACTGCTCATAACTGGGGCACAGGGAAATCTGGAGGCTACTGAGGCTCGAGGATCCTGTTACGCAGGAACAGGTGGAGGTGACTCACTCCCCACCAATACGGGACACTGGGAGAGAAGGGGGGTTTACTTGGAACAAACAGAAATATATGAATAAATTGCATCAATCCTGCCCCAACATTCACTAAGACACGGCTGATCTGATGGTGATTCCCTCATTTTATTTTACAGAGACTCTCCTCTCTACTGCCTCTACTCCATTTGTTGGTCATGCGGCCGACACAGATGCTGTAACAACAGTTTCCCTGACTCATCTAGACGGATGGGTCAAACCGGATGAGTCAGGATTTGAAGAGTCCATTCACAAGAATTAAAACACAAAATAAAGGCATTGCCAGATGTTTAGTTCTCTCACATTCGCAATCCAACTCACATAACCAGCCCATCCATTACATATTCAGGATGGAGCACTGTGTAGATCCGGCTAGTGTACAGCTGTATGTAACCCAGCAATGTCCAGAGTGAAACTCTATGCAGCCCACACCAATGCTTGATCTATAATACTGGACTAAATGTCCAACGTGGGGAGCTGTGCAGTCCGCACTGGTTCATTCATATATAAACCCAGGCTGTTGCATTGTTCGGTAACACCGTTTTAGATCTCAGCTCAGTGTGGGGAAACTCGCAGCCAATTTTGGAACTGACAGGATGTGCAGCTCCCATCCATTTACAGCTCCATATCTCCACTGTGCCTTGACAAGGGATGCTGCGAATGTGAAAGTCACTGCGAGGAAGAGATGTAAATGGAAACAATTTAAATACCAATAGTTCTGATTAAGGTGCATATCACTCTAGTATTTAAAGTTGAAATAACTGAGATAATATCTAATGGGATTTTGTAAATGATGCAAACAAATAAGAGGGGGATGGTGATGTTATCGTGGTTGTACTATACGCCTTCAAATAGTCAATGGGAATTAGAGGAACAAATATGCAGGGAGACTGGCGAGACTTGCAGGAGCAATAGGGTTGTCATAATAGGTGATTTAAATTTTCCTAACATAGACGGGGACTTCCAGCGGGTTAAGAACTTAGATGGAACGTAATTTGTTAAGTGTATTCAGGAAAGTTTCCACAAGCAATATATAGAGTATCCTACTCGGAAAGGGACAAACTCGACCTATTGTTGAGAAATAGGGATGGATAGGTGACGGAGGTAAAGTGGAGGAGCATTTTGGGAAAAGTGACCAGAGCTGCATTAATGTTAAAATAGGTATGGTAGGGACACAATTGGTCCATAGATTCAAGTTCTAAATTGGGGCAAGGAGAATTTTGTTGGAATTAGGCAGGGGATTGCAGGGCTTGATTGGAGTAGTGTGTTTCCAGGTAAAAGGATCCCGTGAAAGTGGGAGGGTTTTAAAAGTGAGATAGCTCCAGTTCCAGGTCGATATGTTCCTGTGAGGGTGAAGGGAAAGTAAGGCTGGAAGAGAGAACCCTGGATGACAAGAGATATTGAGGCTCTGACCAGAAAAAAAGGAGGCGTCGCTCAGGTACAGGTAGCTGGGACCAAGGGAATCTCTGGAGGTACACAGGGGATACAGGAGTTTACTGAACAAGGAAATCAGCAGGGCTAAAGTGGGGTATGAGATAGCTTTGGCTGAGCAGATTATGGTGAATCAAAATTCAGTATAGTAAAGACAAAGAACAACTAGAGAGAGATAGGACGCCTTAAAATCCAAAATGGGCATGCATGTGTAAAACCTCATGAGATGGGTGAGGTCCTCAATTCCCCCTCTGTGTTTATCATGAAGAAAGACATGAAGACCTGTGATCTTTGTGAGTTTAGTTGCGATATCTTGGTACAGTCCATATCAACGTAGAGGTGCTGTTGGACATATTAGAATGCACAAAGTCAGATAAATCTCTTGGTCCTGACCAGATATATCTAAGAGCACTGCACGAGGCGAGAGAATATAGTTCAAGGGCGAGGTCCCGGAAGACTGGGCAGTAGCAATTGTTGTGCCCTTATTCAGAAGGGCTGCAAAGAAAAGCCTGGGAAATATAGACCAGTTAGCTTCACATCTGTTTCTGGAAACCACTTGAGAAGTTTCAGAGATATAAGATATGCATGCATTTGGGAAGACAGAGTTTGACTTGGAGCAGTCAGCATAGCTTTGTGCCTGGCAGATCATGCCTGACAAATTTTGATAGAGTTTTTGAGGAATTGACCAGGAAGGTTGACGAGGGCAGGGTGGTGGACATGATCTATATGGATTTCAGTAAAGCCTTTGATAAGGTTCCACATGGTAAGCCGCTCTGGAAGGTTAGATTACATGGACTCCAATGTAAATTGGAAAATTGGCGACACAATTGGCTTGACGTTATGAAGCAAATGGCTATGATGGAGGTCTGCTTGTCGGACTGGAGGCCTGCGACGACTGGAGTGCCTCAGAGGTCGGTCCTGGGCCCATTGCTGTTTGCTTTCTATATCAGTGATTTGGACCAGAGTGCACAACGCAAGGTTAGTAAGTTTTCAGATGACACTAAATTAGGAGACATCATTTACAGTGCGGAACGTTATCAGAAATTGCAGCGGTACCCTGATCAGCTGGGGAAGTGGGCTGAGAAATAGCAAATGGAGTTTAATATAAATAAGTGTCTTGCATTTAGGAAAGTCAAATCCAGGTAGGAATTTAATGACGAATGATAGTGCCTTAAGGCGTGTAGTGCAACAAAAGGACGTTGGAGATCAGGTGCACAGTTGTCTGAAATTTGAGTCACAGATATACAGGACAGTGAAGAAGGCTCTTGGCACATTGGCCTTCATCAACGCATTGAGTATAGACGTTGGGACGTTATGTTGTAGTTGTATAGGATGTCGGTAAGGCTGTATTGGAGTATTGTGTTCAGTTTTGTTCATCTTGCTCTGGAAAGGATATTATTGAACAAGAAAGTACGTAGAACAAATTTCCAAAGATGTTCCCTGGGCTAAAGGCTCTAGGTTATAGGCAGAGGTTGGACAGGTTAGAACTTATTTCTTTACAGCGTAGGAAACCGAGGGAGTTCTTATAGAAGTGTAGCCCTTATAAAATCATGAGAGGCGTGCATGGGGTGAATACTTCAAATTTTTTCCCAAGGTTGTGGAATCGAGGACGAGAGGACATCCATTAATGTGAGGAAAGGATAAAAAATATAAAAAGGAAACTGAGGAGCAACTTTTTTACATAGGGTGTGGTACGCATATGGACTGAGCTGTCAGTGGAAGTGATTGAGGTGGGTACAATAATAACAATGAAAAGGCAATTGGACAAATACACAGATAGGAAAGGATTAGAGGGATACAGAACAAGGGCAGGGAAATGGGGTGAGTCTGGATGGACATTTTGGTTGCCATGGACCAGCTGTGCCAAATGGCCAGTCATACTGGCAGTCCCGTGCAATATGACTGTAAATGAGTGTGTTTTGGGGTGAAGACAGAGTAGGGGAGGGAGACTAAGATAAAATGTCATGGAAGGATATGTTCACAGGTTCAGAATGCTGAAATGGAGACATTTCGATAGTATCATGCAACACGGGTCAGTATTAAGAAGAATTATGAGTGAAAGGGATATGCTGTAAGTTCAGGCGATGGAGAGTTTTGGATGAGCCTTTGTTCTCCAGCTTTGTAACTGGGAGTGAGGACAGCAGAGTCTTCGCCTCACTGGGCTGAACCTAACAAAAAACTGTCTCAGTGTAATTTCATTGAGTGTGACAGAGGGGTTGTCTGCACGAGACCGAGCTAGTTTCATGGTGCTATCTTACCAAACTCATCTCATTAACTACACACCCCACTCCAGAGTGTCCCTTTCATACAGTGCCAGCCCGATTCTCCCACCCATCATGACTGGGGGTACTCACAGTCGCCCGGATGCCCCTGGATATTCCGTAACCCCTGACACTAGTGTCAACTTTAAAAGATCAATGGGCATACGATTGTGCTTTCACAGTTTGGAGCTGCCCTGCACATTTTCCCCAAGCATAGCAATGAAGGGGAAATTACACCACGGTTTGTCGACAGCAGCATGGAGGTCCTGGTGGATGCGGTAGTACAAAAGGGGACCATTCTCTTCCCAGAGGGGGGCACGCTACGAGATCCACCGAGCATGGACTGAGCTCACCACCCAGCTCGGTGCAGTTTTTGGGGTCTGAAGAAATGTCCAGCAAAACATGACAACCATCAATAAGCGTCTCCACTCTGTCAGGATAAGGGTCACCATCTTTTCTCTGCTCCCTCACACTCACTGTATATCTGTTATAGCACCGAGCCCCGAACAAGGCTCATGCTCCACCACTCACACTATTGCATGCAGCACCTTCACTCTCTTTCTCTCTTGCCTTTCTAATGCCCCCTACATAGTTAGGGAATATTCTGCAGAATGTCAATTATGGAATGTTCCAGGTATTGTTCCAACTTATTCCCAGTTTCAGGAAAAAAACTGTGCCCCAGTGCGTAACACGTAACAGGATGGAGTAGAGATGTACGTTTTTCAAATCACACACAATTAAAATCCATCATGAGGCCATTCAGTACATCAAATATGCTCCAACGTTCAATTCGTTCGGGGGTGATCTGATGGTTTTCTCAGCTCCATGTTACAGGAACTTCCAATCATTCAACCCCCAGGTTCCTGCTACCGAGCAGACGATCTCAGACACTTCATACCTCGGGTTTCTTCTCGCATGTGTTAAGAAGGCATTTCTAATGGGGACGGACTCTCCTTAAAATATATTTTATCTGATTTATAAATTCATGCAACAGTCAGCATGCTTTCCATATACCAATCAAAATCACGCACTTATTTTATAGTTATCGACATCCAATCACAATTGGTCGTTCACTTGTCTCACCTTATTGTATTCAACCAAAGACAGCTTCCAAACACTTGTCTCATAATAAAATATAATTTCTAGCAGAGAACATCTTTATCTCGAATTCCCTTGTCATTAAAATTTCTCTTGCCCTTTTATTGTGACTGATTCTGTGTGCAACATTACACAGTCTCCCACTCAGTTGGCTGGATGGTTGGTTTGTGATGCAGAGGGAGGCCACCAGCGCAGGTTCAATTCCCCACACTGACAGAGGTTACCATGAAGGGGATGCTCTCTCAACCTCACCCCATCACCCATGTGGTGACTTTCAACATAAATCACCATGAGTGGTCTCTCTAATGAGAGTTCTTTGGGACTCTATTCTATCAATGTTAGGATTTTAATTTTTTAACAATTTTTTTTATTGAAAAAGAACTGTTATTATTATGTTAAACCAATAAGAAAACCACTCAAATAACTGAACAAAATTACACCCATGTGCATGTATATACAAAATAAGTTAGTTTTTAAACGGACAGAAGGAAAACAACAATAAACAATAAATAATAAATAAATAATACGCCTCAGCATAACAAAGTGATAGCTCTCGTTCTTCGAGAGCATGAGCTGACACACATTCATACGTTCATAATTCTTAATATGTGATTCATTAGACAATATCGTCATGGCTACATAAAAGCACTTTCTGGAGTGGCAGATAAGCCTGTATCGTGGTAATCCAAAAAGGGTTGCCATATCTTATATAAATCTCTGCTTTTCGGTGCACCATACTGGTGAGAATGTCCAAAGGGATATTGTCCATGACGAGCTTACAACCACCCAACAGACCTGGAGGTTTTTCAGACATCCAACACAACATAATATTTTTACTAGCACAAGAAGTATGGGGGAGATACTAAAGGAGTATTGTGCATCAGTAGTTACTGTGGAAAAGGAAATGGAAGATATAAAATGTAGGGAAATAGATGGTGACACCTGGCAAAATGTCGATATTACAGAGGAGGAAGTGCTGGATGTCTTGAATCGGATAAAGGTGGATAAATCCCCAGGACCTGATCAGGTGTACCCTAGAACTCTGTGGGATGCTAGAGAAGTGATTGCTGGGCCTCTTGCTGAGATATTTGTAATATAGATAGTCACAGGTGAGGTGCCAGAGACTGGAGGTTGACTAACGTTGTGCCATTGTATAAGAAGGGTGTTAAGGACAAGCTAGGGAACTATAGACCAGTGACCCTGACGTTGGTGGTGGGCAAGTTGTTGGAGGGAATCCTGAGGGACAGGAATTGCATGTATTTGGAAAGGCAAGGACTGATTAGGGATAGTCAACATGGCTTTGTGCGTGAGAAATCATGTCTCACAAACTTGGGAAAGTAACAAAGAGGATTGATGAGGGCATAGGGGTAGATGTGATCTATACGGATTTCAGTAAGGGTTTTGATGAGGTTCCCCATGGGAGACTGATTGGCATGGTTAGATCTCATGGAGAAGTAGCCATTTGGATACAGAACTGGCTCAAAGGTAGAAGACAGAGGGTGGTGGTGGAGGGTTGTTTTTCAGACTGGAGGCCTGTGACAAGTGCAGCACCACAAGGATCGGTGCTGGATTCATTACTTTTTGTCATTGTCATAAATTATTTGGATGCGAGCAAAAGAGGTACAATTAGTAAATTTGCAGATGACTCCAAAATTGGAGGTGTAGTGAAAAGCGAAGAGGGTCACCTCAGATTCACCAAATGGCCAAAGGGCTGAGAAGTGGCAGATGGAGTTTAATTCAGATAAATGCGAGGTTCTGCATTTTGGGAAAGAAAATCTTAGCAGGACTTATACACTTAATTTTAAGGTAGCAGAGAGTGTTGCTGAACGAAGAGACCTTGGAGTGCAGATTCATAGCTCCTTGAAAGTGGAATCGCAGGTAGATAGGATAGTGAAGAAGGCGTTTCCTTTATTGGTCAGAGTATTGAGTACAGGAGTTGTAAGATCATGTTTCGGCTGTGCAGGACACTGGTTAAGCCAGTGTTGAAATATTGCGATAATTCTGGTCTCCTTCCTATCGGAAAGATGTTGTGAAACTTGAAAGGATTCAGAAAATATTTCAAGGATGTTGCCAACGTTGGAGGATTTGAGCTATAGAGAGAGGCTGAACACACTGGGGCTGTTTTCCCTGGAGCGTCGGAGGCTGAGGGCTGACCTTATCGTGGTTTACAAAATTATGAGGGACATGGATAGGGTAAATAGGTAAAGTCTTTTCCCTGGAGTAGGGGAGTCAGAATGAGAGGGGAAAGGTTTCGGGTGAGAGGGGAAAGATATAATAGAGAACTACGGGGCAACTATTTCGTGTATGGAATGAACTGCCAGTTGATGTCAGGGAGGCTGATATAAGTGCAACATTTAAGAGGCATTTGGAAGGGTGAAAGAATAAGAAGGGGTTGGAGTGTCATGGGCCAGATGCTGGCAGGTGGGACTAGATTGGTTTGGGATATCTGGTCGGCATGGATGGGTTGGACCGAAGCGACTGTTTCCATGCTGTACATCTCCATGACTCTATGATTCTATGACTTATATTAATCTCTGTTTTTTGGTGTACCATGCTGGTGAGAAAGTCCAAAGGGATATTCTCCACGATGAGCTTACAAAGTCTCAACAGACCCGGGGGGTTTTCAGACATACAACACAACATAATATTTTTCCTAACATAGAAAGTAAGGATTTCTTTTCCCATGTGCATCTGCGTAAGATGCACTGGGCAGGCCCAGGAAAAGAGAAACCGGGTCCATCTCCAATTCGGTCCCCAAAACCCACTCTACTACACCTAACACAGTGCTCCAATGTATACGAAGCCTGCAACAGGACCACATGCAATGAGTAAGAGTGTTTGTAGTCATTCTGCATTTTGGACATGCTGAAGATAATCCCACTTTGAATTTTGAGAGAAAATCTGGGGTCAGATAGACCCTATGAATAATTTTCAACTGCATGGAATGGGTTCTATTACAGATCAAAATCCTTTGACCATTTTCACAAATATCCTCGCATGTCTCTGAAAAGATCTAAACCCCCAACTCTCTCGCACAGACGTCACGAAGCTTCCCAGTCTTGTCTGCAGGGACACTCTCCAACAAATGGAAACGGGTACTGACAGAGATGGTATTCTTTAAAATAATCACCTGCTTCTCAGTATCAGATCTATAAGTGTTTTGTAAAATTGTGTTTTTTAATCAAATCTCTATTCTGGAAAAAAGAAACAGTAGAAGTCTCTACTAGGTTGTCCATACTTAAGAGTTATTTGATCAAACGGTATCATTGTTTCTCCTTCAAGTAACACGTGGTGGCTCGGTGTTTTGCACTGCTGACTCAGCGCACCAGGATCACAGGTTTGGTTCCAACATTGGGTGACTGGCTGCGTGGAGTTAGTATATTCTCAACTGTGTCTGCGTAGGTTTCCTCAAACATGTGCATGTTAGATGACTTGGCCATTGCTCAATCGCTCATAGTGTTCCAGGATCTGTAAGTTGGGGTATTAATCAGGGTAAATATAAGGTGGTAGGGAATGGGTGTGGGTGGGTTACTCTTCAGAGGATCGAAGTGGACTTGCTGGGCTCAAGGACCTGTTTCCACACTGTAGGGATACTACTAATTCTAAATCACCCAAACAAGGTATCCCCCTCACTGCCCACAGTTTAAACCTGGAATCCATTATGCCCGGTATACCAATTATAGGGGTAAGAAACATGGTTTTGGCTGTATTGCCTCGATCTGACACATTGTAAGATAAGAAATCGGCCCAACAGAGATATACAAAAGGCAGTGTCTATGCGTATTGACAGAAGGATTAAAGTCATTGCAAGATCTCAAAGAACTGCAAACTGCACGTGATTGCTCTTTTATTGGAGGTGTGAAAAGCTCTCCCGACTGAGTCACAGCTGAAAATCACGCAACACCATGTTATAGTACAACTGCCTTATTTGGAGGCACTAGCTTTCGAAATGTTGTTCTTCATCAGGTGACAACTTCCTGATGATGAAGCAGTTGTTCGAAAGCTAGTGATCCCAAATAAAACTGTTGGACCCTAACCTGGTATTGTGTGCCTTTTAGCTTGGTGCAACTGGGTACTGCAGATACTGAAGATTAGAGTCAAAATAAGAGTAGTGTTGGAAAAACACAGCAAGTCAGGCAGAATCCGAGGAACAGGAAAATCGACGTTTTGGGCCTGATGAAGGACGTTTGCCTGAAAGGTGACTTGTAAATTTGTCCAGCCCATTCCAACACTGACACCACAGAATCACGCCTGAGTCACCTTCACGTCTCTTGTTGCTGACTGAATCAGAAAGTAGGTATTTCACCAGAGCTTACATTAGAGTGGTGCCGAAAAAAGCACAGCAGGTCAGGCAGCATCCGAAGACCAGGGCAGCTCCTCGGATGCTGCTTGATCTGCTGTGCTTTTCCAGCACCACTCTAATCTACACTATGGTTTGCAGCATCACATTCCTGGTTTTTACCTCTTTCACCAGACCTGCATGTGGTCCACTTTCTTATCCCTCTCAGTTTAGACGTTCCTGCTCCTCTGTGATGTGAATGAAAATAAAATGGATACAATGTAATGCAGCAGCATGCCTGTCATTTCCTCAGCTTCAGTTCCCACACGGCTTAGATTTCAGACCACAAGTTAACATTAGCGACTGTATGAGATCGCGAGTTAAGAGGTTCATCTGAGACTGTAAATCCCCACATTCAGGTTGTTGACTGAATGAGCTGCAAACAAAGCCGGTGCTTAAAACTCTTGAACATGTGAACTGCTCCAAAGCATGATTGAGGATTTCTGGTTTTGATTCACACACGTTGACAAACAACACACAGCAGCCCAATGAGGCCATAGAGAGCCTACTTTGGGAATCAGTTGGAAAAGAGTGTATACAAGTAATCCAGTATTCACTGCGGGATCTCCTTATCTGTGAACTGGGCCGCCTTTGCACGCATGGGAGAATCCGGAGTTACTGTTGCAGAAAAGTCAGTGCCCAACAACTGCGCTCTTAAAATAGAATGTCCATCGGTGCCATACACAGTGGTACATATTCAGGACCAGCGAGGAGAGAAATTTAACAAAGTTTCACTCAGCAATTAATCGGAATTGTATGCCTTGTCAGCACTGCAGCAGATATGCGCGAGCAAATTCAAAGCGAGGTTTGCTGATGAGATCAACGAGAAAGAAAGCACCCTTTACGCCAATCCCAAAAGCTACCACTATTAACAACAGAACATGTGTGTCCCTGTGGGGACTTGAGCCAGATACATTTGCGCATGAGGCAAGCGTGAGGACCACTAATCTGAAGTGCAACTGTACTCGCTGTCCTACCCAACTCACTGACATTTGCGGCCATTCAATGCATTAACTTCCTCTTTCAAGGAGATCATTGTCATTCAGCATTATTGAAAAATTAAAGGACATCACGTGAAATTGCTCAGGAAATGTTAGCAGGGATGTTGTCAGGTTTGCACGGTTTAGCCTGTTGGCGAGGCTGAATAGAACAAAGGACAAACAACAAATAACCTTACCTCAGTGGAAAAGGCCTTTCGGCCTTTCCAGCCTGTGCCAATCCAGATCCTCTATCTCAACCTGCTGCCTATTTTCTACCGGTCTGTATCCCTTTGCTCCCTGTTTATTCATGTACCTGCCCAGATGAATATTAAATGATGTTATTGTTCCCACCCTTACCAGCTCCGCCGGCAACGCGGTTCAGGCACCCACCACCCTCTTTGTGAAGAAAGTACCAAACATATCTCCCTTAATCATTCCATCCTCCACCCATCACGTTGAACGCGTGACCCTTAGTAATTGAGTTTCCCACTCTGGGCAAAAAAGCTTCTTACTATCTTCCCTGCAAACCTCTCATGATTTTGTAGACCTTTATCAGGTCTTCTCCCAACCTCCGGCTTGTTAATGAAAAAGATCTTAATCTCCTCCACCTCTCCTCATAGCTAGTGTCATCCATGCCAGGCAACATCCTGGTAAACCTCCTCTGCACCCTCTTCAAAGCTTACCCGTCCTTTTTCGCAATGTCGCAATCAGAACTGTACACAGTGTTCCAAATGTGGCTGAACCAAAGTCTTATACAACTGTAACATTAACTGCCAACTCTTGTACTCAATGCTCCGTCCAAAGAAGGAATTTATGCCGTATGTCTTCTTGACCACTCTGCTGACTTGCGTCGCCACCTTCGGTGAACAATCGACATAAACACCCAGATCTCTCTGTCCATCAAGATTCCCCAGGGCAATTCGTTTTTCACAACAATTCGCTCTTGAATCGGATCTTCTAAATGCATCACCTTGCATTTGCATGGATTGAACTCCAACTGCCATTTCTCTGCCCAACTCTCCTACGTTTGTTTGTTTTGCTGTATTCTCTGACCGTCCCAATCACTATCTGCTACTCCAGCAACCTTAGTGTTATCTGTAAACTTGCTCATGAGGCATCTATACCTTCCTCGAAGTCACTTTTATATATCACAAAGAACAGTGGACCCAATACGGATCCCTATGGAACCACTGTCACATATCTCCATTTTCAGAAAGTCCCTTCCAACTACCACTTTCTGTCTCCTGTTGCCCAGCCAGTTCTCTACCGATCTAGTTCAAGCATCCTGGACTCCATGTGACTTCCCCTTCTCCATCTGCGTACTTTATCAAAAGCCTGTTTAAAGTCCATGTCCATGGCATCTGGATCCTTTCCCTAATCATTCAACTTTGTCACCTTTGCAAAAAATTCTATTCAGTTTGTAAGACATGACCTTTCCTGCACAAAACCATGTTGCCTCTCACTGATTAGCCCATTTTCTTCCAAATGGAAATTTTCCCAATCCTCAGTATCTTCTCCAGTAACTTCCCTGTCACTGACAACAGGCTCACAGGTCTGTAATTGCTGGAGTATTCCTTCTACCCTTCTTAAACAAGGGGACACCATTAGCAATTCTCCAATGTTACAGGTCCACACCCGTGTTAAATGATGTTGGAAAGGTATTTGTTAAAACCTCGGTTATCTCCTCTCTCACTTCCCTCAGAAGCCTGAGCTGGATCCTATCCAGACCTGGAGACTAACCCACCTTTATGCCTTTTGGAATACCCAACACTTCCTCCCTCCTTATGCCAGCTTGACCTAGAGTAATAAAACATCTATCCCTAACATTAAGATCCACCATATCCCTATCCTTAGGCCTCTTAACTCATCGTTTCAGATTGGCAGTACATTCCTCATGTTCTTTCAAAAGTTCGTCTGTCTTCAGTTAGCTGGTCCTTAAGTACGCATCCCTTTTCCTCTTAGCTAGGCTGGCATTTCACCTGGCATCCATGGCTCCCTTGCCTTGCCATTTCTATCCCTCATTTTCCAGGAACATCCTCTCTCCTGAACGCTAATCAACCTTTCTTTAAAAACCACCCACATATTGAATATGGATATACGTTCTAACACTTGTTCCCAGTCTGCATTCCCCAGCTCCAGTCTAAAGCTGATATAGTTGGCCACCAAATTAGTCCTCTTCCTTTAGGACCACTCTTGTCTTTCGTGAGAAGTGGACCGAATCTGTCGCATTTATTCTCAACGAAACTGCTTCCGCATTTTGATTTTTGATCTTTTCATCTGCAGAGTAGTTTCTACTTGCATTCGAGCATTCACAGAGTTCAAAAAGACATTTCAGCCCATCATGCAGTGCGGCTCATCAGGCATCCATCTTGACTAGTCCCAGCTACCAGCTTTGACACATAACCTTGTGTGTTTTGATACTCCCAGTGTAAATGTCAATGCGATTCTCCTTGTGAACTGTTTTTGTAAAAGTGTAGGTTGATTGCAATTCTCACTGAGCAACACTGATACAGAAAACACTTTTCGGAGTTAGTGACCAGGTGGTTACAGGACTGCACATATTTGTAAGAGCCGACCCCCCTGATTCTCTGCTGTCACCGTTCATTCATTTCACAACCACAGCAAATCCATCATTGTGCTCCTATAGTTGTAGTGTAATTGTGTGTTTTTTTTCCTGGTGGATTAGGAATTCTACTTTGATTTCAAAAATGTGATAATATATTGAGGAAGAAATGTCTCCTGACCTCAGGTCGAAGGGACAGACGCATTAATCAGAGAATATGAGCTCAGTTCTAAACACTCCAGCCAGCGATTGGAACACTGTGCTGTTGAATTTGAAAGTTGCACCTGGACCCCTTGCCCATTTTCAATTCCAGCTCACCGCAACGTCTCTCATTGACTGTGCAATTGGCTTGTGTTCCACCTAAAGCTGCCTCTGTATTATTTAAGATCACAAGGAGAATCTCATTGACATTTACACTGGGAGTATCAAAACACACAAGGTTATGTGTCAAAGCTGGTAGCTGGGACTAGTCCAGATGGATGCCTGATGAGCCGCACTGCATGATGGGCTGAAATGTCTTTTTGCACTCTGTAAATGCTCGAATGCATGTAGAGACTGCTCTGCAGATGAAAAGATGAAAAATAAAAATGCAGAAGCAGTTTCATTGAGAGTAAATGCGACAGATTCGGTCCACTTCCCATGAAAGAGAAGGGTGGTCCGAAAGGAAGAGGACTAAATTGGTGGAAGGCCAACGATGTCAGCATGAGGCTGCATCTGGGGAATGCAGACTGGGAACAGGTGTTTTGAACGTATATCCATATTCAATATGTGGGTGGTTTTTAAAGAAAGGTTGATTAGCGTTCAGGTGAGAGGATGTTCCTGGAAAATGAGGGGTAGAAATGGCAAGACAAGGGAACCATGGATGCCAGGAGAAATGCCAGCCTAGCTAAGAGGAAAAGGGATGCGTACTTAAGGTCCAGGTGACTGAAGACAGACGAACGTTTGAACGAACTTGAGGAATGTACTGCCAATCTGAAACGATGAGTTAAGAGGCCTGAAAGGGGTCATGAGATATCCTCAGTGAGCAGGGTTAAGGAAAGTGCCTTTATTCAGACATAATGAGCATGAGGGTACGAGAGAAAGTATTGACCCACTCAGGACAAAGGAGGAACCTTATGCGTGCAGTCAGGGAAAATGGGTGAAATTCCTATTGAGTACCTGGCATCGCTGTTCACCAAGGATAGGGATATGGTGGATGTTTAGGTTAGTGATAGATGTTTTATTACTCCAGATCAAGTTTGCAAAAGGAGGGAGGAAGTGTTGGGTATTCCTGAAGAAGGGCCTGTGCCCGAAACGTCGAATCTCCTGTTCCCTGGATGCTGCCTGACCTGCTGTGCTGTTCCAGCAATAAAGTTTCAACTTTGATCTCCAGCATCTGCAGACCTCACTTTCTCCTATTCCAAAAGGCATCAGGGTGGGTTAGTCTCCAAGTCTGGATCGGATCTCTCCCAGGTTTCTGAGGGAAGTGAGAGAGGAAATAACTGGGGATTTAACAAATACCTTTGCAACATCATTGAACACGGGCGAGGACCTGGAGTACTGGAGAATTGCTTATGGTCTCCCCTTGTTTAATAAGGTTAGCAGGAATAATCCAATGATTACAGCCCTGTGAGCCTGTTGTCAGTGACAGGGAAGTTACTGGAGAAGAAACAGAAGATTACGATATATTTCCATTTGAAAGAAAATGGGCTAATCAGGCAACATTGTTCTTTGCAAACAGAATAGAAATTTTTGAAAAGGTGACAAAGTTAATTGATGAGGGAAAGGATGCAGTTGCCATGGACATGGACTTTAGCCAGGCTTTTGATAAAGTACGCAGATGGAGAAGGTGAAGTCACATGGAGTCCAGGATGCTTGAACTTGATCGGTAGAGAACTGGCTGGGCAACTGGAGACAGAAAGTAGTAGTTGGAATGGACTTTCTGAAAATGGAGATATGTGACAGTGGTTCCACAGGGATCCGTATTGTGACCACTGTTCTTTGTGATATATAAAAGTGACTTCGAGGAAGGTATAGATGCCTCATTAGCAAGTTTGCAGATGAAACTAAGGTTGCTGGAGTAGCAGATAATGATTGGGACTGTCAGAGAATAGAGCAGAATAAACATATGTTGGAAAGTTGGGCAGAGAAATGGCAGTTGGAGTTCAATCCATGTAAATGCAAGGTAATGCATTTGGAAGATCTGATTCAATAGCGATCTGTTGAGAAAAATGACATGTCCTGGGGAAAATTGATGGACAGAGAGATCTGGGTGTTTATGTCGATTGTTCCCCGAAGGTGGCGACGCAAGTCATTAGAGTTGTCAAGAATACATACGGCATTAATTCCTTCATCGGACGGAGTATTGAGTACAAGAGTTGGCATTTCGTGTTACAATTGTTTAAGACTTTGGTTCAGCCACATTTGGAACACTGTGTACAGTTCTGATTGTCACATTGCCAGAAAGGACGGGAAAGCTTTGAAGCGGGTGCAGGGGAGGTTTACCAGGGTGTTGCCTGGCATGGAGGACACTAGCTATGAGGAGAGGTGGAGTAGATTAGGATCATTTTCATTAAAAAGCCGGAGGTTGGGGGAGGAACTGATAAAGGTCTACAAAACGATGAGAGGTTTGCAGGGAAGATAGCAAGAAGCTTTTTTTTCCCAGAGTGGAAAACTCAATTACGAAGGGTCACGAATTCAACGTGAGGGGAGGAGGGGGCGATGTTTAAGGGAGATATGTTTGGTACTTTCTTCACACAGAGGATGGTGAGTTCCTGAAACACGTTGCCGGCGGAGCTGGTAAGGGTGGGAACAATAACATAATTTAATATTCATCTGGGCAGGTACATGAATAAACAGGGATCAAAGGGATACAGACCGTTAGAAAATAGGCAGCATGTTCAGATAGAGGATCTGGATTGGCACAGGCTGGGAATGCCAAAAGGCCTCTTCCACTGGGGTAAGTTTATTTGTTGTTTGTTCTTTGTTCTATTCAGCTCGCCAACAGGCCAAACCTGACAACATCCCTGCTAACATTTCCTGAGCAATTTCACGTGATGTCCTTTAATTTTTCAATAATGCTGAATGACAATGATCTCCTTGAAAGAGAATGTTAATGCTTTGAATGGCCGCAAATGTCAGTGAGTTGGGAAGGACAGCGAGTACAGTTGCACACAGTGTAGTGGTCGTCACGCTTGCCTCATGCGCAAATGTATCTGGCTCTAGTCCCCAATGTGACAAGCATGTTCTGTTGTTAATAGTGGTAGCTTTTGGGATTGACGTGGAAGGAGCGTTCTTTCTCGTTGATCTCAGCAGCGAACCTTGCTTTGAATTTGCTCGCGCATATCTGCTGCAGTGCTGACAAGGAATACAATTCCGATTAATTACTGAGTGAAACTTTGTTAAATTTCTCTCCTCACTGGTCCCTGAATATACTCCAATGTGTATGGCACAGATGGGCATCCTATTTTAAGAGCGCAGTTGCTGGACACTGACATTTATGTAACAGCAATACTGCATTTCGCATGCGTGCAAAAGCGGCCCAGTTCAAAGATAAGGAGATCCCGCAGTGAATACTTGATTACTGGTATACACCCTCTTCCAACTGTTTCTTCAAAGTAGGCTCTCTATGGCCTCATTGGGATGCTGTGTGCTGTTTGTCAACGTGTGTGAATCAAAACCAGAAATCCTTAATCATGCTTTGGAGCAGTTCATACGTTCAAGAGTTTTAAGCACCGGCTTTGTTTGCAGCTCATTCCGTCAACAACCTGAATGTGGGGATTTACAGTCTCAGATGAACCTCTTAACTCGTGCTCTCATACAGTCGCTAATATTAACATGTGCTCTGAAATCCGGAAGAAGGGCTCATGCCCGAAACGTCGATTTTCCTGCTCCTTGGATGCTGCCTGACCTGCTGTGCTTTTCCAGCAACACATTTTCATCTCTGAAATCTAAGGCGTGTGGGAAGTGAAGCTGAGGAAATGACAGACAGGCTGCTGAATGACATTGGACCCATTTTATTTTCCTTCACATCACAGAGGAGCAGGAACGTCTAAACTGAGAGGGATAGGAAAGTGGACCACATGCAGCTCTGGTGAAATAAGTAAAAACCAGGAATGCAGATGCTGCAAACCAGAGTCTAGATTAGAGTGGTGTTGACAAAGGAAAATCAACTTTCCAGTCAAAAGCCCTGCTCTGCTCCTCGGATGCTGTCTGACCTGCTGTGCTTTTCCAGCACCACTCTAATCTATGCTCTGGTGAAATACCTTCTTTCTGATTCAGTCAATAACAAGAGACGTGAAGGTGATTCAGGCGTGGTTCTGTGGTGCCAGTGTTGGAATGGGCTGGACAAATTTAAAAGTCACCTTTCAGGCAAACGTCCTTCATCAGGCCCAAAACGTCGACTTTCCTGTTCCTCGGATTCTGCCTGACTTGCTGTGTTTTTCCAGCACTACTCTTATTTTGTCTCTAATCTTCAGTATCTGCAGTACCCACTTGCACCAAGCTAAAATTCACACAATACCAGGTTAGAGTCCAACAGTTTTATTTGGGATCACTTGCTTTCGAACAACTGCTTCATCATCAGGAAGTTGTCACCTGATGAAGAACAGCACTTCGAAAGCTAGTGTCTCCAAATAAGGCAGTTGTACTATAACATGGTGTTGCGTGATTTTCAGCTGTGACTCAGTCGGGAGAGCTTTTCACACCTCCAATAAAAGAGCAATCACGTGCAGTTTGCAGTTCTTTGAGATCTTGCAATGACTTTAATCCTTCTGTCAATACGCATAGACACTGCCTTTTGTATATCTCTCAGTAAGAACCGTGGGATTTAGTAACATTCAGTGAGTTCGCTTCTCTTCGGTTCCCATATTGGTTTCCAACTCAGCTGGCAGCCATGTGACAATTGATCGTGCCCTGATGTGGAAAGCTGCGCAGGGAAACGCCTGGTTTAGGGCAAAGATCTGGAAAATACCAATTTGTACCAGCACCGTATCCAACAACCTCGAAATATGATCTCTCCATCTAGGATTCTGCTGCTAACTTAGATTTGAGGCGGAGGACCTCCTTTGAACCGCTAATTTTGCAGAACAGGCGCTTGAAATGACTGTATGGTGGAGGGTATCATCTGGGTGCCGACCTGCTTAGCTGTGTGAGCTTTGCGTGTTTGGTAGCCTGGCTGAGCAATCTCAGGCGCTTAGGCCAGGTTCCAGTTTCAAAGAAAACAGGGCCTTGAGTCCCACTTGCGCTGACTGATTATTATGGCAACGTTAAGAAGTGAGGGGGGGGGGGGGGGGGAAGCAGTGTTGAAATTCAATGCAGTAAAACATAATCATTACCTCCAAACCATTCTGTGAAGTGGGAGAGCACAGAACCTCCAACCAGTCAGTCTCCACGCTGTGTTCCCCTGGTGCTGTGGTTTTCACTTTCACCTCCGACTCGAAAGTCCCCTGGCATAATCCCGGGCACATGCAGGCTGCGCTGTTGTTTCCTATTCCAGTCAAGGTGGGTCAAGGAATGTCTGAGGGCCTTGAGGCTGTTCTCGTTAGGGAGAAGAAGGTTGCGAGGCAACTTAATAGAGACATACAAGATAATCAAAGGGTTAGATAGGGTGGACAGGGAGAGCCTTTTTCTAAGTATGTGGACGGCAAACACGAGGGTCACAACTTTAAAGTGAGGGGAGATCGGCATAGGTAGTCCTATACTCAGAGAGTAGGAAGGGTATAGAATGCTTTGCCTGCAACGGTGGTAGATTCAGCAAATTTAAGTGCATTTAATTCTTCTTTGGACAGACATATGGACGTACATGGAATAGTATAGGTGGGATGGGCTTCAGATTAATATGAAAGATCGGCGCAACATCGAGGGCCAAAGGGCCTGTACTGCGCTGTAATGTTCTATGTTCTATGTTCTATATTCACCAGTATCATTGAAAGTGAATGGAGATTATTATTTCACCTCTGTTGTGAAACCAAATCCTGCATTGAATCTACTCATTATTATTTGGTAATGTGGTGGAAAGGAGTGCAATTTTGTTGTGAAACCTTGTTAAATTTCTCTCATTTCCTCCATTTCTGTCCTGGTGAGGGAGGCTGGTGACTTGTCCTCTCGATCCGGTGGAAGCACCAGCACATTGTCGATCTAATCTGAACGCGACTGGAATTGATAATCTTCACTTTTCATGGTTCACTGTTATTATATTCGTTCTGATGTTACTTCAACACTTTCAGTATGTTTGGAAGCATGGTTTGGAATTGGCTCTCTGCCATTTGTTTGAGCAGTTCGTAACCCAGACTACTCGAACTGTCTCACAGACAGCATTCACACTTGGGTCAGAGGTATTTTCTGCAGCCAAAGGTTTTCACTGAGAAGTTGACAATGTGCAAGGGTAATGATCTTTTAGCAGCAAAAGTCAGGAAAGCCTTCGGCTCTGGGCAGTTTGGAAACATGGACCTTCTGATAAACCCGCCGAACACACTAAATTATTACACCACAGTGCCTGGCGCCCAACGCTCCTGCCAACAATCTATTAAAGTCAGTCTTCAGCAGTTGGAGTATCACAAAGGTGCAGAGCACAGGAACAGGCCCTCGTGTCCAATTCGTCCATGCAGTCAAGATGTTCGAAATTATTCTTGTGTTATTTGCCATTTCTCGCCCCATATCTCTCTCAATTCTTCCTACCCATGTACCCATTCAAATGTTGAAATGATGTGAGTGGACCAGACTCTGCAACTTCCTCTGAAAGTTTATTCCACACACGCACAAACTTCATGTGAAAAACGTCCCTCTGATTACTTTTCAATTTTACCCTTCTCACCTTAAACCCTCTAGTTTTGAACTCACCTGCCTGAGGAAACAAACATCCTTGACTATTGTCTCTACGTGTGACCGTTGTGATTTTAAAACCTTCTATGAGGTAAATAAGGGAAATAATGAAAGAGAAGCTCAGTGTGAAGGTGTCAGACACGAGAGATTCAACCAAAATTGGAGGGTGCTGAAAGGCAGAGGGAGATGGATGTGAAATCACAAGCATCACTGGCCCCCATATGTTAACTCTGCTTTCCTTACCAAGATGCTGCCAGACCTGCTGGGAATTTACAGCAATTTCGGGTTTTGTTTCAGAAACAGAAGATGGGAGAGGGTTCGTGTATCAATCAGCTCTCTCTGCTGTGGGAATGTTTGATTTCCCCGTTCCCCAGGTCACTTCTGCCTCACACTGAAACCTCGTAATCCTGTCCTTCCGTCTCGGAGAATAAACCGTTCATTGTGTAAACCCACACAGTCACAAAAGAAGACTACTTTCCGTGTGATCTGCGTCACGTTCGGGGAGAGTTCCCGTTGCTTTGTATCGGAACCTTCTGAATCAGTTAATTCTAGTTCAGCTCCATTTGGGATGCAGCCGTCACTGTTAGTCCCCCCTCAGGAAGCGGCCATTCTAATTCCATTAGACACAATAAAACAAAAACGACAGAAGATGGAATACAAAATAGACAGGCAAGAGGCTGGAAGAACACACTAAACCAGGCTGCATCAGGAGGTGGAGATGTCGACGTTTCGGGTGTAACCCTTCTTCGGGATCAGGTGTTGAGTGTAAGGGAAGCTGCAGATATAGAGGGTAGTGGGGGCAGCGTGGTGAAGTAATCATTCTCATTTTGCGACTCCGAACATTCTGCTTGGTAAAGTTTTGGAGTGGAACTTGCACCCTTGAAGGGGATACCTTGCATTTTACATTCGGGTACAACTACAAACTTGTCTCTAGCATTTCCAGTAAAGCGGGGACAGTTTTCACTCAGAAACAGGAGGCAGAGAGAAAGAGATAACGAGAGAGAGAGAGAGAGAGAGAGAAAGACAGCGAGCACCAGACACAGGGGGAGAGGGGCAGAGAGAGAGACAGAGAGAGGCAGAGAGAGAAAGAGAGAGAGAGAGATAGAGAGAGAAAGAGAGAGAGCACCAGAGACAAGGGGTGAGGGGCAGAGAGAGAGACAGAGAGAGAGTGAGTGATAGAGAGAAAGAGAGAGCATGTTTCGGCTGGTGACATTGCCAGTGGAATGGAGAGCTGGGTTCCAACTAGGAAAACTAAGCTGTAAAATGAATGTACCGAGCGTGGCGCTCGATTTCACACTTTCAGATTTATGCTCTGCCGCCTGAGGTAGCTGACGCTGACTCGCCATCACTTCAAATAATAACAAAGAAATGGACAAATAGTGCAAAGGTACTGGATGCTACCGACATTCTGGCAATAATACTCACGACGTGTGCTCTGGAACTTGACACCTGCCAAGCCAAGATGTTTCAGTACCAGGACGGCACTGGCATCTACCGACAGTGTGGATAATCACCGACGTATATTCAGCACAAAAACACAGGACAAATACAACCTGGCCAATTTCGCCTCCATCAGTCTGTTTTCAATCATCAGTAACGTGATGAAAGCTGTCATCAACAGTGCCATCAAGCCGCGTCTGCTCAGCAATTACCCGCTCAGCGACGGCCATATTAATGTCCAGAAACCTCATGCTATTTGGGAGGGTTTAAAGTATTGCAGCAGGGAAATGGTAACGTAAATTGTTCTTCCAGCGTTCAGGAGGTTGAAATTAGTAGAACATAGAACATGGAACAGTACAGCATAGAACAGGCCCTTCAGCCCACGATGTTGTGCCGACCATTGATCCTCATGTATGCACACTCAAATTTCTGTGACCATATGCATGTCCAGCAGTCTCTTAAATGTCACCAATGACCTTGCTTCCACAACTCCTGCTGGCAACGCATTCCATGCTCTCACAACTCTCAGTGTAAAGAACCCGTCACTGACATCCCCTCTATACATTCCTCCAACGAGCTTAAAACTATGACCCCTCGTGTTAGTCATTTCTGCCCTAGGAAGTAGTCTCTGGCTGTCGACTCTATCTATGCCTCTCATTATCTTGTATACCTCAACTAGGTCCCATCTCCTCCTCCTTTTCTCCAATGAAAAAAGTCCGAGCTCAGTCAAACTCTCTTCATAAGATAAGCCCTCCAGTCAAGGCAACATCCTGGTAAACCTCCTCTGAACCCTTTCCAAAGCATCCACATCTTTTCTATAATAGGTCGACCAGAACTGGACGCAGTATTCCAAGTGCGGTCTAGCCAAAGTTTTTTCGAGCTGCAACAAGATCTCACGACTCTTAAACTCAATCCCCATGTTAATGAAAGCCAAAACCATATGCTTTCTTAACAACCCTGTCCACTTGGGTGACCATTTTAAGGGTTCTATGTACCTGCAGACCAAGATATCTCTGTTCCTCCACACTGCCAAGAATCCTATCCTTAATCCTGTACTCACCTTTCTAATTCGACCTTCCAAAATGCATCACCTCGCATTTATCCAGGTTGAACTCTATCTACCACCTCTCAGCCCATCTCTGCATCCTGTCAATGTTCCGCTGCAGCCTGCAAATTCCATTTATACTGTCAAAGACACCTCAAACCTTTGTGTCGTCTGAAAATTTGCTGACCCATCCTTCAATCCCCTCATCCAAGTCATTAATAAAAATTACAAACAGTAGAGGCCCAAGGACAGAGCCCTGTGGAACACCACTCACCACTGACTTCCAGGCAGAATATTTTTCTTCTACTGCCAGTCGCTGTCTTCTGTTGGCCAGCCAATTCTGCATCCAGACAGCTAACTTCCCCTGTATCTCATTCCACCTGACCTTCTGAATGAGCCTACCATGGGGAACCTTACCAAATGCCTTGGTGAAGTCCATATACACCACATCCACAGCTCGACCCTCATCATCTTTTCTAGTCACATCCTCAAAGAACTCGATAAGGTTTGTGAGGCATGACCTGCCACTCACAAAGCCGTGTTGACTGCATTTAATTAAGCCATGCTCTTCCAGATGGCTATAAATCCTATCCCTCAGAATCCTTTCTAACACCTTGCAGACGACAGACGTGAGACGTACTGGTCTGTATTTGCCGGGGGTTTCCCTATTTCCTTTCTTGAAGAGAGGAATAACATTTGGCTCTCTCCAGTCCTCAGGTACAACTCCAGTGGAGAGCGAGGATGAAAAGATCTTCGCAAGTGGAGAAGCAATTGCATTTCTAGATTCCAAAAGCAGTCGAGGACAAATCTGGTCCGGGCCTGGCGACTTTTCAATATTAATGTTTGACAAAATTTTCAGCACATCAGCTTCCTCTGTCTCTATCCATTCCAACATGCACACCTGCTCTTCAAAGGTTTCATTCACGACAAAGTTCGTGTCTTTCGTAAAGACTGAAGCAAAAAACTCATTTAGGGCTTCCCCTACCTCCTCAGACTCCACACACAAATTCCCTATGCTATCCCTGATCGGCCCTACTCTTTCTTTGATCATTCTCTTATTCCTGCACATAAGTGTAAAATCCCTTTGTGTTCTCCCTAATCCGCTCAGCTAAGACTTTCTCGTGCCCCCTCCTGGTTCTCCTCAGACCATTTTTGAGCTCCTTCCACGCCTGCCTGCAATCCTCTAGAGCTGAGCTTGACCCTAGCATCCTCCACCTTACGTAAGCTACCTTTTTCCTTTTAACGAGAAGCTCCACCGCTATCGTCATCCAAGGTTCCTTTGTCTTACCACTTCTTGCCTGTCTCAGAGGGACATATTTATTCATCACTTGCAACAATTGTTCCTTAAACAGTCTCCACATGTCTATAGTGCATTTACCATGGAACAATTTCTCCCAATCCATGCTTCCTAACTCATGTCTAATCGCATCATAGTTTCCTCTTCCCCAATTAAATATCCTCCTATTTTGCCTAATCCTCTCCCTCTCCATAGCTATGTAGAATGTGAGGCAGTTATGGTCACTATCTCCGAAATGCTCTCCCACCACAAGATATGATTCCTGCCCCGGCTCGTTTCCGAGCACCAAGTCTAGAATGGCCTCTCCCCTCATCGGCCTATCAACGTGCTGATTTCGAAAAGCCTCCTGAACACACATTACAAAAACAGCTCCAATCAAATCTACTGCTCGAAGGAGGTTCCAATCAATATTGGGAAAGTTAAAGTCACCCATTACAACAACCCTACTACGTCCACACTTTTCCAAAATCTACCGACTTATGCTTTCTTCCATCTCCCTGCTGCTGTTGGGGGGCCTGTAGTAAACCCATAACGAGGTGACTGCTCCCTTGCTGTTCCTAATTTCCACCCATACTGACTCGGTAGGCAGATCTTCCTCGACAATGGAAGCTTCTGTCGCTGTGATACCCTCTCTGATTAGTAGTGCTACACCCCACCTCTTCCCCCCTCCCTATTCATTTTAAATGATGTGAGAAATATGGTTTGAGTGATGTGAGAAATATGGTTTCAAGGTTGCAAGTATGCACCGGCAAGAAGGAAAGTGGTTTAAAGTGTGTCTACGCCAGTGCCAGGGGCATCCTGGATAAGGTGGGTAAACAGGCAGTATAGGTATTCAACTGGGATTTTGATGTTGTGGCCTTTGCAGAGATATGGATAGAAGAGGGACAGGAATGGCTGCAACAGGTTCCAGAGTTTCGTTGTTTTGTAAAGAACAAAGAAGATGGTAAAAGGGGCGGGGTGGCATTGTTAGTCAAGAACAGCATTACGGTAGTACAGAAAATGGTTGAGGAATCACCTGCTGAGGTATTATTGGCTAAGGTTAGAAACAAGAAAGAAGCATTCACACTGTTGGAAGTTTTCTATGGACCTCCGAATAGTTCCAGAGATGTAGAGGCGAGGATAGCAAAAATAATTCTGGATAGGGACGAGAGTAACAGGGTAGTTGTCATGGGAGTCTTTAACATTCCAAATATTGACTGGAAATACAATAGTTCGAAACATTAAATCGGTCAATTTTTGTTCAGTGCGTGCAGGTATGTTTGCTGACACCGTGTGTAACAGGCCAAGAAGGTGCGGCGCCACGTTGAATTTGGTACTGGATATTAAACCTTGCCAAATCTTATATTTTAAGGCAAGTGAGCACTTTGTTGATAGTGACCACAATTTGGTTCTGTTTATCTTTGTGATGGAAAGGGATAACTAGATACAGCAGAGCAAAAGTTATTACTTGGATAAAGCCAATCATGACAGGATTAGGCAAGATTTAGGATGATAGAATGGGGAAGGAAACTTTAGAGAATGGCACAATTGAAATTTGTGGCTGATTCAGGGAACAGCTACTGCGTGTCCTTAATAACTATGTACCTGTTAAGCATGGAGGAAGTGGCCGAGCGAGGGAGCAGTGGTTCATGAAAGAAGTTGCATCTCCTGAAAGAGGAAGAAGAAGGCTTATGGAAGGCTGGGACGGGGAGGCTAGGTTACTGCGCTTGAGAGTTACATGTTAGCCAGAAAACACCTAAAGAGAGAGCTATGAAGAGTCGGGGGGTTTGGGGAACTTGAGAAGTTGTTAGCAGATCGGATCGAGGAAATCCCTCAATCTTTCTTGGCTGTTTATCAGGAATAAAAGAATGACAGAGTAAGTTTAGAGCCAATCAAGGGTAGTCGTGGGAAATTGTGTGTAAAGTCAGAGGAGACAGTGGAATAGCTAAATGAATAATTTTCATCAGCATTCACCCTGGAAAAGAAAAATGTTGTCGAGGCGAATACTGAGAAACTGGCTATTAGACTGGATGGGATTGAGGTTCCCAAGGAGGAGATGTTAGCAATTCTGGAAAGTGTGAAAATAAATAAGCCCACTGAGCCCATTTGGGATTTGCCCTCGGAGTCTCTGAGAAATAAGGGAGGAGACCACAGAGCTTTTGGTGTTGAAATTTATGTCGTCATTGTCTGCAGGAACAGTGCAGAAGAATGAAGGATAGCAAGTGTTGTCCCCTTGTACCAGAAGGGGAGTAGAGAAAATGCTGGTTTTGATAGACCACTAAGCCTCACTTCTGTTATGGTAAAGTGTTAGAAAAGGTTCCAACAGACAGGATTTATAATCATCTTGAAAGGAGTAAGTTGACTCAGGACAGTCAACACGATTTTGTGAAATATCGACCGTGCCTCACAAACTTTATTGAGTGTATTGAGAAGGTGACCAACCGGTGGATGAGGGTAAAGCGATTGATGGGGTGTATATGGATTTCAAGAAGGTGTTGGTAAAGTTGCACACGGTAGGCTATTGCACAAAATTTGGTGGCATTGGATTGAGTGTGATTTGGCGGTTTGCGTCAGACATCGGCGAGCTGAAAGAAGATAGAGAGTCGTGGTTGATGCGAAATGTTCATCCCGGAATTCAGTTATTCGTGGTGTACCTCAAGTATCTGTTTTGGGTTCACTGATGTTTGTTATCTTTATGAACGACTTGAGTTGAGTCTAAAAGGATAGGATACTAAATTTGCAGATTTAAAGTTAGTAGAGTTGTAGATAGTACAGAAGAATGTTATGGATTACAGAGGGACCTAGATAACCTGCAGAGACGGGCTGAATGGTGGCAAAAGGAATTTAACGGGGAAACGGGTGAAGTGATTTAGTTTGGATTGAGTACTCGGAATAAAAATTACTGCAGTAATGGTAAGATTCTTGGTAGTGTCGATGAGCAGAAAGATCTTCAGGTATTTAGACCATTGGGTTGCCTTCTCATTAAGGTGCGACATGTACCTGAAAGACGAGTTGCATCTGAACTGGAGGGGCACACATCTCCTGTGTAGGCGATTTTCTCTTGTAGTTCAGGAGGGGACTGGGTACCAGAGTTACATATCTGAGAGGGGGGTATTGTAGATGAGGCAGTGACACGATGTAGTGAATCTATCGGGAAGGTTTTTCATGCAATGAAACAAAGGGATCGGTTAAAGTGTGTCTGCTTAAACGCAAAGAGTGTCAGAAATAAGAGTGATCAACTTATAGAATGGATCAGTACTTGGGAATATGATGTTGTGGCCATAACGAAGACATGTGTTGCACAGAGACAGGAATGATTGCTACATGTTCCAGGATTTAGAACTTTTAAAAAGAACAGGGAGAGTGGAAAAAGTGGAGAGGGTGTAGCATTGCTAATCAGTGAATACGTCATAGCTCCTGAAATGAAGATTGTCGAGGAAGGCTTGTCTACTGAGTTAGATGGGTGGAAGTTAGGAACAGCAAATGAGCAGCTACCTCATTTTTTTGTAGACCCCCCAATTGCAGGAGGGAGATCAAAGAACTCAAAGGCCGGCAAATGTTGGAAAAATGCAGATGGAGCAGGGTTGTTGTTATGGGTGAATTCAACTTTTCCAATATTGACTGGAACCTCCTTCTTTCAGATGGTTTGAATGAAGCCGGTTTTTGTCTGTGTTCAGGAGGGTTTCCTTACTCAGTATATAGACAGGCCGACAAGGGGAGAGGCTCTTTTGGATTTGGTGCACGGCAATGAGCAATGGAGAAGACTTTGGTGACAGTGATCACAACTGCCTCAGATTTACCATACCCATGGAAGGGGAAAGGAGCTGTTACCATGGGAAGGTATTTATTTGGGGAAAAGGAAATTATGACGCTATCAGACAGGAGTTGGAAAATGCAGATTGTGTGCAATTGTTCCACAGAAAGGGCACAACAGCCATGTGGAGAAAGTTTAACGTGCAGTTGGTGCGAGTGATGCATAAATTTATTCCTTTGAAACAGGCAAGAAGGAGTAAGATTAAGGAGCCTTGAATGACGAGACCAGAGGTGATTCTCATCAAAAGAAAGAAGACAGCTTACGTAAGGTGGAGGAAGCAAGGATCTAGCACAGCTTCAGAGGATTACAAGCTGTAGAAAAGAGCTCAGAAATGGAATGAGGAGAGCTGGGGTGAGTTGGCATGGAAAAGGCTCATCCGTCAGGAATACAAGAAGGATCAAGGTGAAGGTAGGGCCGGTCAGGGATAGCATGGGGAACTTGTGTGCGTGGTGTCTGAGCAGATAGGGGAAGCCCTACATGAGTTTTTTTTGCTTCAGTTTTCACGAAGGAAAGGGGCCTTAATGAGAACTTTGAGGAGCTGGGAAATAGGCTTGAACAGATAGAGATTGAGGAAGTTGATGTGCTGGAAATTTTGGCAATCATTGAGATTGATAAGCCTCCAGGGCCAGACCAGATTTCTCCTAGGTTGATCTGGGAAGAGAAACTGGAGGTTGCTAACCTGCTGACGAAGACCTTTTCTTCCTCACTCTCCACGGGAGTCATACCAGAGCATTGGAGGGAGGCGCTTGTTATTCCTCTTTTCAAGATGGGTAATGGGGAAATCACTGGCAATTATAGAGCAGTCAGTCTTATGTCTGTGGTCAGCAAGGCTTTAGAAATAAGTTTGAAGGATAGGATTCATGATCATTTGGAGACGTATAGCGTGATTAAAGGCAGTTAGCATAACTTTGTGAGAAGCAGGTCATGCCTCACAAAGCTTTTTGAGTTATTTGAGGAGGTGACGAGACCGGTTGACGAAGGTCGATCAGTGGATGTAGTCTACATGGACTTCAGCAAGGCATTTAGTAAGGTTCCCAATGGTCGGCTCATTCCTCAAGACAGCAAGTATGGGGTACAGGGAGGCTTGGCTCCCTGGATTCAGAATTACTTGGCTGGCAGAAGGCAGAGAGTAGTTGTCGATGCAAAGTATTCTGCCTGGAGGTCAGTGGCGAATAGTTTCCCGCAGAGCTGTGTTTTGGGGCCTCTGCGCTTTGTACTTTTTATAAATGACATGGATCAGGAGGTTGAGGGGTGGGTAATTAAATTTGCCGATGATACAAAGGTTGTACGTGCCGTTGATAATATCCTGGTTTATTGCAGACTGCAGCGTGACATTGACAAGATGCAGAGTTGGGCTGTGAAATGGTAGATGGAGTTCAACCTGGATAAATGCGAAGTGATGCATTTTGAAAGGTCGAACTTGAATGCAGAATATAGGATTAAAAACAGGATTCTTGGCAGTGTGGAGGAACAGCGGGGTCTTGGTGTTCAAATGCAGAGAACCCTCAAAGTTGCTACCCAAGTGGATAGGGTTGATCAGAAAGGATATGCTGTTTTGGCTTTCTTTAACGTGGGATTGAGTTTCAAAGCCACGAGGTTTTGATGCAACTCAGCAAAGCCCTGGTGAGACCACACTTGGAATACTGTGTCCAGTTCTGGTCGCCCTATTATAGGAAAGATACTGAGGCTTTGGGGAGGGTGAAAAGAAGGTTTACCAGCATACTGTCTGGACTGGAAGGCTGTCTTATGAAGAGAGATTGATAAAGCTCGGACAATTCTCTCTGAAGAGGCAAACATCGAGATGATAGTCAGACACTTTTCCCCAGGGCATGATTGACTGCACGAGGAGTCATAGTTTTCAGGTGTTAGAGCAAGTTACAGAGGAGACTTCAGAGATAGGTTCTTTACACAGAGAGTTATGAGCACATGGACTGCATTGCGAGTGGCGGTGGTGGGAGCAGAATCATTAGGCACATTTAAGTGACTGCTGGGCACGCACATGGACAGCGGTAAATTGAGAAGTGCGTATGTTAGGTTATTTATTTTAGATTAGGAATAAGCCTCAGCAGAACATCGTGGCCGAAAGGCCTGTTGTGTGCTGTACTTTCTATGTTCTATGTCATATGTTCTATTATTAGATAAGCTGACCCCACCTTGAGAATGCAATTCTGACATTTACATATTAAAGAACCTAAACCATCACATCCCATTTCAAAAGATGATAGGCGTAATTTAAATTTGTTTAAGAAGTATAACCTGGTGTTGTGTGGTTTCTTGTTGAAACAACTAAAGTTGTCATTACCCGTAACAATTTTCGTGTAAATTCTGTGTTGTACGATGACGTTCCACAGCCACCTGATGAGGAGGCAGCTAGGGCTTCTGAATAAACTTGTTGGACTATGACAAGGCGTTGCGTGATTTTTAACTTTGTCCACCCTAGTCCAACACTGGCACTTCCAAATCATTCCTCTCTGACTGAAGCCTTCAGTGTTTTCACCCGCCACCAACTCCATGCAATGGCGTGGGAAGGCCAGTAGAGAGGAACTTTTTTGCACTGTTTCAACTCTGCTCCCGGGGACAGAAAATTTCTGATTAGACCACATTGGAGTAGCAGCCCATTGGAACTGACCAGCTTGACGTTGGAAAATAGGGAGCAAAGGCATTTGTAATCATTCCTTTGGTGGTTGGGTCCTGATAACAATTTGTGATAGCATGCTGCGATTTCACACGTCGAAACAGTTCATATGTTGCTCTGTGTGAATTTGTATGTGGTTTCTTGAACTGTTACTGAACAGTGAGATCATGTATTTAATAATGAAACATTTTCTGTTTAACCCATTCTGTTTAGTTTCATTAGAACCCACTGAATAATGTAATTTTGATGGAAGGTGACAGACGGTTCTAAGCTGAAAGAATTGCCCAGGAAGAAATTCTATTTACCTGGCCAATTCATTTGCATTGTGCTACAACAGGGAATCCGCACGTTCTCAGCTCCACGCTTTGCCTGCATTGGTATAAAGACACTCCATCAGAAGTGTGATGGAATACTTCCACTTGCCTGGATTGATCGAGCTCCAACAAACATTCAAGATGCTCGATACCTTCCAGGACAAAGTAAACTGCTTCTTTCACACCACATCCACAAGCATCGAGTTCCTCCACAACCAATGCTCAGGAGGAGCGGTGTGTACCATCTACAAGGTGCACGGTAGATGTTCACCACAAATCATCAGACAGCAACTGACCACTTCTATTCAGAAGTAAAAGGCCAGTAGATACATGGGAACACCACCCCAGCAAGTTCCCCTCCAAGCTTCTCACATTCCTGATTTGCAAATATAGCACGGGTTGTTTCGTAAAATTGGGTTAAATACCCGGACTACCCTCCCTACTAATTATGTGGGTTGACATATAGCATATGCACAGCAGCAGTTCAAGAAGGCAGCTCAAAACAACTTCCCAGCGGGGAGCTAGGGAAGGGTAATAAACACTAACCCAGCCAGCGATGCCCATATCCAATAAGTGAACTTCTAAAAATCATTTATCCGTCGGGAAACAAAAGGACCCTCCTGTGCGTTTGCTTAATGAGTTTTATGTATTCATAACACAAGGAATTCGCGTAATCAGGTAGTTTAATGTGTGACTGATCTTTGCTCTGAATCGAGACAATGTTACTACATAAATAAATGTGTTTGTGCAGCAAGTTAGATTCCGCAACATGAAACCAACTTTCCTCAAGTGAAATAGAAAAGGCGAGTAATCATCAGGATGGATTCCTTGAATGACATAATATAAGAAATCTACAACAGTGATTAACTACAGGAGGATGAAGCTCCCAGATATGGCGAAGAGCAAAATCATACATTTCTTTCTGCTCTCCATCTCTGGGTCTCTGCGCTTCTCTCCTTTGATCTGACACTTTAACCCCTTCCGGACTTGACTGGTTATTAAAATGTGTCTGACTGTTAGAGCATTGAGCAACAGAATTAAAACGAATGGCAGTAAAGGGGTTAAAACCGTATCAAGCCAATCGAATGCCACCCACCAAGTCTCAGTATAGTAGCTTGACTTTGTTTTACAGTAGAATGGCACATTAATGATAATCCACCGAGGCTCAATTGTAAAATAGATAGGGATATTTGTCAAAAAGAACAGGGTGCATGTTGTTGTTAGAACCACAGTCGCAGTTTTCTCAGTGCAATATTTTGTTCTCAGCTTCTGACAACAAATTGTTACAAATCTGTCAAAGGAGAAAGTGACGGTGAACCAGACAGAACAATCGGTAGCAGCAAGAGTTAAGACCCGAGCAACACTACACACAGGAGGGATAGCCAAAAAACAGAGTGGGTAATAATAATAGGTAAATCTCCTCAGTATAACACCAGCGATAATGACCTTCAGATCGGCAACTGCCATCAGCACCAAGTAACGAGTAATGGAACGAGAAACTCCACAATTTCCCCGGGAAAGGATAACAATCACCAGCAAATTAACTGTGGAAGACAAATGGGAAAAGAAGCAATGAATGATTGATTAGAAACTACTTCGCCTGTTCCAAAGAAAAACAGTATGATTTTACCACCGAAACCCAGTGCACTGTGTGAGTGGTAGTGGTTGGTGTTGAGTGGGTTTGAAGTCGAAGGGCTTTGCAGCCACCTCAGATGCTCCTCCAGCCCAGTTGTTTCAGAGATTATGGAGTTTTGACTGAAGTTGAGCGCATGCTAGGCGAGAAAAAGGAATTCCAAGTAACTATTTGAATGATTGGAGTAGACTCTTTAAGTTATCAGCTCCAACTCTGGCAAGAGGAGAACCCCATTAGAAAACTCACTCCCACCTCACTCATAGGGCTGGTCATTGGACTGTCAATAAAGCAAACTCAAACCTTCTTTGATTGGGTTATTTCCCGCTCTTATTACTGAATGAAATTATGATCAGAGTCACAACAGGATCAGGAAAATATGATTGTTAAAAACTGCACAAGGTTTCAAACAAGACACACAGGACAACATTCCACAGCATGCACGGGCTGGTTAAGGACAATTTGTGCGTGTTAGGACTGATGATATATTTACACTGTAAATCTCCACATCTGTACATGACAAGCATCTCAACATGCAGGGAGGAGGAGGGAAACCTCTCAAGACTGGAATTACTTGACCAAAGACAGTGAGGAAGAAGGATTTTCCAGAAGATATGTTAGTTAGATAAAGCTTTGCAAACTACCGTGCAGGACATATCCTTCGATTCCTTTGCTTACAGAAAAAAATGACAACCGATTTAAAGTTCAAAACTGATCATGCATCCACTGCTGTTTGCGGAAGAGATTCCAAACATTTCCTATCGTTTGTGTGGAGAAGTGCTTCCTAACATCTCTCCTTAACTTTCTCTCCCCACTATTCATATTGTGCTCCTTCATTGTAGAATCTACAAGAAATGGAAATAGCTATTCTTGCCTGTCTTTTCCCATTAATATTTTGAAGGATTTCACTCAGATCATCCCTTAAACTTCAATTTTCTAGCGGTATCAGTCTCCATTTGGACAACAAAAGCAGAAATTTCACAGTGGGTCTGACAACATCTATGTGAGAGAAAGCTGAGTTAATGTTTCCAGTCCAGTGACCCTTCTTCAGAACTAACCTGTCTGATCTCTCCGCATAACTTCAAATCATGCGAAAGTGGAACAGTTGATACAACACTGACATCTGAAAATGCTGCAGCAGCAGTGGAGTTGGGCATCTCTGTCAGTGGAGAATTGTACCAAGAATGCTACTCAGTGAATTGCTATCACTGTTCTGGTCTCTGGACAAGGCTAACCAGTAGTGAATTGGAGATGTTATTCTTCAACAGCAAAAAGTGGAGAGCATATCAGCAGCAGATATAAACAAATTCAATTGACATGAAGCCATACCAGGAATGCCAGCAAAGGCAAGGGTGGTGTCGAAGACCAGGTGATCAATTGGCCGAAACATTTCTTCCATGCGAGATGATCAGTCCCTTCAGGCAACTGGCAAGCTCATTGTTTGAAACTCTGAGCTGATGCATTCCCCGAAATGCTGCCTTATTACTGTGTGGAAGCTCCTTGGGGAGATCGATGTTACACATTGACTCTATTTCGCAGCTTTTTTTTTGCTGATTTTCAATTTTCTGTCAATGAGCAATTTAATTACAATAACAAGCTTAATGCCAATGTTATTGCTCAGTACATCATAATGAAATAAGAAAAAAAACATAGAATCTGGAATTTTACAGCAATAACACTGTCCACTCAAATGCGATGAGTTCTATCCCTAGATTAGAAACTATTTCAACCAATGCTGCATCACGATAGTTTATTCTAAGTGTGAAAATATTTTTCAGAACTGTTCTCCATTACTCTTGTCTTAGACGTCAGGCCCGCTGGTCTATAGTTCCCTGGTTTGCACTTAACACCATACTAAAACAGTGACACGACGTTTGCCAACCTTCAGTCTTCCAGCATTTCACTTGTGACTGTCGATGTTACAAATATCTCAGTAAAGGCACAACAATTACTTCCCCAGCTTCCCACAGAGTTCTCGGGTACACCTGATCAGGACCTGGGGATTTATCCACTTTTATATGTGTGAAGACATCCAGCACTTCCTCCTCTCATATGGATCTTTTTCAAGGTGTGATCATCTATTTCCCTCCATTCTATATCTTCCATGTCCTTTTCCACAGTAAACACTGACGCAAAACACTCGTTTATTATTTCCTCCATCGCCAGCAACGCCACACAATGGCTGCCTTGTTGATATTTGAGGGGATCTCTTCCAGAACATAGAACATAGAACAATGCAACGCAGAACAGGCCTTTCGGCCCTCAATGTTGCGCCGACCTATGAACTATTCTCAGCTCATCTCCCTACACTATTCCATCATCAACCATGTGCTCATCCAAGGATTGTTTCAATCTCCCTAATGTGGCTGAGTTAACTACATTGGCAGGTAGGGCATTCCATGCACTTACTACTCTCTATTTAATGAACCTGCATCTGATATCATCTTAAATCTATCAGTCTTCAATTTGTAGTTATGTCCCCTCATACAAACTGACATCATCATCGCAGGAAAGAGGCTTTCACTGTCTACCCTATCTAACCCCCTGATCCTCTTTCATGTCTCTATCAAATCCCCCTTAGCCTTCTTCTTTACAATGAGAACAGCCCCAAATCTCTCAGGCAACATACTGGTAAATCACCTCCGCAACTTTTCCAATGCTTCCACATTACCTTTCCAAACGCACATACTCGAGATAACTATTTGCTCTGATATATAAAATTGTCCACAAATGCCAGACACATGCAATTTCAATCGCAATGCCACCAGCCCAGCGACAGCTTGTCATGTTGACAAATATCGTCAGGAGAGCCGTACCTTCAACGATCACACACTGTGCTCCTTGGTACTCACAGACCTTTGGAGTCATGGTGATATGCTGCTGAGCAACTGCTACGACCCTTATGCCAAATGCATTTGCATTGTAATCTAACAGTGGGATTCTTTTCGCTCTCGAATGACACAGTTACTTTGGTGTCAGCAACAGCTCAGAACTCAGCTGCGCGTTTTGTTCAGTGGCTCATGTTGCTTATGCAATCTTCGCTTGACAGCGGATTCAGCAAGTTATCAAGCCTTCCTGCAGCGTTTGTCAGCGACAGATCAGCTGCTAAGATGAATGCTTCAGACAGCGCTCCATCCTACATTTGAAAGTGGAAAAGATGGAAACATTTATAGGCTGAGTAGCCTGTCAGAGGCTGGGAGCTGATCTTATAGAGGTTTTTCAATCATTTCTGGCATGAATAGGGTAAATAGACAAGTTCCTTCCGCTCAGGTGGGGCAGTGCAGACATAAAGGGTATAGATCTTGTGTAGGAGGGTGAAAATTCGAAAGGCAGTGAGGGGCAACGGCTTCACGCCGAGAGTGGTGAGTGTCTGGAATAAGTTACCAGATGAGTTGATTGCAGCTGGTACAATTCCAATACTCTGAAGTACTCTGGACGTGTATTTGAATGGCAAGGGTTTAGAGAGACATGGGCCAAGTGCTTGCAATCGCGGCAGGATCGGTTTAGGAGATCTGTTGGACATGGACGAGTTGGACTGAAGTCTGTGTTTTCCCTGCTGTCCATATCTATTGGCTCTATGATATTGCTGCACACGTTGCTAACAGGATGAGAGGTTATATGATAACTCCAATGTGGATGCATGAGAGTTGAGCCAGCGAATTCATTCCCCTGGAAGTCGTGTGAAAAGTATTGATAGAGATCCAGCAAAATAGAATAAACATATCTTTGATTTGATTTGAAACCTGAACTCAGTTTCTCATCCGAGACTGTGCCCGCTCTGCTTCATACTGCATACATTTCATGTTTTGCATTTGGATTCTCCTTAACTCTGTTTGCCAAATCTCTCTCATGCCCCCTTTTTGCCCTCCTGATTTCCTTCTTAAGTGTACTCCTATTGCCTTTGTTCTCTTCCAAGGATTCATTCGATCTGTCTTGTCTGTATCTGACATATGCTACCTTGCTTTGTTAACCAAATCCACGATTTCTTTACTCATCCAGCATTCCCTTCACCTACCAATCTTTCCCCCCAACCTGACACGAAAATGCTGTCTCTGGACTCTCGTCATCTCATTTCTGAAGGCTTCCCATTTTCCAGCCATCCTTTCACCTGTGAATATCTGCCCCAACCAGCTTTTGAAAGTGTATGCCTAATATAATCATAATTAGCCTTCCTCCAGTTTAGAACTTCAACTTTTAGATCTGGTCTACCCTTTTCCACCACTATTTTAAAACTAATACTATTACTGGCCCCAAAGTGTTCCCCTACTGACAGCCCAGTCGCTTGCCCTGCCTTATTTCCGAACATTCGGTCAAGTATTACACCTTCTGTAATATGTGCTTCCAGACAGTTAATCAGAAAGTTTTCTAGTACATACTTAATTATTTCCTCTCCATTTAAACCCTTAACACTTTGGCAGTCCCAGTCAATGGTTGGAAATCACCTACCATAACCATCCTATTATTCTTACAGATAACTGATAACTCCGAACAATTCTGTTTCCAAACGTACCTCTGTCTATCAGGGTCTCTGTGGTACTCAGTGTCATTATCTATATGTCAGCCTTACTTCATCAGTCTAATTTCCCATTCTGTCTATCTCCCTGTCTCCTGTATGTATTCAGGAAGTTCCTGTCTCCACAGATCTCACAGTTGCTGAGTGTCTCGTCCATCACGTCATTGAAGATGGTTTGTTATCCAGGGAGACAAACGTTAATGGAGGCCTGGAGCTTTCAATAAATCCTGCAGCGAGGTAAGATCACTCACTGTGAACAGAGCAGAGATCATTAGAAGTGCTCCAATCATCGGCTAACAAAGTGTGGCATCGATACATTTCTGGAGGTGGAGCACAGTACGGACACACTCCAAGCTTAATCACCATCCCTAATTTAATGTATGTTGTAGTAAGACGGCATTAGGAGTTCACAGTCATCAATCCAGTCCTGTACTGTCTAGTGAGCATCAGTACAACACAGGTGAAAGCAGCGCTACCAAGAGACGGTGCAATGCTTCCAGGGATCCTTGTGTTCTGTGTTCCCTCTCTGAAACTGTATCTGTGGCACATTTTGTCGACCAGTGTCTTCAATCATTCTAATTCCTATAACAGTTACCATCGTTGTAACCTTCTCGCCTCTCGCTTATTTCTCCACAGATTTGAAACGTACTCCAACCCAGACGATCATCCCTATCTCTGTAAATTGTGATTGATTCCATAGCATGTCTTGTCTCGGTATCCTTCTCTTCCAGTAACTGGAGACATGTAGCACAGAAACAGACTCTGCAATCCATCTCGTTCATCCGAACCAGGTTTCCTAAACGCATTTGCCAGCGTTTGGCCCATATCTCTTCAAACCTTCTCCACTCCATGTACCTGCTCAAGTGTCCCCCCCATGTTTTAGTTATACTTGTTTCTAACATTTCCTCTGGTAGTTCGTTCCATACATAGAAAATAGAGAATCGAACATTCAACACTGCAGTGCAATGCAGACCCTTCGGTCCTCGATGTTGCGTGAACCTGTCAAAATAATCTGAAGCCCAGTCTACCCGACACTATTCCAAATAATCCATATGTCTGTCCAATGACCATTTAAATGTCCTTAAAATTGGCGTGTGTACCACTGTTGCAGGCAGGGCATTCCACAACCCTCCACCTCTCTGAGTAAAGAAACTACCTCTGACATCTGTCCTATTTCTATCACGCACCGAATGTAAAGGTATGTCCCCTCGTTCAAGTCATCACCATCTGAGGAAAAAGGCTCTCATCGTCCACCCTATCCAAACCTCTGATCATCTCATATGTTTCAATTAAGACTCCTCTCAACCTTCTTCTCTCTAATGACAACAGCCTGAAGTCCCTCAGCCTTCCATCGTAAGACCTCCCTTCCATACCAGTAAACATCCCAGTAAATATCTTGTGAACCCTTTTCAAAGCATCCACATTCTTCCTATAATGTGGTGAACGGAACTATGTGCAATACTCCAACACCAGCCGCACCAGAGATTTGCACAGCTGCACATAACCTCATGGATCCGATACACAATTCCTCTATTAATAAAAGCCAAAACAACGTTGGTCGTCTTAATATCTTTATCAACCTGGATAGCAACTTTCTGTGCATGGACACCGACATCTCTCTGTCTATCTATACTACCAAGACACTTACCACTAGCCCGGTCCTCTGCTTTCCTGTTACTCCTTCTAAAGTGAATCACCTCACAGTTTTCACCATTAAACTCCATTTGCCACCTCTCAGCCGAGCTCTGCAGCTTATCTATGTCCTCCTGGAACGAACAACATCCTTTGGCACTATCCATACCTCTATCGACCTTCGTGTCATCTGCAAATTCACGAAACCATCCTTCTACAACCTCATCCCAGTCATTTGTCAAAATGACAAACACCGCTGGAACCAAATGGAGTTCATTAACTTGTGTTGGTCCAACACAAGTTAATGAACTCTAGGATGAACACTTCCAATTAACCACAACCCTTAGTCTTCTTTCAGCTCGCCAAGTTCTGACCTCAACCGCTAAATCACACTCAATCCCATGCCTCCATATTTTGTGCAATAGCCTACCGTAGGGAACTTTATAAAACGCCTTAGGAAATCCATGTTTATCACATCAACCGCTTTACCCTCACCCACCTGTTCATCACCTTCTCCAAAAACTCATTATGTTTTGTGAGGCATGATTTACCCTTCACAAAACCGTGTTGACTATCCCTAATTAACATATTCTTTTCTCAATCATTATAAATCCTATCTCTTACAACCCTTTCCAACATTTTACGCACAACCGAAGTAAGGCTCATTGGCCTATAATTGCTAGAGTTGTCTCAACTCCCCTACTTGAACAAGGGAACAATATTTGCCATCCTCCTGCTGTCTGGCACTATTCCTGTAAACAATGACAAAATAAAGATCAAAACCAAAGGCTCTGCAATCTCGTCTCTGGCTTCCTAGAGAATCATCGGATAAATCCCATCTGTGCCAGGGGTCTTATCTACTTTCACACGTTCGAGAATTGCTAACACCACCTCGTTGTGAACCCGAATTCAATCTCGTCTGGTAGCCCGTATCTCAATAGTCACCTCAATAACATTGTCGTTTTCCATCACGAATGCTGATGAAAAATATTCACTTCGTGCTTAAACTATCTCCTATGATTCCACATACACTTCCTACTACTATCCTTGATTGGACCTAATCTTACTAGAGCCATTCTTTTATTCCTGATAAACCTTCCGGGTTTTCCTTGATACTATCCGCCAATGGATTCTCATGTCCACTCCTGGATCTCCTCAGCTCTCGATCTAGGTCTTTCCTAGTTAACCTGTACTTCTCCAGCACCCTAACTGAGGCATCACATCTAGTCCAAACATAAGTTTTCTTCTTCCTCTTGACAAGAGATTCAACTTCTTGAGTAAACCATGGTTCCTTCACTCGAAAGCCTCATCCCTGCCTTACAGTGATATACCTATCAAGGACATGCAGTGGCTGTTCTTCGAATAAGCTTCACATTTCAATTGTGCCATGCCCTACAGTTTCCTCCAACATCCTATGCATCCTAAATCTTGCCTAATCACATCATAATAGCTTTGTCCCAGCTATAACTCCTGCCCTGCGGTATATGCACATCCGTTTCCAGCGCTAAAGTAAATATAACCGAATTGTGGGAACTGTCACTAAAGTACTTACCTACCTTCAAATTTAACAACTGGCCGGGTTCATTCCCCAGTTCCAAATTCAATGTGTCCTCGACCCTTATTTACTTGTCGACATATTGTGTCAGGAATGATGAAATACAAACAGACTGGAACTACAACGTACCCAGAAAAACTAGGGAATGGCAAGAGATTGCAGTCGAAGCTCAGAACACAGAGGCACTGCAACCCCAAACGCCCATTGATACAGTTTCTCAAAATTAATTATGATGTGGTTTTGTACTATTCGGCTCTGATCTGTGAGCAGAACCAATGTTTTTATGTAAAACCTATGTAGCTTATGGAAAAAATGCCTGCTGGAAGGCAACTATAAAATCTGTTGAAATAATGCGATATAGATTCAAGTTAAAGCTGTCCTATCTCTTCATTGGACTTCTTGCATCTTTTCAAAAGATGGCAGCTGATTTTGGTGAAGAAGGGCCTGTGCCCGAAACATCGAATCTCCTGTTCCCTGGATGCTGCCTGACCTGCTGTGCTGTTCCAGCAATAAAGTTTCAACTTTAATCTCCAGCATCTGCAGACCTCACTTTCTCCAGCTGATTTTGGTGATCAGGTATCGCTTACTATTTGATTAGATGAAATCGTGGAAGTGGTTTCTCTCTTCCCATTTATTTCCTCTTGTATTGGCCTTCACCAGTTAAATATCACCCCACTAGTTTAATAAAAAAGCCAATGCGTGTGGGATCTCCTTAGTGCTGTCCAGATGATAGCCCTGCTTCTGCTCACTTGCAACTTCATGCTGATATCTGCTTCTCAAAATATCTGAATATATGGTCACAAAACGGTATAGGAACTCAACATGGCACAAAATAGTATGACAAACGCTTCAACTGCTGCAATCCAATGAGGGCTAGATTTTCAAACTGTTGTTCTCACCAGGGTGTTCTTTGATGCCACACTCAATATTCAGAATTACACTTAATATTTCTGCTAGTCCACAATTACTCGAAGAGAAAATACTTTTATCAGCTTTATAAATGCAAATTACTGCAGATGCTAGAGTCTGAAACCAAAAGAGAAAATGCTGGAAAATCCCAGCAGGTCTGGTAGCATCTGTCAGGGGAAAAGAGCTGACGTTTCGAGTCTAACTGACCCTTTGTCAAAGCTTTGACAAAGGGTCAGTTAGTCTCGAAACTTCTGTTCTTTTCTCTCCTGACAGATGCTGCCAGACCTGCTGAGATGTTCCCTTTTACCAGCTGTGTTGCTTTAAATAATTGTGTGTTGTGTCGATGTGTGTTTGGTTTGTTTCTATTTATTTCTGTTCCTCAGTAGCTTGCAATTCTTGCTGTATCTGCTCAAAGGCAACGTAATGTTGCCGTTCTTCTCTCTCCACAAGGACATTGTTGCTCGTGTTCCTCTGAGATCTGTGCAAATCTCTCCAAGTTAATTGTAAGCCCTACACGTTTTTGGTTAAGATTCACCTGCAATCTGGGGTGCTACTTAGAAGTTTGAGTATTGATGGAAAAAAATGGAAGCCTTTACTGATCAGGATATTTTCAACAGTAGCAACACAAAGGGAGAAAACGTTCAAACTCTCGAGGCAATGAGTGCTGATTGGTAAAAGCATAGAGATTGGACGAGAACTGCCAAGCCTTGTTGTTTGTTCTGATTCAACAAATCGACGGTTTCCATTCTCAGTTTTATTTGGCAGGACAATGCCTTGACTAATCAGTCAACCTGCCCTTTTAAAATTTAGCAACGGTAAGCTGTCAACTGTCCATCCTCATCTAACTCGTCCGTTTTCCATTGATAACATTTCCATCAATCATGGTGCACACTTTCCAACCCATCAGAACTCTTTTCTTGTGCAGTGTAAAATATTGTTCCCCTTTATGTTGCTATTCCTGCAGCTATCCTGGTGAAAGTAAGATTTTTAAAAAACTGGAGCAATACATGTGCTATTTTATAGCAGGACCCAAGATGTGGATTTGAATATGGAAACGTTTTGCAAATGGGGTATCCAAAATACAACTGATTAAAACGGAATCTAGGTTAAGGACACGGAATGGTTTAACCCTCTGAAAAACATATTCTGTTCTTAGAAATCTGCTTTGACCATTGTATCAGTCTGGATGTTGGAAGATATTTTTTGAAAATTGATCATTTATGTTAACTGCAATTTAATATATTGCTGAAACGTTGGAAATCGCACTTTATTCCATTCATAAAACGACGATATTTTGTGAAATCATGAGATATGCACAGCGCAAATACAAGTCCCATTTAATGTTGTTTGGACAAGGCGGGTAAACTTAAATTTGTGTTTATCGAGAAAGGACTGAGATCTTAACTGGCTCAGAGCCATCTCACGTTTTAAATTTAAACTTATGTATATTTTCAAATTCTTCATGGTCTTGATCCATGCACTGTCTTCTACACGCAGGTTGGTGCATTTGTTCAGAATGCATACGGTGCCCTAAACGTTTATTGACAGAGTGATTGTGTTTTGGAACGACTAGGTCATGCTGAGCTTTACAAAACTCTGAGTGTTGTGTACAGCCCTGGTCACTGCAATATCGGAAGGATGCGAAAGCTTTGGAGTGGGTTCAGAAGAGATTGATTTACGACGATGTTGCTTGTTACGGAGAGAAGTTCTTAATAGTAAAAACGCAGAAGATTGTGGCTGTTTTCGTCAGAGAGAAGAGGTTGAGAGGGAAAGTAATTGAGACATACAAGATAATCGGAGGGTAAGATGGGGTAGAAGTGAAAGTGTTTTCCTTGGATAGTGATAGTTCGCACGATGGGCATAGCTTTAAATTGAGGGACGATAGATGTAGGACAGATGCCAGGTGTAGTTTCTTTACTGGGACAGTCTAATGGGCGTGTAATACGCTGCCTACAACTGTGGCAAACTAGTCAAAATGATCACTGGACAGACATACGAGTGAAAAAGGAATAGTGTGGGTTTGAAGGGCTTCAAATTGGTTTCACAGATCGGAGCAACATTGAGGGCCGAAGGACTTGAACTGTACTGCAATGTTCAATGTTCTCACAGCTTATATTCCACCTTGGCAGTCTACAATCTGGAGGACTCAACAGTAAGTTCTCCAATTTCAAATACTCTTCCCAACCATGCCCCAACTCCCTTTCCAGTCTCACGTCCTGCCTGCCATTCCACCGAACCACCCTGTCTCCCAGCTACCTACCAGATTCACCCCTCCCATCAACCGATCAAGTTGAACCCACGACGCCTGTTCACCTATTCCTACCTCATCATTCTACTGTTTTCGCCACCCGAACCACTCCTTCCCTCTTTAACTGCAGGTGCTCCGAAACCACCCGAAGTCCTGAAGAACGGTTTTACCTGAAATGTTGACTTCTCCACCTCATGTTGCTGCCTATCGTGCAGAGTCCCTCAATTTCCTGTTTGCCACCAATTACAAAGGAATTTAAGGAGTCCAGTGAGTCCAGCACGCTGATAAGGAGGAACCACGGGACGTCCAATACTGTCATTGAACGTCTTCCCTGGACAAGGAGGAGGTCAGCCAGCCACTTGAGACACTAACACATTAACTGAAGAGGCCATTGAAACGCAATAGCAGGAGGTTGACATTGATGCTCCGAGATGACAATCCAATGAAACAGGGACTGCACAGGAAGACTTCTCCACATTACTCCTCCTGGCTCTGATGCTAATGGTACATACGTGTTACGTTAATATAGTTTGTGCCAAGTCACAACGAGGCATCTTTCATCTCGGAGAAGATAGGTTAGTGCTCGGTTTGGAAGTCAGAAGCGGGTGGGAATGTTTAACTCTTTCAGAGAGTGGTTGTTGACAGACTTGGGAAAAATATGACGCTCGATGCAGGTACACACAGCAACTGCGCATTGAGACGGTGGGAGACATTTAGAACCTGAAGCTCTTACTCGCACAACATTGGGCTCTACGCAGCAAATATCTTACAGTCATAGAGTGCTACAGAACGGAGACAGGTTCTTCAGCCCAAACCGGTCCTTGTCGACGAAAATGTACATCCACGCTTACAGCATTTTCCTGCCCTTGAACCCACATTTTAAACATTTCCTTTCTATTTCTTTGTCCAAATGTGAAAACGCGAATTGCGTGAAAACATGTGTTACATTTCACGCTATCAATGTTTCGTTTCTGAATTAACTCTGTTGGTACAAAGCACTCAAGTTTTAATATAAACACCTTTTAGTCAGTTATAACCATCCAGACTAAAACCACGTTTCCTTCACGCTTACCGCATGGGACCATCACCAAAGAGATTATTCTGGTGAAGCTACTTTACATTGTCCCTCTGTGGAAAAAATATCATTCCTTTAAATGATGGGAACATCTGTACACAGTGTCACAAGTATTGTCATAACAACACATTACTACTATAGGAAGGCATATTCACCCCTATACTTTAATAATTTTGCCACGAAGGACAGCACATCATGGAATGTGCAGATTACTTTGCGAATTCTGTCATTGAGTCATCACGAAGGCCAACCAGTTCATTTTCGCCGAGACCACGTCCGATCCTCTAACCTTCTAGTAAATAAAAAATTAGGAATGATCGTATATTTTGCCAAAACATTTGAACTACCTTGCAAACAGCACTGCTTCAAGCACAACTACATTATCAGCAACAACAAAGTTGCCAATGAAGACGGTTGGAGATGCTGGGGAGAACATGGCCTCACGGTATTATTTCAAGATTATTAATCTAGGAACCCTGGTAATGTCCGAAGTCACGGATTCGAATCCCACGACAGCAAATGGTGGAATTTGGATGAAATAAAATATCGGGAATGAAGAATCAAACGAAACTATGAAACCTTTGCTCACGGTCGTAAAGAAGACCTACATGGCTGTCTAACATCCTCCATGGAAGAAAATCTACTACCTTTTCCTGGTTGGACTGACATGTGACTCCTGCAGTGTGGTTGACTTTGGAATTCACGTTGAAATGGCAGGCCAGCCACTCAGTTATATTACTTCACTACAAAGCTTCAAAGAAATGAAACCACATGTATCTAAGCACTGACTGACTACTTAAAACCCACGGACTGCAATGTGTCAAGAAGGCAGCTCACTAACATTTTCAAAGGAACAATTGTGAAAGGAAATTAAATGCTGGCACAGCATCCCGTTAATGAACAAAATAAAGTGATCACACTCAGGGCATAGAGGCAAAGGGACATATCTCACTTTAACAATGATTTTAATGTATAACCTACATGGGCACGATATTCTCGAAGATGGGAACCGGAGAAAAATAAATTAAATTAATCGCGTTTTTCAGTCCCACTCTAACTGATTGTCAATCATCCCGGTTTTTGATTTTTCTTTAATCTCTATCTTTCTCTACCCATTCAAATCGCTCCTGCTCCACTTCAGAACAGACGTCCTTGTGACCAGCATCAATCACGCTCTTCCCCAGCTGCGGTCAGTTCTGATCTATGGTCATCGGACTCACAGTGCCACCTGTGTTTTTTTTCATTCGAGCCTGCCAAATTAGATTCTCTGGCACTTGCTCGTCTTTATTGTTTCCTATATTTAGCATCATTCTTTCATTAATTCATAAGTAATGTTGTTATTATATGGGCTGCTCGGATCGCAGACGTTTGTTGACCTCACTAAATGCCATTTACTATGAAACTATTTCTTCAGATGGGTCCAGAGCCAAGCATGTTTCTGTGGGTCTGCAATCAGTCTTAAACTAGGCTAGGTAATAATGAAAGATTTATTTTCCACATGATAGAAGTGAAAAATATTGAAAATTGGAGAAAATATTGGCAGTCTTATGGTTGATATTCATGCAATTCGATTTTATTTCCAATAGCTGCCATTTGATTTTACGTACTCATATCATCTATGGTAGGATTTGAAACAGAGTGCTTTGTGTAATAACCTGGGCCTGCGAATTGCATCTCCAGTGATATTATTACTTTGACACAGTGTCTCTATCATCTGTAGGAGATGTGAAAACGTATCTTTCGTGCAATAGTCTTTCGTTGAGAATGACATCTCCAGAGACGTTTCTACTCTGGCACAGTGCCCGTATCAGCTGTGGGATACTATGAAACAGTTCCTTTAGTGAAATATCATTTCCCTCTGAACTGCATTTCCAGCAACATCCTGACTCCGACAAGGTGCCCCTGTGATCTGTGGGAGGATATGAAACAGTGTCTTTACCGTAATAACCTGTTCCATTTGAATTTTGTCTGCAACGACATTAAACTCTGACACAGTTTCCTTCCTACCTGTGGAAGAAGTGAAACAGTACCTTTCTTTTAATAGCCTGGGACTCTGAAGTACATGTCCAGCGTTAATACTACTCCGACAGAGTGACACTGTCATCTATGGGATGATGCAAAACACAAAATTTAGTGTAAAAACATTTCCCTCTAAATTACATCTCCAGCGACGTTACTACTCTAATGCAGTGTTCTTGTTACTGTTGGAGGATGGTAAACAGTGCTTTTAGTATAATAACCTGCTCCTTTGAATCACATCTCCAGCGACATTGCTACTCTGACACAATGTTCCTGTCATCTATAGGACGATGCGAAACTGTATCTTTCGAGTAAAAATCTGTCTGAATTATGCCTCCAGCGACATTAATACACTGACACAGTGTCAATATCGTTGGTGGGAGTATGTGTAACAGTGTCTTTCGTGGAATAACCTTTCCCTTTTAATTACGTCTCCAGTGACCTAACTACTCTGGCACAGTGTCTCTATCTTCTGCGAGAGGATGTGGACCATTGTTTTTAATGTAATATCCTGCGCCTCTCTATTACATCTCCAACGAAATTACTACTCTCAGACAGTGTCGCTGTCATCTGTAGGTGGGTGTGGAGCCGCGAATTTCGGATCAGGGCCTTTGAAATTTGGGAATGCTACCAGTCCTCTTCTCAGATGTTTGACAGGCGTGGGCGGGGTGGTGTGGGCCTTCGCAAATATGTGATTAGAAATGTCGTTTGCAATTGGAACTGATGGCAATTTTTTCCATCTTTGCCAAAGAAAGATAATGAAATTGCAAAGAAGTTCACCACAGGTGTTTGGGATTAGGAAATTAATAGTGATGGAGAAACATATCAGAAACAACAACAGTAGCGAGAATGGGATAGTAGACCAACGGAATAATCAGCAGTGCACCGAATATCCGATCGGATAATGTCTACCAAACCTAGGAAAGATAGAAAATAGCCGTGGATAACCTGCTGTCTCTGACTGCAGCATTCCAGTTTGCTATTCTCAGATCTGGATCCACTTTAGTAACTTCCCAGTTTATTGTTCTCAGATTCGGATCCGTTTATGCAACTTTGCAGTCTGCTGTTCTCAAACTTTGCTCCATTGTTCCAACATACCAAGCTTCTGTTCTCTGATTTTGATCTATTGCTGTAGCATTCCAGACTATCCCCAGGGTCTGACTTCTCTTCTCGCTGTATCTGTTGCTGCTGATCCCTGTCAGTGTCGGAGGTCATACATCTACTGTTACAATGGGAATAAACATTTCAAGAACCCCCTAACTCATAGAAAAGGTAAACCCTCCAGAGAAAAAAATAGAATCCATGGAGACTGACATCAATCACAGTCACAGTGGAAACACTTCTGGTTAACCCCTTGCAACATGGCACATGTATTTCACAATAAGAACTGTACTGGAATGAATGCTGAAATCGCTGCCAATTGGATAAAAATAATGACTGCAGATGCAGGAAACCAGATTCTGGATTAGTGGTGCTGGAGGAACACAGCAATTCAGGCAACATTCGAGGAGCAGTAAAATCGAAATTCGGGCAAAAGCCCTTCATCAGGAATACAGGCAGAGAGCCTTAAGTGTGGAGAGATAAGTGAGAGGAGGGTGGGGGTGGGGAGAAGGTAGCATAGAGTACAGTAGGTGAGTGGGAGAGGGAATGAAGGTGATAGTTCGGGTGGGGAGAGTGGAGTGGACATGTGGAAAACAAAATAGTCAGGTAGGACAAGTCAAGACAAGTCATGAGGACAGTGCTGAGCTGGAAGTTTGGCACTGAGGTGAGGTGGGGAGGGGTAAATGAGGAAACTGTTGAAGTCCACATTGATGCGAACTCTAAAGAAGGAGGCTATCTGGCGTGTTCTATGGTGGAACTGGTCCTCCTGGAAGCAGATACGGCGGAGGCGGAGGAATTGGGAATACGGGATGACATCTTTGCAGTAGGTGGGGTGGGAAGAGGTGTAATCCAGATAGCTGCGGGAGTTGGTGGGTTTGTAAAAAATGTTGGAATCAAGTCGGTCGACATTAATGGAGATGGAGAGGTCGAGGAAGGGGAGGGAGGTGTCAGAGATGGCCCAGGTATCTTTAATGTCAGGGGAGAATGTGCTGTTGAATTTGAAGAATTGCTCAACCTCTTCGCGAGAGCACGAGGTGGCGCCAATGCAGTCATCAGTGTAGCGGAGGAAGAGGTGGGGAGTGGGGCCGGTGTAATTACGGAAGACCGACTATTCGACGGAGCCAACAAAGAGACAGGCATAGGTGGGCCCTTGCGGATGCACATGTCTACCCCTTTGGTCTGTAGGAATTGGGAGGATACAAAAGAGAAATGGTTAAGCGTTCGGCCAAACGAATGAGAGTGTCGGTGGAAGGGTACTGTTGGGGACGTCAGGAGAGGAAGAAACGGAGGGCTTGGAGGCCCTGATTATGGCGAATGGAAGTGTAGCGGGATTGGCTACCCATGGTGAAGATGAGGCATTGGACCCGTGCAAACAGAAGTTTTGGAGGAGCTGGAGGGCTTGGGTGGTGTATCGAAGGTATGAGGAGAGTTCCTGGACGAGGAGAGATAGGACAGTGTCGAGGTACGTAGAAATGAGTTCAGTGGGGCAGGAACATGCTGGGACAATGGATCGGCCAGGGTGGTCAGGCTTGTGGATGTTGGGAAGGAGGGAGAAACGGGCAGTGCGGGGTTCCCGAACTATGAGGTTGGAAGCTGTGGGTGGGAGATTTCCTGGGCTGATGAGATTCTGTATGGTCTCGGCAATGATGGTTTGGTGATGGGGGTGGGGTTATGGTCGAGGGGGCGTTAGGAAGAGGTGTCCTCGAGTTGGCATGTGGCTTAAGCGGTGTAGGGGTCAGTGCGCCAGAGTACCACTGCGCCCCCTTTATCTTTTGGCTTAATGGTGAGGTCAGGATTGTAGCAGACGGATTGGAGGGCTGCGCGTTGTGAGGCTGAGAGGTTGGAGTGGGAGAGGGAGGTGGACAGTTTGAGGTGGTTAATGTCCCGGCGGCAGTTGGAAATGAAGAGGTCGAGGGCAGGTAATAGGCCAGCACGGGGAGTCCAGGTGGATGCAATGTGTTGGAGGTAGGCGAAGGTGTCTTCGGATGGTGGGCGCGGAGTCCTGATTGTGAAAGTTAACCTGGAGGCAGAGGCAGCGGAAGAATAGTTCGACGTCACGGCGTGTATTAAATTCTTTGTTGCGTGGACGGAGGGGGATGAAGGTGAGTCCTTTGCTGAGGACTGATCGTTTGCTCTCAGTGAGGGGAAGGTCTGGAGGGATGATAAACACTCGGCAGGGCTGGAGCTGGGATCTGGTGTGAATGTGGAGCCTGGAGTGGGGACATAGCCTGTAACTGGAGTGGGTGTGGTGATGGGGGGAATGGGGTGGAGTCATGAGCTGGGTTAGTGTTCCCCTCAGGGTTCTGGGGCGGGGTCGGTGACAGTTGTATCTGTAGGGGGGCGTGTCAGCAGAATGCAGGTGAGTAGCGTTTGTGGGGGCGGTAGTGGTGGTGACCACGGCAGTGGAGGGGGCAGAAGTCAATGAGTGTGTGACATCAGCGATGATGTGAGGGGCGGAAGTGATGTCAAGTGTGGTGCAGGAGGAATTGTGAGGGGCCGAAGTGTCTGTGGGAGTGGCCATGATGGGGCGGAAGTGACATCATCAATCAGCGTAGGGCTGGTAGCTGCAGCAGCCGCATGGCTAATGGCGTCCGAGATCGCAATTTCCCTTCCCACATGGTTAAAGATGCCCTCCAACGCATCTCGTCCACATCCCGCACCTCCGCCCTCAGATCCCAACCCTCTAACCGTAACAAGGACAGAACGCCCCTGGTGCTCACCTTCCACACTACCAACCTTCGCATAAGCTAAATCATTCCCTGACATTTCTGCCACCTCCAAACTGACCCCACCACCAGGAATATATTTCCCTCCCCAACCCTTTCCGCCTTCCGCAAAGACCGTTCCCTCCATGACTCCCTGTCAGGTCGACGCAACCCTTCAACCCAACCTCCCATCCTGGCACCTTCCCCTGCCACCACAGGAATTGCAAAACCTGCGCCCACACCTCCTCCCTCACCTCCATCCAAGGTCCTGAAGGAGCCTTCCACATCCATCAAAGTTTTACCTGCACATCCACCAATATCATTTATTGTTTCCGTTGCTCCCGATGCGATCTCCTCTACATTGGGGAGACTGGACGCCTCCTAGCAGAGCGCTTTACGAACATCTCCGGGACACCCGCACCAATCAAACATACCGCCCTGTGGCCCAACATTACAACTCCCCCTCCCACTCTGCCGAGGACATGGAGGTCCTTGGGCTCCTTCACCGCCGCTCCCTCACCACCAGACGCCTGGAGCAAGAACGCCTCATCTTCCGCCTCGGAACACTTCAACCCCAGGGCATCAATGTGGACTTTAACAGTTTCCTCATTTCCCCTTCCCCACCTCACCCCAGTGCCAAACTTCTAGCTCATCACTACCCCCATGAGTTGTCCTGGCTTGTCCTACCTGCTTATCTTCTTTTCCACCTATCCACTCCCCCTCCCCCCGACGTATCACCTTCATCCCCTCCCCCACTCAACTATTGTAATCTATACTACTTTCTCCCCACCCTCCTCTCACCTATCTCTCCACCCTTCAGGCTCTCTGCCTCTATTGGTAATGAAGAACTTTTTACCCGAAACGTCGATTTTACTGCTTCTTGGATACTGCCTGAACTGCCGTGCTCTTCCATCACCACTAATCCAGATCGTTGTCAATTGGTTTCATCTTCCATTCCCATTTTCCGTCGTGACGTTAGTCGGGAGGGAGAATGATAAATGTTTCTTATCACTGGCTAGATGATAGTGCTGTTTTTTTCCGTTTTCAATGCCGCAGTTGCCTGATCCCATACCACGCCCCCCCCCCCCCCCGAAAAAATCAATCACGATGTTGCTACTGTGCTGAGCTCTCCTTCACTGGAACACGTACCTACCAATAGATTTACAGTGGACATATTTGTCCTGACGAGATACAGGAAGTGTGGATTTCGCTGGACATTCATCTCGGAGGCAAGTTTCTATCTTAAATAAAGCCAAATGTAGCATGCTGTAACAAAGCTGGTCTTTTTGACAAGGTTATGTTATCCTTGATTTTTTTTCAGGGAGGAACTAAACGATCCAAGTTTTAAAATATTTGAATGGTAATTAGGGGTCCGTTTGTTTATACCCAACAGATAATGCCGCAGTCAGAAGGCTTTCAACGCCTTAATAAACACTTATAATCAAGGGAACATGGACACGTCTGCAGCTGGGCATTTCATTTCAGTGCGGGAGTTCTTTGAGAGAATGTCACTTGAAACTGAACGGTCACGCCTCCTTCTGCGCTTCTGACAAGTGTTCTTTTTGTGTCATGTATATTTTTTGTGTAAAGGGGTTCATTTATTGCGATTTTTGCTCGTATTTTCGAGCAACGTTATTACTTCAGGGTAGTCTGTCATGTTCTAAGAGGACGGTTTGTTCGGGTATACTGTTTTCGGTTCGTTGTGCTCCATTCCGTCTCCTTCAGAATGATTTCTGTTTGTTTAAACCTCGGCAGTCTGACCAACTAATTCACTCCAGCAGGAGACACTGTACACTTACTTTCAACAAAAATAAGTTACGGCAAGTGCGACCAGCTTAAAACTGTTTTCACCCGTTGGGCCTGGTCCATAATACATTGTGGGTTCAATGCCGGATTTAGGTAGAGAGTGGGAGGTGTTGGTGTCTTTTATTTCAGGTGTTCATTTGGTTTAGTAAAAATATCTTCGAACAGCAATGAATATTTCAGTCAGCAAGAACGTTCTGGAGGTGGAAGCAGTGACATTGAGGTTTTCACAAAAACCTAATAAGACCAAGCTTCTGGAATTAGGAGACAAGCTGGCATTGAAGCTAATTCCTAACGTGAGGACAAATGGGAGGTTCGCTGCAGTATCTCAGCTTTTAAATTTGCTGAAAATCCATCAGGATCTGTAGAGATGGCACAACCTCAAATGAAAATAGAGTAGCTTGAGCTTGCTCCAGAAATAAAACATTTTGAATTTCGATGAAAATCAGAAGAGAAAGCAAGAGAACGGTTTTAGCAGAAGAAATAGTAAAACAACAAATGGATTTAGTTGAAGAAAAAGGAAAAAGAAAAACAGAGAGCGTTTAAGACCAAAATAAAGAGCTTAGTTATGAAACGTGACGTGAGAACGTCCAGAAAAAATTGAGAATTTGTGTTAGGAGAACTGGACAAACTCTCACCTTCGGGAATCTAATTTGTCCTTCTGAATGATGTAGCTTATTGACCAGTTGGAGTGCTGCCTACTGTGGTTGAACAGCCAGTGGAGACGCAGGAAACTGAAGCAAGTCAGGCACTCATTCTGGAATCTTTCCTGATTGTGTTTTAACAAGGTCACAAATTCACCATTTTAAACAGAATAGAGAAGCTACAGATAATGAAGCTGATGTCGCATCAGCAGAGACTTTGCTCAGCTATTTGAGACAAAACAGGAACAAACAGGTGACCATGTAACATTTTAACTCAACTAAACTAATTTAGTTACATGAGAAAAATGAACATTTAAAGCACTGGTATCAAAAAACTCATACAGTGGGGCTGGGGCGGCACTGGATGTATCCCTGGGTGTCATCATTTGAAAAATCATGTCTTAATGAGGAAATGCGGACAATCACATATTTAACCTGATGACAAATGGGCATGTATTCATTACATTATCTTGCCAGTGGGGTATGGAAGGGAGGTGCTGTGAGTGGCGCATGTGCAACCACTTGGAGGTCATTTAGGAGTTAGGAAAACACAGGCTAAAGTACAAAAACAGTTTGACTGGCCTCTATTGCAGAAGGACGTAGTTGAATTTTGTCACACATGCCATGCATGCCAGAGAATTGGAAAACCACTGGCGATAATCAAACCTGCATCTTTCGTACCGATTTCAGAATTTGAGGATCTTTTTACAAGAGTCTTAATTGATTTCTTCGGTGGCCTAACTCACACGAAAAGATGGAATCACTATTTCTTAACCATAATGCATGTATTAATTGTTTTCTAGAGGCCAACCTATTATGTACTATTACAGTTGAAAGAATTATTGACGAATTATTCAAATTTGCAATTAGAAAAGGACTACCAATACAGAAACAGTGTGATCCAGGTTCAGACTTCACATCCCTAGTATTCAGAGTCCTTCTTGACATATTATGTATAAAACAAGTCAAATCTACTGCATACCATCCAGAATCTCATGGAGGGCTAGACAGGTGTCCTCAAACATTAAAGACAATTTTGATGCATATGTCAAGGATGTCCCATGAATTGGGATAAAGGAATTCCGTTTGTCACATTTATGATCAGAGATGCACCAAATGAATCGTCCAAATTCAGTCCATTTGAATTAGTGTTTGAGCATGAATTGAAAGGACCGTTAAAATTGATTAAGGAGAAATTCCGAAATCAGAATGCAGGTACCACAGAAATGGATATTGTGTCAAATTTTAGGGAGAGATTAAACAGAGCTGGGGAGTTTTCTCGACCGCATTTTAAACCATGACATCATGCAAAGAACTCGCTAACGGGCAAGAAATCAAAAATTTGAAATTTTGGTCTCAGGGTTAAGGTGATATTGTTAATTCAATCGATACGTGAACATTTAAAACCAAGTTTTTGTGTACACGTTCAATTCTAAAGGAAATTGAACAGGTGAAATTCTTGTTAGGAACTCCAGAAAGAAAGAAATCTCACAGGGTGAGAATGTGAATAGGCACATACGGTATGTTGATAAGGAAGGAAAGCATTTGGAGAAGGTGTTAATGATTACAACACCGAAGGGGTTCAGTGGTTGGAGTACGAAAGTCTGTATCCGAAGTTCGTTGCACACATTTGCATATTTACAGTGAGTGAATATACGTTCTTTTAGAGTATTAACCAAACATTGGTCGGTTTTGACGAATGAAACATTCTTTGGATAATGATGGTCAATTTTTTAGGGGGTTGGTGGGGAGTCCTTTTAAAATGTTATAATGTCCTTGAATTTTTCAGAGAATTCCAAACCAACCCAAGGATCCAGCGTGTCTGAAGGTTGAGTGGATCACTGGTGCCCTTTTGTTTATACCAAGCCTATAATGTTTCATGCAAATGACTTAAAAATGAACTGGTACAACCAAGCGAGAGTGGCCAGCACTCTGAGTGCGCAGGTAAGTTCAGTTCGGGGTTTAGTTGAGTCAGGGTCACAGTTGAAACTGGACGCTTTTCCCCCTCCTTCTGTCATTTTGACATCGTCACCTGTAATGTTTTTGCCATTTTTTATTCTTTGTACTCAGTGGTTTGTTTTTTGGGAATGTTGTAAATAGTATGGAACAGCATTGTTAAGTCTGTATAGCCTGTCAAGTTCGGATAGGTTAAGTTATCCGGTATTGTATTTTGTGTTCATTCCATAATTTTGTAAGTAAGTTCTGATTGCTTAAAATTCGGCAGTCGGACCAGCTAATTCTCTCTGGGGATATCCATGATACACTTCTCTAAAACAGATGGCGAAGTTATGGTCTGAACTATTAGGTTGAAAATGTATGCAGTGGTCGGGTCTGCTCCATACCTACGTACTATAACCATCTTTAGTCAAATTCAAGGATTAATGATTCAGGAATAGAATGAATATGATGTTGGCTGGCAGACAGAAAGGACTCGGCACAACTTCTTAGTTAAAACTAAACGGTTTGGTTTTCAAAACAAAAATAAAACATTTGCAGTGAAAAAAGAAACAATTTAAAACGTATACAGACATTTCTCATATTATTATATTCCACCTTGCTTAAAAAAAAAGATGTCCGTTTGAAAATAATTATGAATTATGTTTTGGATTTTTGCTTTTTTTGCATGTTAATTAAACAAAATGCAAAACAAATCTTTTATAAATAGACTATAATGAGTGTATTAACTGCAGTAAATCTATAATTAATATTTAACTATGTCTGTCGTTCCAGGAGCAGCTGTAAGATCTATGCTTCTCTAAGAAGTTTTTTTTTCAAACTTTGCTTTCCAATATGAACAACAGTGGGCATATGTTCTAATAATTTGCCTCCAATTCTGGTTATGCATGACGATATGATTTGATCTCCTGCCGTGCACCTATAACCTAGAATTAAAGAGAATCTTTATCCTCGTCACGCTGGCTCTTACAAACAAAATGCGGCACTGAAATGGCAAGGTTATGGAAACCTGAATGACAGGTAAAATCGTGAGACTAGCAATGAGGTAACAGAAGCGTACATACGCTCGAGGCGACTAAAAACAAACAAAGCTTTGGAAAAATATCGTGAATGTAGGACCAATCTGAAACGAAGGATTTAGGGGGTCAAAAGGTGTCATGAAATCAGTTTTGCAAGCAGGGTTAAGGAAAACTTTTTTCCATTTGTTTAAATTCATACATAAGTAGAAAGAGGTGAAATAGAAAAAGGGTTAGCCCACTTCAGGACAAAGGAGGAAAGTTATGCGTGGAGTCTGAGAAAACCAGTGAGATTATTAACGAGTACTTTACATCTGTATTCATCGAGGAAAAGGATATGACGGATGCTGACGGGAGGGATAGATGTTTGATTACTCTCGGTCAAAACGGAATAAGCAGGGAGGAAGTGGTGCATGTTCTAAAAGGCGTTAAAGTGGTAAAGTCCTCAGATCTGAATGGGATCTGTCACAGTTTTCTGATGGATGCAAGAGAGGAAATAAATGGGGTCTTACCAGATATCTTTGCAACATCTTTGAAGATGGGTGGGGATACGGAAGACTGGAAAATTGCTAATTTTGTACCCTTGTTGAAGAAAGCTAGCAGGGATAATCCAGGTAATTACAGCCCAGTCATCCTGACGTCAGTGGTAGTGAAGCTGCTGGAGAAGATAGTGATGGATAGGATCCATTCCCACTTGGAATAAAGTGTGTTAGCATTGACAGGTAACATGCTTTAGTGCAGGAAAAGTCATGTCTTCCCAACTTCATAGAATTCTTTAAGGAAGTGACAAAGTTGATGAATGAGGGAAGCGCCCTTGATGTCATTTCCATGGGTTTCAATAAAACATTTTGATCAGGTTTCTCATGGTAGGCTGATGGAGAAGATGAAGTCGCATGGGGTCCATGGTGTACTGTTGTGGGCGAATCACTCAATATTCCAAAGAAAAACCAGTAGACACGGGATATCCTTCAAAATGTAAACTTTAATCTTGTGAAATCAAAGCTGTGATAAGCTATAAAATCGTTTCCCTGTCTGTCTATGCGCCTTTTCTTTCTCTGCACTTGAGACAGTTGTTTTTCCTGTGCTTATCTGATAGATCCTGCGCATGCATTGCAACACTAACTTAGCGGTATAAATGCCAAATTAACATCCATGCATTTATCCCTTTGAGGTTAAAAGTTCTCATGCAGATAAAGAATAAAAGGAAACTGAATGCACAAAGACCAAATCCAATCGCATAGTTGCAAAACCGGTCAAGAACAATTTCCAGGGTGCAGATCTCAAAGGAACCTTCCTCTGCACCTGGAAGCACAGGTCAAAAACTTGTCCCACAATTACTGGCATAGAAAAAAAACCCAAAGACTCCGCTTAATCGAAATGCGCGTGAAGCACATGCAAGTCAGGTGTCTCCATCGGAAGAAGACTTCATCACTGCACCAGATTTCAGATCATAGTGGTCAAGCAGTGGATCCATAGTGGAGCACGGGCCGGGCCAGAGTCCACTGGAACAACAGAGAATTGTCACGCAGCAAGACACACTGAAAAGATTCAAATAGAGGTATAAGACAGCAAAAGACAACAAGCAAAAGGATACCCGCAACAACCCCTGTCTTAACGAACCAAGCTCCCCATCCACTCAAAATACAATTCAATAAGACAAAAGACCCGATGGGCAGACCCAGCATCCACCTTAAGCTCCTTCCATAAATTCCACAGCCTCGCTACAGCCCGTGTAAAGTATCCCTCCGCGCTATGAATGTCCCCAAATCTGTACACAGAGCGCACCTTTCTCAGCCAACAATGAGTCGAAGGACTGCCTTGTCTGCCACGCCATCCGGCTGCGCAGCTAATGCGGAAAGGCCATAATTAAAGCAATAAATAAATCTCGGATGATTTTAATAGATATAATTAATCCACTCAGCATTCTTGCTAGTACCAATGATAGGGATAAGTGACTCCCAGCCCACAGATATCTCATTCTTGGCCTTGAATACATTGGGAATACCCGGTCGCTGATCAAAACTGTCCATTGGCACCGCAGAATCAGGACACTCTTCCGTTTCGGTCGATGCAATGTCAGCGGGGACAGAACATCAAAGTAAACCCGTGGCAAGGTCACAATCTCAAGGAGAAGCATCACACGGGTGCCATGCCAAACAAAGGGAAGAGTCAGATACATCCCAAACTTCGAGACCACACAATTATCAGGTATCGGCCAAGGGAACAAACTGAGAGTTCATAATGAGCTCATCATGTATCATACGGCCACGTAAAGGTACCGCAGTCACAATACTAAACGTATGCAGACAAGTACCCCCAAAGCAACTCACGGAAGCATTGATCCTGAGGTCTGAAATTCTTAATTAATCCTTCCATTTCATCGCACAGATTTTCATCCTAAGTACACTCTTTTGGCCATTAAGGTATTAAACCCTCATTTCTTTATTCCCATTGTTCAGGTTGTTTTTATGATATCCTTTCTTTCTATTGGTAATTTCTTTCGCAGTATTTCAACTTTGTTCATCCTGACACATATTACAGTCCAGCTGATCTATTGCTTCTATTCTCACAATCCACTCCCGTATGCCTCTCATATCCGGCAGCAAGTCGACCATTATTGTGAATATTCCATAACTCTACAAATCACAGTCATCCCTCATCAGTTCATCAGTCCCAAAACATTCTTAGTTTCAACTACTTAATAAAGACATTCTATTTTCGTTCGTTCTACCTATACTACTCCAAGACTGCATCTGCAGATTACAGTAATCACTGATGATTCCTTGAAAAAAACTTTTAAGAAAAACTCGATCTTGAATTCCTACAGTGCAAAACAAGATCAAAATACTCACGCATATCGAGCTCTGGGGAACAAGACCATTTAACGAACCAGAAATTGTTCACAAAAACCAGACCGCAATGGTTATACTCTAGAGTCTCTCTTTCTCAAACACACACACAGACACACCGACGCACACAAAGTCATTCTGCAAGTCAGAGCTTCTCTCTCTCTCTTACACAGATAACGTTTCTGTCTTAGCAGATCCTTTGTTCATGTGTAGAATTACATCGGTCTGATTATCATCCAGTCTTTTTTTCAAGCATCCAGTAGCATTTTAGAAAACTTGTCTCGTTTCTATTATTTTACTTCTAAGTCTACTACCAATCTGCCCGCTTTCAATTTCATTGAAATTCAATAGTACTAACAACAAAACAGTCCTCACCAGCTCTGAGGGTTCAGTCACCTGATCTTGTTTTTTTTTATTCTTTATTTACCGTTACTATTTCAGGGCGGAACAAACAGAATTTATATGCACGACATGGAATTTTGTCACAATCTCTCTTTTCTATACATAATCACCCCCCTCCCCGCGCAGTTTTGCTGAACATCCTCAAACTTTAAATTACCTTTCATTCTTTGGATCAGACTGACCCACCAGCAGCTTTCTCTGCACTTCTTCGACTCTGAAAACCTCCCTTACTTGACAGAATATCGTCAAATTAGCAGCAAAACGTTTGCCATTCTTTTGTGTGTAGACAGCACTTTTACTCTGTCTTTCTCAGGAGAGCTTTCGGCACAACTGTGAGTGCCTTGTAGCTGCAGCATCTTTTCAGAGGGGAATGATTCTCCGAGTCTCATCTGGCATGCTAACGTTTTTGTCGTTGAATCACTCAATATTTTCCAAACATTACTTGGAGAAATTTAAATTTGCGAGGAAAAGGTGTGACAATCATCTAATCGTTGCATGATTGCCCAACAAGCCTTTGTTCCACTGCAGTTCATACATTTGTTGTTCCCTGGCCTATCGGATGACATTAGCATAACAAATCATATTGGCTTCCATTACCTTTCTAAATTAATAATCGTCTACCAGACTGGTTCCCTACATTACACATAACCTATCACATTGTCCTACCATCACCTTCAGCAGTAGCTTATCTCGCACTGAATTAACTAGCCTATCACAGTGCACGACCTTTATCTGTGACTGGCGCCCTGTGATATGATCCCGGGTATGCATTACATCACTAAGTTACATACATAACTGCCAGATTAACTTGCATAATATTACCTGAGTGGGCTTTTCGAAAACTTCAAGCAAGCATGGAAGACTGGGACATAGCATTAACTGAGGTGGCATGTGAATGAAATAACAAGTTAGAAACGTTTGCTTGGTCAGAGGAAGAACGTATCGTTATGGTGGGTTGTTTCTGACTTTAATTATGTAACAAATGGTAATCTGTAAGGAGTGCTGGGACTTCTGCTCTATAAGTTAGTTTGTTTGTGTGGGTGTGAAGATAGATGGAGAAATGGCAGATGAAACATCATCTGTGCAAGTGGCAGCAGACGCACTTCAGGACGTTGACTGTAAGTAGACAGTATGAAAAAACAGTATGACTCAGAGAGGACTATTGACACAGGACGGGCCTTTGTTAGAAGTCCGTAGCTCCTTGATGTGATATTATTATTGCATAAGGTAACAAAGACGAACAACATGCTTATCTTCATCAGGTTGGGGCACTGAGTACAAAACTCGGCAAGTCATGTTGCAGCTCCATAATATTTGCAAACTGTTACAATGAGTACAGTTTAGTCACCACAGCAGAACAACGATCTGGTTGCTTTCAGGCGGGTGCAATCGAAGTTTCTTGGTCGTTTCTTGGAATTTAATATAATATCTGAAAAGAGAAGTTTTAGAAATTTGGATTATCTTCGCTGGGAGTCGGAAGCTGACTGGGAACGGACAACAGCCCCTACAATTATGAGAGACATCCATCGGGTGGATAATCACAATCTCTTGTCCGAGACTGGAAGTGTCAAATGCAATGTTTAGTGTGGAAGGTGACACGTTTATAGCAGATGTGAGAGGATAGAGATTTTTTTTATCAACACAGATGTTGGTAGGGGGCGTGGACCTAGCTTCCGGGGTAGCGGTAGAAGCAGATATGGTCTCAGCGTTTAAGGAGCATATCGGTAGACGCTTGAACAGTCGGTGGCGAACGTGGACGTGAACGTCGAGGGAAATGGGCAACGTGTAGGACTTTGTGATTAATTTGAACTGCACCATTGACGGCACAAACACGAGGGATTAAGCACCCTGTATATGCACTGTAATATTGTGTGTTCTGGAATACTGAAGGGTCGTGTTGTGAGTTATAAAGTACCGAAGTGGATACTTGTCATACGTGATACATCAAATTATTTACAAATGGAGGGAGACTGATGGAGAGAGGCACCAAACACATTGAAGGACAGAGAGGTGCACTGACAGAGGGAAAAACAGAGAGAGAGAGAGGGGGGGACAGAGAGATAGATGGAGAGTCAAGCAGCAACATACATGAAGAGAAGACAAGGCTGACATGCAAGTATTTTGCTGTCACAGAAAAGGCTGAGAAGGAATAAGGCTAAGACTAGAAAAAGACTGAATTGAAGAATTGGAAAGGCATGTTACGTGTGACAGAGGGCCAGAGTTTTAAGCTCTCAGAGCAGCCTCATTTCCAATAGGGAGGGCGTTCCGAGAGATAAACTCGATCACGCTGCAGGAACCATAATATAATTTGAAGGCAGGATTGTCCCCCTCTGATGAAATCACTGCCAAGACTATACGCAACGCCACTTGCAGCCCAGATGTTGCTGGCCCCTAAGGCACTTCCACCCTCAGTGAAGTCAATCAACGCAGCCACGGCTGAAGACACCACGAAAGTCGTTAGTAAGGACACTTCCATTGCCTCGGATGCCACTGAACGCAGCACTTCCGCCCACCAATGAACATGGTTATTTGTACTTCATTTGATGATGTCTCTAACAATGCCATGATCACATTCGCCAGCGAGACAGTCTCTGCCACAACTCCTAACTCTAACTCTGCACCAGGTCCTTAATTGCAGCCTTGATGAGTCCTTCTTGAAACCATCCCTCACACCTCCCCCTTGCTGAGCATGAACGTTCAGTCCTCAGTAAATTTCTGACCTTCATTGCACTACTTTCCGGGATACAAAAGTTCAACAGGTGTTGCAACATCCCACTTTCTTGTTCTGCTTCTAACCACGCCCTTACTTTGTCCATCCAACCTCCGAGGATCCCTTCTGCGACCTTCAAAATACTGTATCAGCTGGATACATTATACTGGACTGTTGCCCGCCCCAGAACGCATCAACACGAACTGCCGCCATCACTTTGGTCACCTCAACTTGTCCACCCCTTTAACGCACTCCGAACTCTCACTGTCACAGTGCTCAGTCCTCAGTTCCCTTCACTCCAAGCCAAAAGTCAGCATAATACCATGTGACGGGAGGTTGTGGGTGCGCTTTCTTCATTTGGTGTCCTGACTTCGAAACCATGGAAGCCAGTTGCCATTTCACCTCCTCCTACTGCCCCCCAGCTACGGCCGCACCTTCCATCAGCAAACCATGATCTCCCATACTATCCACAACCTCATCATCTCAGGGATGTCTCCTGCACACCCTTTAGTCTCATCGTCCTGAAAATTCATGGTGGTTGTTTCTATCTCTGAACCCAAATTCATAAACCTTACTGCCACTGTCGAAACACGGTTTCCGCCAACCCATGCCCAACAAATCCTACCTTTCCTTATCTTGCCAATGTCCTATCCCCCTTGGTACAATACATCCCTATATAAATTGGAAACACACTCCACGCATTTCACCTCCTCAAGGGCTTTCGTTTCCCTGGTGCTCACAATGCCTCATCTTCACCATGGACAATCACTCCATACTCACATCCTTTCACCGTGGTGTAAACCTCTAAAACCAACGTTTCATCCTTTCCCGCTGATCCAAGTATTATCCCTCCACCTACACACTCATTCAAGAGGCGAAAATGGTCTTCAATCTCAGCAACCTCTCCTTCGAATCCTTCCATTTATTTTCAGACCAAAACAGCAGCCATGGTCAGACTGTGAGCCAAAGGTATGCTTGCTTCTTCATCAGATATAATGGATCAACCCGCCTTCAGGAGTTAACATTCCACCATTTCTGATGTATTTCCATTCGTTATATTGATGACTCTGTGGGCTACACCTTGTGCGACCGTGAGGAGGTTTAACAGTTTATCAATGTCACAAGCACCTTCCACGTTGACCTCAAGTTCACAGACATTCTCAGACAACTCCCTTCTCTGCCTGGACGTCTCCATGTCCATTTCCAACACGGACATGAGGTTCAATCCTAACCATTCCCGCAGCTAACTGTCTACAATTGTTCCCTGCCCACCTCCTGTTTAAACGCTGTTCCTTTAATCCCAAGTCCTCCGTCCCGGCCATATTTGTATCCAGCAGGAGCAGCTCCACTCAAGATCACTACAGATCGTTTCTTTTTCAGGAGAACAGCATCCCCTCCCACAGGAACAGAATTCGTTCCAGCGCATCTTCTCCACTTCCGACCCTCGCCATTCAACGCCAAGCCTCCAAATAATAATAAGAATAGAACGCCACTGGACCTCACCTTCCAACCCCCAAACATACAGATACAGCGCATAATCCTCTGCCACACCCGCCACCAAAGGCAGAGTCAACCACCAGAGATACATTTCCCTGTCCAACTTTCTGCAGAGATGATGCCACCAACGACTCCCTCGTTAAATCCACGCATTCCTCCAACTCATCGTCTGTTCACGGCAGCATCCCTTTGCCGCAGCAAGAGGTGTAAAACCTTCGCCTATACCTCCGCACCCCCCCGAAATTATCCAAGGCCGTAAACGATCCTTCCCATCCAGCAGAGATTTACCTGTACTTGCAAACACGCCATCTACTCTGTCCATTGGTGGCGATATGGCTTCATCTACTTTGTGGAGACAAGGCGGCAATGCTTGGAATGCTTCAGTGAACATCTCAGAACAGATGCAACAGACAGTCCCACTGTCCTGTTCCTGATCACTTCAAATTCCCTTCCCACTCCACTAAGGACATGTAAGTCCTGGACCTCCTTCTCTGCCAAATACTTGCCAGACAACGCCAGGAGGAAGAACACCTCACCACCCGCCTTGGTACCATCGAATGACACGCATTAACGTAGACTTCGCCAGTTTTCTTATCTCCCCTCCCTCCACCACGTCCCTCATTCAAACCTTGAACGTGGTACTGCCCTCTTGACCCGTTCCACCTCTCCATGTTACTGCCCAGCTATCCACACCACCTTCTGTTCCTACCTATCACAATCACACACCCCTATCTGAATCTACCTATTGGCTACCCAGTGAACTTCACCTCAACACGACTGCTTTCCATTTATCACTCAGCTCCTTTCCCAGCCACAATCCTGATGAAGGGCTTATGCCTGAAACGTCATTTCCGCTGCTCCTCGGATGCTGCCTGACTTGCTATGGCTTTCAAGCACCACACTCTTCGTCTCACAAAACTATGTTTTAACGAACAATCAGAAATCCTAACTCTCAGAAACCTCTCCCATATTGTGCCCACCAATGATATAAGACCTACTTGTCCATAATTTCCAGGGTTATTCCTCTTCCTCTTCTTGAGCAACGGAAGTGCATGAGCCAGCGTCAATCATCTGGCACTGTTCAAGTGGACTGAAAAAGATCATAGCTGAAACAGTAATGTCTTCCCTCCCTTCTCGTGAAAACCCTGGATACAACCCGTCTCCCCAAGGGATTTATGCATTATCATGTTGAAACATTTTCCAGCGCATCCCCCTTCTTAAAATCAACCGTTCGATATTATCAGTCCCTTGCACCCCTCTTCAGACAGAATCCCGGTGTTCTCGAATCTCCAAATGCATCTCTGCCTCATGTAATTGTGTCTGCTTTCGGGGATATGAATAAAAAAAAATCAAGTCGAAAGTGACTGAAGAGAACAGGCTAAATGTGTATCGAGATAAATATTTAATACATTACTTAAGTATGCATAATATTAACTACAAAAACAACAAAAAGAATTAAGGAAACAACGCAGAGCCGAATATACGACACACTAAATGCCGCATTCACACCGCAGGTTTCAACTCGTAACTTGTCCATTCAAGGAATTCACCGCCTCATACTTGTCACTCAATAAGACAAAAGCTGATGACTGCAGTGATATGTAAACTTGCTTGCACATTGAGGATTACTCTGTCTTCGACATTGTTCCAGTATTGTGGTCAGCATATTTGAGCCAGGAGCAAGTCTACAATCGCTGTAAACGGTCAGAAGCTATTACTAATTTTACAATGCATTTGCATAGATAATTCAGAGTATAATTGAGCTCATTTCAGAATTGTTGCTGTGTTACAGTGCAATGGAAATGATGGCACATATACTGATGAGCTGTATCATGGCAGATCCACGTAGTGTTATCATTTGGTGATCTGAATCAGAGGGATAAAACTCAATGCTTTCAATTCGCATGTACATATCATAAACAAGCTGAGTAGCCAATGAAAGCATGAAAGATTCAGATATACTGAAGAGTAAAATAATGTATATCCTTCCCTTTACCATTTGTTTTTCTTTGTCATTCTCTCCAGTGGTGCAGTCCTGGTGCCCATGTCATTCTGTAGTGGTAACTACGTTGTGAATGTCGTGAGCAGCAGAACAAGAGCGGACGGGAGCAATGAAACATGATAAATGCGGGCCATGACTTGTAACCAACAAGTTTGTGTTTCAAACTGCATTTCCAGGGAATAATACCAATCATAAATCGAGCTTCTTGTGTAAACCTTCGGGGAAGAAGTTCCAAAGAGCCCAGTACGCTCACTGTTGTTAGACGCAAAATCGCTGCTTTCTTTTTTTCAGTGCAGAGCTTTGTTTTACGTTTTTCACAGCAAATGGCCAGAAAAATAAATCAGAGGGGAAACCACAGTGAGCCAGTGAAACAACGGTGGCTGCAAAGTTCAAAGTGGCCATGAGAGAACAAACAGGTGTGATGAGCAGGGATGAATCTCGGAAATAAATTCTCACTCCCGTGAGAATGACCAGGCGATTGTGAAGGATGTTTTTGAAGAAAGAACAGTTGCTGCGGGGGAAAGGATGACAACTGAAATGTGGTGAACTGAAGGAGAATGAAAAAATTCTCAGAGCTTTCTTATCAGATACAAAGCCAACGACGCAATTAACATGTCTAGACGAAAGTCTGCACCTTCAATGAGGAAAGTAAAATTTTATTTTGTATTTCTGTTCAATTTCCTTTGGTGGAAATGGGAAATCACTTCTCATTGATTTACTTAATACCGGAAATGAGGAAGAAAAGCACGAGATCCATTTGAATGGCCGAAGTCAGGTGCAGTGAAGTGAGGTAGAGATTAAATGTTTTATAAATCAGGCTATTCGACAGTATCAAAGCACACTTTCAGCGGGACAGGAAAAAGATTAAACTGAGGTTATCCCAACGAGACAAAATATACTTGGATTGTAAGCAGATTCAAAGTCGCAATTAACATTTCTAGGATGACATTTTTTTATCGTTTTTCGCGATTTCTATTATGGACGATGATATTTTTCTCTCTATTTCTGTCCAATTTGCTTTGATTAAAAAAAATTACTCAGTACCGTAATTTAATTTTTTAAAGTTGCATGGGATCCACTTGAATTGCTGAAGTAAAATGCAGTAGACAATGCAACTGGCAAAATGTTTTGTCAATCAGATTATCCAATGGAACAAGTTCGGATTTGGCACCAGTTTGAAAGCTGGTGAAGTCTGACGGCAAAATATTCCTTTCAACATGTTAAATAGAAGAGGAGACTGCGTTCTGCCAAGGCAGAATGCATGAGAAATGTGCAAATTGAATTAATCTTTTCTAAGATGTTTGAAACTCCGCAAAGACCTGATGAATGAGCAGCGCTCAGAAAGATAGTGCGTCCAAATAAACCTGTTGAATTATAACTTGGTGTTGTGTGGTTTGTAACTTTGAAACGAACATTGGGTTTCTCGAGAGAGCAACGGTTATGAAACGCAAGTGAAGTCAGCTTGACTAAATTAGGTAGTTCCAAATACTTGAAGCAAAAATGGAAATGTTCTATTAATAGTTTATGCATTGAGTAGTATAATATGTAGTATTTTATCACTCACCTACAACTGCATCAGGTCAGTTAACAATGAGGCACATGATCCATCCTGAACATTATCCTCCCCTGCCTTAACATCTCCGTTTCTATCTCGGGTGCAATCTCCAGGCGGATGAGTATAAGAAAACCCACAGACTCTCATCGCTACTTGACTGACAACTTTTCCCTGCCAATAACCGTCAAGCAGTCCACAGCATTCACGCAATTCTTCAGCCTATACCGAATCTGCGTGGATGAGGAGACATTCCACTCTCAAATGTCACAGATGCCCATCCATTTTGGTAAACATGTTGCTCTGCCCTGTCATCCAGAGAGCACACGGGCGCACCTCCTCCATTCCCCATTGCATTGCTCTCAAAACCAATTTACACACAGTAAAGATAAGTTCAACCTTGTTCTCACCCAACAGCTGACATGTCTCTATATTCAACCAAACATTCTTAAACTCTTCTGACAACTCTAATTAGACCACAACATTAAGAATACCTTGCTCTCACCACCTCTCCTGAGGACGTCAAGTATCGTTCCATTCCTCAAATGTTTGGGGACATTGCCCTGTAAACACTCCTGAACCCAAAGGTACCTTCCCATACGACTGAAAGGCATGCAAAACGTATTGGCGCACCGCCACTCACTCACCTCCATCCCGGGCCACAAACAACCTTTCCAGGTGAAACTGATGTTCACCTGCCCCTCCTGCAAACTAGTTTACTGTATCCAGTGGTCCCGATTTGGTCTACTCGTCATCAATGAGAGCAAGCGTAAATTGAGTCCACGTTTCACTCAGCATCTCAGCTTGGCCTGCTGGAGCCGACCTTACCTCCTCGTCGTTGTCTGTTGTAATTCCCTTTCCTACTCATTTTCAACATGACCATCCTTAGCCTCTTTCTTTGTCACAGGGAATCTGACTGCAGGTTGTGGGAAATGGCACCTCGTCCTCTGCTTGTTGACAATGTAGCCCGGACACGCAGCATTGAGTTCTCGAACTTCAAACAGCTTCTTTTCCTATCCGCTCGCAGCATTCCCAGCCCCTCCCCTCTCCCTATCTTCAATTCCTCTAATCAAGCATTTCCTCCAGAAATAAACAAATGTATTGTTCCAATCAACCAACCAGGCCATGCCCTCTATTTTATTTCACCTGTCCTGAAAACAACACACTGCCATCCTCAACCACTACCCCGCTTCATCTGCGGATCCATTTGCACCCAGCCCAATGACTGAAGGAAGGTTACACCGAAACTTTGATATCTTCACCTCCTGATGCTACCTGACTTCCTTTGTTTTCCAAGCCTCCTGCTTGTCTGCCTTGGATTTCAGCATCTGCCTTTTGTTTGTCTCTTCTGATGTCGCACGTAGGCCGACTGATTTCCTCCATGAAATTAAACAAGGGAGAAAACTTGCCAATTATGCGAGTCTATTTAATCATTAAATTCAAATGTGTCTATTATGAATGGATTAGAATCGATGTCCGTACAGAGACGCTGAGATTACGATATCTGTGGTGCTCCCACAATTCTGGCACATTTGCTTATATTTCAACGCAATCAAAGCTCAGTGGCCTGATGGCTAATATGTGAGCACTGCTACCTCACAGTACCAGAGAACCACGTTGAGTTGCAGCCTCGGGCGACAGCCTGTGTGGAGGTTGCACGTGAGTGTTATTCCTCCCACATTCCGAAGATGTGCACGTCAGGTGAATTGGCGAAGCGAAACTGTCCATAATGTTCAGGGATGTGCAATTCAGGTGCATTCCTGAGGCGAAATTCAGAGTAATCGGGCCAGCGGTTGGATCTGAATGGGGTACTCCTCGAAGGATCAAAGTGGAATTGTTGGGCCAAGTTGCCTGTTTCCACACGATTCAATTTAAAACAATAAGAGAAAGAAGAATTTTCTCTGTGTGTGCGGGTTTCGTCTGTGAGCTCCGGTTTCCTCCTTAATCCAACGATATGCTGGTAAGGTGAATTGTAAATGATAAATTGTACATAGTTTAAGGGTATGTAGGTTAGTTCAAAAGTCAGGAGTAAAGTTAGAGTAATAGACTAGGGAACTGGTTACTCTTCGGAGGGTCGGTGTGGACGTGTTGGCTTAATGGCCTGTTTCCACACTGTCGGCAATCTGTGAAGGATTAAAGTGCAGCCGTGCTTCTTTAACTAAACTAACAGTAAATGGTTCAAGAGCCGTATCCATCATTAATCGCTATGGCCTTTGATGTTAGTGACAGGTAAGCGAAGGGTGCAAACCAAGTTTATTAATTCTACACGGCGGACTTTTATAGAATTAAATTGCTTTCCAGCCCATCAGACTTGGGCTGTTTTCGGTTTCTGTGGGAAAGGCCTTTTTATGTTCAGTTTCAAATCCTGTGTTATGAAGAATTGATCCGACATTGGACACAAATGCGGTTTAGATTTTGGAATGGTAACAGGTTTGTGGAAGAGCCTGCCATACTGAAAGGAACATAGTTGTAGCAAGTAATGCCAAATTGCAATATCATTCAATAAGACAGGATTCTGTCAAGAAACAGAAAAAAACACAGCTTCTGCCGTGAATTACTGTGCATGGTCTGTTAGTTTCACAGCTTCTCCCATCAATCTCAATACCTTTTCATGTCTTTCTATCCCTCGAAATTACTCTCCATCCCTCGCTGTCACTCTCTCTCAGGCACTCAAAATTGCCTTTTTGCGTCTGCATCTCAACTCTGCAAAACAGTCTCCTCTCAAACCAGCAGTTGCTTCCTTCTGTGTCTTTCTTCACTCTGTCTGTGTGATTTCTTCATCCATGATCTCTCCTAATTTGTTACTGATCATGCTCGCTCCACCCAGATCCATTCCTGTACTGACTTCTTCCTGATCAATTTCTGTGCCTGCAGGTGCTCTACGTTATTCTCTTTCTAACTTACATTAATCTCTCATCTTTGTTTCACCTTATTTGAAATCTTACGCCAATCTGTTTCAGGCTTAGTTATGAAAAATAGTATATAAGATCAGACTGATAGTCAATATTGTTAAATCCTAATACACATAAGCCTCTGATTAGGGTGAGACGATTTCCAGCTTCGTCTGCATAATTTTGGGACGGGTAAGCACAGATTTCTTCCTGAAAGTATTTATATTAAACTATTTTTCTTGTCGCAGTGTCTCAGTGGTTAGCACAGCAGCTTCACTGTGCCAGACACGTCATCCTCAGGCGACCACGCGAAGTTGGTACATTTTCCCTGTGTCTGCATGGATTTCCTGCGTGAGCTCCGATTTCCTCCCGCAGTGCAAGGATGTGCACAGAACGTGGGTTACACTTGGTAAATAGCCCATAATATCCAGGGATGTGCAGTGTCGATGTATCAGCTGTGTGAAATCCGTGTTACAGGCTTTGGGTAGCTAGGTTGGATATTCTTAGAAGGATTGGTGTGGATTCCGTGGACCGAATGGCCTGCTTCCACACGAAAGGTATTTGATCATTTTTATTCTGATCGCCAGGCTCACAAGTAAAATGTCGAAAGAATTGCTGATTCCCCGCTCCCTGACACTTGACCAGAAGCCATTTCTAAACACAAACACTCAAGGAAAATCACATTTCGTTAACCATTTGAAGATACAACCAATATTCCATAAGTTGATCATTTTTCCCTTAGAGCATCCTTTGCTATTCGATAATTTCATAACTCACACACGTTTATCCTCGTCTCGAACTTCTTGAATATTTCTGAATATCTCTGCTTTTCTTTCACTTCATTTTTTATCAAGAAACTAGCTCTGCCATCATGATTTCTTCTCATAAAAAGAATCATTTATTATTTGATGCCCAGAATTCTGAAGACTCACAACCGCCACCGAGAGAAGAAGAACTAGCACATTTTTGAAAGAAGTATGTCCCTTTTGTTAAACTCGGACTGAATGCTAGAAATTAATAAAGCAAACACGTCGCTGATACAACATAATCTAAAGTGATAGTTTAACAAGATCCTCTGAACTGATCCATTCAAGTGGGCCCTGGAACTCACTAACATCCTCACTAACATGGCTGTGAATCTCATCATTGAACTGCGTTGCACTTACTTGACCAAAAACATGACATCGGCTGCTATGATACTGTTTTCAAAAACATGTTATAACTGCTCAAGAAGTAAAAACACAAATTGATGACAAAACTTCCCGAGCAAAGCACGCATAGCGGAGTTCGTTAAGGAGTGATCCCTCAACAATGATGGGCAGCTTCATGGTACCAACTTATCTCAATGACGTTTCTGATGAAGAGTCACTGGACTCGATACGTTGCCTCTGCTTTTTCTCCACAGAATGGTGCCAGAATTGCTGAGTTTCCCATACAGATTTTGTTTATTTTTTTGTACATTTTACAGACAGTACACATCTTTTGTACTTCTTTTAAAAATGTTACTGTTGTAGTTGCCAAAAGTAGAGAAGTCACTCACAGAGTGAGACCGATTCCATTGTCTTCCTGAATTTTCTCATTCTGATTTTCAATCTTTCCTCTGATGAATATTTGATTAAGTTGAAACTTCAGAATCTAGTCCAGTGATAGGTGTGGGAAGTATAACGAACTGGACAAGCTCCGTTCAAAATTTATCAAGATGATACCCTAGACCTTGACCTGTATTTATTTAAAGGCATGCAAAACGTGTAGTGTTCCAGATGTGTACGATTTCTTCAAGCTACTTGGCTTTAAACAAAATACACATTATTCTTTTTTTAAAAAAGTTAACATACAACAAAGAATGTAAAATTGGCATCACCTCCAATCCATTAAAAGGATGACCAAACATAGCCAGCTATGGAGTCAGCAAGGGGGCATAGCTTTAAATTAGGGGGGGGGGGGATAGGTATAGTACAGATGTTAGGGGTAGGTTATTTACTCAGCGAGTCGTGAGTTCATGGAATGCCCTGCCAGTAGCAGTGGTGGACTCTCCCTCATTATGGGCATTTAAGCGGGCATTGGATAGGCATATGGAGGATAGTGGGCTAGTGTAGGTTAGGTGGGCTTGGATCGGCGCAACATCGAAGGCCGAAGGGCCTGTACTGCGCTGTGTTCTTCTATGTTCTATGTTTTACATATTTTGTTCAACTACAAATCCTCAACTGTTAAAATGCAGCAGCAGTACCAAAAACCATGAGTTCTGATGAAGTGTAACTGGACACGCAACTTTAACTCGGGTTACTCTCCAGAGATGCTACCAATCCTGCTGTGTTTTCCAGCATTTGTTGTTTTTTTTTCCATAAGCACAGATTCTTCGTTTTAACCGGTTATCTTCAGTCATGGAGAAAGAAAAAATGCAAAAGAAAAACTCTACAACAGTCGAGAGAGTATGCCGTTTTTTTCACCAAAACGGACAGATCTGTGTCTATCTGCTTCAATCTTTCACCAATACCTGCCCCCCCCGCCCCCAACTTAAACTGCTGGGACAACTAAAAACCTGTGTCCCCGCGAGCGCCCGTCCATCCACATGTGCAGCTTTTGTTTAATTCAACAAAACACAACAATTCAACGATCTCAATGCTGTTTACCCACTGTTTCTGAAGCAGACATTGCAACAAAATTCTGGCAAAATAATTTTCGCAGGAGAACCAGTACACTGTTATTAGATTAGATTCCCGACAGCATGCAAACAGGACTTTCGGTCCAACAATTCCACACCGACCGTCCAAAGTGTAACCCACCCAGACCCATTCCTCTTCCATATAATTACGCCTGACTAACGCACCTAACACGGTGATCAATTAAGCAAGGCCAACTCAGCTGACCACCACATCTTTGGACTGTCGGAGGAACTGAAATATTCAGGGAAAAAAACCAGCAGACACGGAGAGAATGTGCATTCTCCACAAAGACAGTCGCCCGAGGATGGAATCCAACTATCAGCAAAGCATAATCAACAAAACTTACTAGTTGGAATCTTCCTCAATAATGCCCAAGAAGTCTGATGGCATCCCAGGCAAAGGAGCTGTCGTCTTTGGCAACACTAAAATTCCTCTTCCTCGAACGCCAGCGCATATGTCACAGCCGTACATCGGTTAGAGAATAATCAATACTGTTTAGGCAGCGCCTTCCAAACTCATACTCTCTATTGAATACAAGAGCAAGGACAGTTGATATTTGAGAACATTATCATCAGGATCCGCACTAAGCCTTACATCAATCACATTTGCCGAAACAAATCTGTTCCATAACCATCACTGAATGGGGCGATGCTATGACTTTGACCCCTGTCTTTTTTCTGAAAGAAATGGAAGTTGAGACAGAATTGGCGAGATCACTACCAGAAACCTACAAAATCAAAACGTTTATGAAGCCTTGTATTTATTTTGATGCAAAAGAAGAAGCCAGATTTGTGACGTATCGCACAAAATCACAGTTTTAGTTTCAGCTTTCTGTAGCTGTTGTGGTTGTGCAAGCGACAAATCTCACTCTCCCTCTCTCTTTCTCTCTCTCTCTCTCTCTGTCTGTCTCTCCCCCCACCCATATCTCTCTCTGTCTTACTGTTTGTTCCACTTAAAAGTTGAGTTCCTCTTCCTGCTGCGACAATTGCAAGTGAGGCAATCAATGCAACTGAATTAGCTTTTATCCACGTGTATGATTATGAGGTATTTCTATGTTTGAATAGCTAATGATAATTGTTTTGTCAGGATTAAAACAAAGTCCGCACGGTGCTTAAGCACTGCTGCCTCACATCGCCAGAGACCCGGGTTCAATTCCCACCTCAGGCGACTGTCAGTGTGGAGTTTGCACGCTCTCCCCGTGTCTGCGTGGGTTTCCTCCGGGTGCTCCGGTTTCCTCCCACAGTCCAAAGATGTGCAGGGTCAGGTGAATTGGCCATACTAAATTGCCTGTAGTGTTAGGTAAGGGGTAAATGTAGGGGTATGGGTGGGTTTCTCTTCGGCGGGTCGGTGTGGACTTGTTGGGCCGAAGGGCCTGTTTCCACACTGTAATGTAATGTAATGTGATGTAAAGGTCAGCCATGTATAATTCATAGAGGTTGATTTAATATGATTCATACATATATTATTGGCTGGCAGGTCCAATTAAAGTGTGGGAGATTCTATCCTGTCTGAGAGCTGGCTCTGACGAAGACGAACTTATGTCAAGTATTGCGCACTTGTCATGAGGTTTGTCTGAGTAATAGGATGCTGGCCTCTATGGAGTAATTTCAGTGTACAGAAAAGTGAAAAAAGTGTGATTGAAACATTGGTACGCAACTGCACACCTTGAGTTGGAGTAAACATTTCAGGCATCCAGCTAATATTTGGAAAACTGAACACATTAAGTCCAAAGGTTTAAAAATTGGCCAAGCATGTCTAAAAATAGGTTCTTGTTTCTGGCACAGTTTTGCTAGTTTCAAAGTTATCCTGAGTTTGGACGACGCTCTGTAATTTTAAATCTTACCTTTCCAATATCTGCTCTCAATGACTCTCAGAGATACATTGTCAAACACTAACACATTTTAAGATGAATACAAGTTTGTCCATTCCACATGGGAAACAAAATGGCAAATTTTCCAGCAGAGTGAGGGGCTGTGGGGGTGGGGGAGATCTGAACGCATTTGATGTGATCGTTGTCAATGTAAATTCACGCAGTAACATCTCCCATGAAGATTTCGCCTTGTCCTCTAGATCTCATTACTGGTTAGAAACTTAATTCACTTGCTGAATAAACTTTTGCAAACAGACGATTTTGCACATGGATAGGGGTCATAGAAACATCTGTTAGGAATTCTGTTCGACACTTTGCTCAATTTTCTGTTCCTCATACGAATGACTTAACGCTGAGTGAGAGGTTTCTTCCTGCAGTGCCTTCTTAGGCCATTCATGGTGAGTGATGTCGCATTGCTCATGCCCACAGGTGGACCCAAACCACCGCAGCTAACGCCAGCTGCACTGCTCCAGCAAACTGCCTCACTCAGAAACAGACTTGCAAGCAATGATTCTCGTCGTTTCAGCTCCAGCGAGATCGTCGGACAGACTCTTACTAAACAGCAGTGAACTGCTTAACTCACATTATAAATAGGCATTGTTAATCATAGTCCTCATTAAACCAGAGGATTATAAATTGGAACTCTTCAGAGCTGCTTACAGCATTTTATAACGCGAAATATCCAGTTTCCTATGGAATCCTGTCTTTTTGCTTTCCCGCGGCCAATTCTTACCAGGTTTGCTCACACGATGCACACTGCCATTCTGGATAAACAGTCATTGTATATGCCTGGGTGAATAACTAACACACCGCCCCACGACCCCAATGATCTCAGACCTTGCCCAGTTGTCATGCGTCCAGTGTGAATTCATTCCTTCACTTCGTCCACTCCACTTCTTCTCCCTCTAGCGCCATCTCTTTGGCCATATCTTTGCCGATATACCTTGCTGTTTCTACACTAATGGGCAGGTGGCACTTCACATCATCCTAAGATCACCCCATTTGAGATCATAATGTTGAGCTTGCTTCCCAACACGCTGCTGTCTGCCCCTATGTTCTCACCCCTATTTTGCACGCATAGTGTTGGTGCCAATGTGCCCGACGACTATTGAATATTCGCCCTTCGCTCACCCCTCATTCTGTCAGAATATCATGTAACCACTCTGAGAGATCCTTTCACCAAACAACGAGAAAACCGCACATCCTTTTGCACTGTTTTAGGAGAGTTATGAAACTCCTTCCCCTCCCCTTATAATTGGTTCACAACTGTATTTCCCATACATGTTTCAATTTCCCCGTGGAGTGGAGCCAAGAGGTGTCAAGCAAATGTCTGTTACAAACGCCTTCATCCCGAAGGCCCAATCGTCACCTATAAAAATAGAAGTGGGTTCTCTGTTTCTCTGGTGAATGTCCATAGTGGGATAGTGTTCCTGCCGAGTCCCCTCACTCTGTCAAAAGGACAACTATCTCCCTTTCTACCCTTGAATTCCTATCCTTCTGTGTGTCCCCATAGCCTCATCCCCAAAACCCAAGCAGGAGCAAGCAGGAGCTGAGGAGAGTCCGAGTGATGCATGTGAAAGAGACCACGTATACGAGTGGAATAAATTTGCAGCACATAGCTGAGGGACCTGCAGTGATGCAACCCTCATTTAATCATGACTGGAAGAAATAACAACAAACTAACACACAAAATTAAAATATTCATTATTAAAGATACGACAGTTTGGACAATGGCAAAGATCGCGAGCAGAGCTATGGATGATCATGGATTCACATCCACTGTAGCTGAAAATATAACACAGTAATGGGGGCAGAGAAACACTTCAGTTTTCTTACCTTCCGCTTTTCTGTAAAATGAGATGATAAATAAATGTGTTGAGAGACATTCAGAAGAGACATATACACCTCTTCGTTTGAGTTCCAACCATCCAAATGTTAAAGAACTTTCCAAAATCCAGCACTGTCAGTTCAGGATGAGAATTTACCAAATGGTTTGAGGAGTCAGGTATTTTAATGAAAAGGTTATGTTGGCGAGAGGGTTTAAGAGATGTGATAGATGCATGCAATTTAAGATGTCTTTTCAAGAGCCAATTTTATTTTCCAATGATCATTTGGAAGCAGAAGCTTGAAATGCAGGAAAAAGAAAATTAGGAATGAATATAATCAACTCTCTATAACAATTAGATTCAATGGCTGGGTAAGTACCCAGCATTCCACGCCTTGAGACTTTAATCATTACAGGAGAGGGAGGGGCATTCGCATGCTGGCTTCACCTCCGTGGTCAATGGGAGAGATGCACTTTTCCAGACGTTAAGGCTGTAGAGCCTGGAGAGAGGGATTCAGGCCGAGAGCGTTAAAAACGCTTCTAGAGAAAATCGAGCACCTTGAAAAATAAATAGTGGGTAAATGTTTTACAGTTCCAAGGTAAACAGCTGCCATTCTGGCTAAGGTTCTGGACGCATGGGTGGGCGGAACGGTGACGTCCTAGTACGGGTTTGTAACTGAGTGTGATTCATGCAAATATTGAAAGTCTGAGATTAAAATAGAAAGGGATGGAGGAAGTCAGCGGGTCTGGCAGTATACATGGACAGAGAAGCACAGTTAACAATTCCAGTCTTGTGTGCCTTTTCTTCAGAATCCATTTCCTTGGTGGTGCGCTATCCTGGCTGATAGCCATTTTAGCTGCATAACATACAGGTGCATTTGTCAAAAAATACCACAGTCTGCTTTGACTTTTCTGCAGGTGACATTTTTAATCAACCTGTTCAGACGTGTTGCGAAGCCGGTGGTGCTTGAGAATCCAGACCTTCTTTGTCAGAGTGGAGTTACAAAGGGTCGAGAGTGTGTTGCTGGAAAAGCAGAACAGGTCATGCAGCATTCGAATAGCAGGAGAGTCGACTTTTCCGGCATCAGAACTTCATAAGCAATAAGGGCTCATGGCCGAAACGTCATTCTCCTGCTCCTCGGATGCTGCCTGATATCTCACGCTTTTCCAGGAACAACCTCTCTACTCTGATTTCCAACATACACAGTCCACACTTGCCCTTTGGCGTTCCTTTGGTCGGGGTCTTGGCCCAACCATCTTCACCTGCTTTGTCAATGACTTTCTCTTCACCGTGGGCGGCACGGTGGCACAGTGGGCGGCACAGTGGCACAGTGGTTAGCACTGCTGCCTCACAGCGTCAGAGACCCGGGTGAATTCGCGCCTCAGGCAACTGACTGTGTGGCGTTTGCACATTCTGCCAGTGTCTGCGTGGCTTTCCTCCAGGTGCTCTGGTTTCCTCCCACAGTCCAAAAATGTGCAGGTTAGGTGAATTGCCAGTAGTGTTAGTTTAAGGGGTAAATGTAGAGGAATGGGTCTGGGTGGGTTGCACTTCGGTGTGTCAGTGTGGACGTTTTGGGCCAAAAGGCCTGTTTCCACACTGTAAATAATGTAATGTAAAAGGTGGGAATGTTGGTTGACGGTTTGACAACATTCAACATCATTTTCAACTGCTCAGATACTGAAGTCGCGCATATGCATATGTTCAGGTTGTATGTTTGCCAGCTGAGCTAGTGGATGTGTTCTAATTGAGAACAACTTTTCAGCCAGAATCTCAACATGCGGTAAAAAAAATACTTCCCAAAAATTGTATATCAATTTGTGACAACACCTAGATATCATACAAAATCTGCACAAGTGGCAAATAATAGTCATATCACATATATGCCTTGCAATGACCATCTTCATCAAGATACAATTTGAGTTTACCGTTTTGACATTCAACACCAAATTTATTCTTGAATCCTCCATGAACAACATTCTGGGGTGTACTATTGAATAGAAACCTTCCAGATAGATTCAATATATCCTGTCACTGTCCTGTCTGCCGCTGACCCCCTCTCAGACATGTGGCTCCGATTCCCAACCCCCTGCAAAACTCGTTTAAAACCATTCGAATCGCACGAGCAAATCTCCCACCCATGACATTTGTACCACTACAGTTCAGGTGCAACCCGTCCTTCATGTACAGGTCCCACCTTCCCCAGAAGTCATCCCAATGATCGAGGTATCTGAAGCCGTCCCTCCTGCACCAGTCTCGCAGTCACGTGTTAAGTTCCATTCGCTGACTGTTCCTCATCTCACTATCACGTGGCAGGGGTAGCAAACCTGAGAACACTACTCTCCTCCACCTGCTCTTCGGCTTCCAACCTAACTCTCTGTCGTCACGTTTGAGATACTCAATCACTTTCCTGTCTATAATTGGTGCCAATATGTTCTATGATTTCTGATGCTCACTCTCCAACTTCAGAATCTTGCAAATTCGATGGGCGATATCACGGACCGTGGCACCAGCGATACAACATACCTTCCAGGAGTCCCTTTCCTGACCACAATATCCCCTGTCAAACCACCAAAATATTGAATCCAATACCACCAACGCTGTTCTATTCCCCCGCTTCCCTTCTGAGCCACGGTGCTAGAGACCTGACAACTATGGCTTTCCCCTGGTAGGCTGTACCCACCAGCAGTATCCAAATCGCTATACTTATTGCTGAGGGGATTGACCACAGGGAATCCCTGCTGTGACCGTCGGTTCCATTTACTTCCCCGGACAGTAACCCAGCTGTCTTATCCTGTGACTGGGGAGTGACCACCTTCTTGTACATCTTCTCAATTTCCCCTCAGCATCCCGGATGATTCGTAGTTCATCCAGCTCCAGCTCCAGTTCCCTAATTTGATTTTCAAGGAGCTGAAGTTGGCTGCACTTCCCGTAGACGTAGTCGACAGGAACATTTGAAGTGTCTCACACCTGCCACATTCTGCAGGAGAAACATGCAACTGCACTGACATCCATATCCCAGTAGTCTAAAAATCCGCACAGATCTAAACAAAGGAAGAGAAGAGGGAAAAAATCAGAAACCTGAAATCTTACCCAGTTTACAGAATCTTAGGAAGGTTAGAAGAGGTAGGTAGGAGGGCGGCTTGATGGTGAATGACCTCGGGTTTAGATGTCACACACTTAAAAACTCCCAGAAGTCCTTCATCCTTCCCTCACACCTCTCGGCAAATGGAGGCCCCGATGCCTGAACACAGGTTGTTAAAATATTAGACTCACCTTCCCAAGCGTCCTTCGCTTCTCCCTCGCACCTCTCAGCAAATGGAGGCCTTGGCGCCTGATCCAAGGTTTTTAAAACGTTAGATTCACCTTCCCAGAAGTCCTTTGCTCCTCCCTTGCAACCCTCGGCAAATGTAGGCCCCGACGTCTGAACTAAGGTTTTTAAAAGTTCAGACACACCGTCCCAGCAGTCCTTCGCTCCTGCCTCACACCTCTGGTCAAATTGAGGCCCCGACGCCTGATCTAAGGATTTTTAACTGTTAAATTCACCTTCCCAGGAGTCCTTCGCTCCTCCCTCGCACCTCTCGGCAAATACCGAGATTGAAAGAATTGAAGTTGAGTGAGTCAAATCAAGCATGAATATATTGATCCAAGATCCAACGGAGTCACTAAATTCAGCAGGCCATGAAGGCTATATATTTATCTGGTATGTCTGTGGGAAAAAGATTTCAAATAGCAGTGTGATTGTTAAACGTCAATACACACACACACACACACACACACACACACACACACACACACACACACACACACACACACACACACACACACATATGCAAACACAGACACACACATGCAAGCACACACACACACACTCACACACAGACACTCTACATTGTGAGTGTTCGAGTGCAACGACTGCAGTAAGTATATCACAAAATCCAGTTAACATTCTTTAAAAGATCTGAAGATAAGCCATACCTTTGTTGTGTTTAAAGGCAAGGATTCAACAAATCATTGGATTTGGAGATATAAAAGGAGATCAGCAACATGGAGATTTCTGGATTGTGTGAAGGATTACAGCTGCTCAGAGCAGCTGGAAGCTCAGCGACACAGACATTCTAAAGATAGACTGTTGACGTGCTCCATGTGTGGGAAGAGATTTACTCTGTCATTCAGCCACGTGTGACAGCTGTGGGTTTAAACTGACAAGAGACCTTTCCTCTGGTTGTGGGGAAAACTCTTTAAGATTTTCTCAGATCTGAAATTCAGGGGTCTGAATTCAAGATCAAGTTATTCCCATGGGCGAGAACTCGTTCAGTGTTCCATGAATGGGCAAGTTTTCACTAGGGGATCCAGCCTAATGTCGCACATATGTCTTCGTCACTGGGAGAGAAGCTTTTCCGCTCCGTTTGGGCAGAGATAACCTCCACAATCCATTCTAATGTCAACCAGTCGAATTGAAACTAGAGCGTGTACATCCTTCTGCTCTGTGCTTGAGAAGAGGTGTATTAAATCAGAAAAGTTGCAGATGCACAAACTTGATAAAAACTGGATGGAGACCATACACCTCCACTGAGTGTTGGAAGCGATTCACGTGGTCATCTGTACTCAGTGAGCACAGATTATTCACATTAGTGACAATCACTTGCCCCTTGTGTGGTAAGGGATTCCCTTGGTTCTCCAATCTCAGCAGATATGGGCTTGTTCATACCATTGCGCGAAAAAGTAAATGCTATGACTGTGAGAAGAGCGTCAGGCGTAACAATGCTTTGATGAAACGACAGTTCACGCTTTGTGGGTAGAGGCCGTTCATCTACACTATGTGTAGCAATGAATTCAATAATTCATCCGCACATGTGATGCACCAGATTGGTTTAGCTCAGTTGGCTGGGTTGCTTGTTTGTAAAGTAGTGTGATGCTGAAATCATGGGTTCCGTTCCCATCAACGGGTTGAGAATACCATAAGCAACTGTCCTTCTCAACCTCTTCCGTTGCCTGAGGTCTTGGAGCCCACTGGTTAAATCACCACCAGTGATCCCTGATAAAGGGCTTATGCCCGAAACGTCGAATCTCCTGTTCTTTGGATGCTGCCTGACCTGCTGTGCTTTACCAGCAACACATTTTCAAATCACCACCAGTCACTTGTCTGTCTAATGAAGAGAATAGTTCCTATAGTCTGCATATCGACGGTGGCACCCACATTCCAGTGAGGTCAAATGTGATTGTATCCTGCTGTTATTGCCTCCAGAAATGAACTGTGTTCATTCTATCAGTAGACGTTTACTTCATTGGATGTGAATAGCTTCTTTAATTGAACTGGGTTTTAATTGCTCAAGTATCAATCACATCAAATATACTGTTTTCCCCAATTTCTCTCCAATGAGAGGAGACTGGTGGATATGCATTTGCACTCTGTTCTTGAGCATTTTCTTCGTTATTCAAAGTTGATGTGTATAAAAAATGTATTTGATGCATTCAGAATTACGGACTGTGTTTCACTGCAATGGAAGTCCTTGAGAAATGTAATCACTGCTTGAGGAGATGCAGCAGTTAAATTGTGTCGATATACAGTGGGAAGTCAGTCCCACAGTGAGAGCACGTGAATGGTTTCTCATCAATGTGAACACGTTGATAGGAGTTCAGTTCCTGGGAACATATAAAGCACTTCCCATATTCTGGACATTTAAACGGTTTCTTTTCACTTGTAACCCATTGGTGTATTACCGGAATGGAAGATTTAAGTGCATCCTTTCCCAAAAATTGAACATATAAATGACCCCTTGCAAATGTTAATTCGCTGAAGTCTCAGCAAGTGTGTTAATGGAGTGAATCCTTCCCCGCATTCAGAGCAGGTGAATGGCCTTTCAACGGTGTGAACTCGCTTGTATTTCAGCAGGTTGCAGAAATCAAGTACTTTCTTCCCGCGTATAACAGACAAATGGTCTCCTTTCTCTGTGAAACTGCTGGTGTCTCAGCTGACCAAATACTCGAGTGAATCCTTTCCCACACTTAGAGCAGGTGTACGGTCTCTCTTCAGTGAGTTCCCAGATGAAAAGTGAGATCAGATGACGGGCTGACCCCATTTCCACTATGAGAATACTTGATTTATTTCTCATCAGTATGAACACATTTGTGATACCAGTTTTGGAGAACTTTGTTTTTGAAAGCATTTCCCACAATCTGAACAAGTAAAAAATCTCTCCTCAGTGTGAATGCATTAGTGCAAAGCAGGTTAGATGACTGCACAAATCGCTTCTCATACTCAGAACAGGTGAAATGCTTTTCCCCAGTGTGGCCGGGTGAATTGTCATGGTAGGCGAATAATTGAATACTTTCCACAGTGAGAACATGTCCAAAGGTTCTCTCCAGCGTTCCTCCAGTTATATCTTGGCAGTCCAGATGATTGGCTGACGCCCAGCCCATAGACAGCACACGTGAATGGTTTCACTCGACTCGCAATGTTGTTTTCTCCTTCATTTTCAAAGGCCGACGTATTCAGGCTCCTTTAAACTGAACAACTCCATCAGATACCGATGTGATGTGTCGTGTCAGTTTCCAATGAAAATCCTCATCTTTAATAATTCTGAAATGAAAACAGAAATACCTTAGTAAGGGCTAGCTTTTTTAAAAAAAACACCAAATCATTTAATTATCATTCTTCTTTCGGATGGGAAGATTCAAGACAGTGTCAGGATGTATTGCTCATTCCTAATTTGACTGTACAAGGTGATGATGAGCAGCCTTCTGGAACCCTTGTTTTCCATGGGCTATCAGTACATCCACATTGTAAGGGAAGGAAATCCAGAATGTTGACGAAGTGCCGGGGAGGAATGGCAAAATATTTCCAGGTCAGTATGGCAACTGTTTTTTCGGGTTGTCCTACCCACCTGTCGTCCTTTACCTTTGAGATGGACGTGATTGTGAACGTGAAAGGTACTGTTTAAGGAGGCGTGGTGAATTTCTGCACTTAATCTTGTGGATGGTACAATCTGCATGTCTGAGTGTTTGGTGGTGGAGGAAGTGGATCTGAGTCAATGTTGTGTCATTCATGCAGTGCTGATCAATTTGGCTGTTCTGTTCTGGGTGGTGTTGGGCTATGCATTATTGTTGGAACAGCACTGAGGAGTCCTCAAGGAGGTTCTGACTGAAATTTTATCTTCCGACTTTGATGCTGCCTTATCTGTTGTGCTTCTCCTGCAACATGCTTTGCAATACTCCACTTATTCAGGCAAATAGGAAGTATTTAGTTATGTTTCTTATTTCTGGCTTGTAAAGGAATAAACGACAGGTAGGGAAAGAACCCAAAGAAGGAGAAGAACAGTTGGACAATGGAGTGGATAACGATCTGGCTAGGAGTGAGAAAATCGGTAAATGGAGATATTTAGTTGCTATTCGTAGGTGGTGTGTAATGGCAGGTAATCTGATAGATAGGCTTCATGGAATATAGAATTGTATTACTTGCTGAAGAAATCCCGGATTCTGACTGATCTTGTCGCCACAAAAGGCTGATTCAATTAATTTCTCAAAGAGACTGGGACTTTCACAGCAAGTAGTGAGGCCTTTTGGCCCTTCTTGCCAATGTCAGGCATCAAGCGCCTATCCACTGTCATCCTATTTTCCAGAACTTGTTCTGTAGCTTTATGCGCTGTGGTGCTTCAAGTGATCATCGATTGCTTTTTGCAATTCCACTAGCTCCAGCAAAATGCCATCACCACACACATATTCCTCTCACCTCCCTTCTCTGCTTTCCGCATGTAACCTTCCGTCTGGGACACACTGATGCATTCTGTCTTCACTCACAACACCTCCCCACACGGCACTGTGGAATCTTCCCCTCCAATTGCTGAAGATGTGAAACATGCAGTCCTGAAATCTCAGAAATAGGAGCAGCTGTAAGCCCTACAGCCCTTCGAGTCTGCTCCACCATTCAATACGTTCATGGCTGATCATTTCGTGTGCTCAGATCCATTTACCCGTCCTCTCACTGTATCCCTTACTTCCTTTATTGTTCAAAAATAAGGTCATGGCCTTAAAAACGTTTACTGAAATGGTGTCAACTACTTCACTGGGCAAAGAATTCTAATTATGAAAGTGAGGACTACACATGTTGTAGATTAGATGTAAGAGTGTAGTGCTGCAAATCGCATAGCAGGTGAGACAGCATCTGATGAGCAGGTAAATTGACCTTACATGCAAAAATCCTTCATCAGGAATCGAGGATTCCAAAGAGTATCAACCCTTTGTTTAAAATGTTCCTTATCAATTGTGTGCTGAATCTGCTCCGTCTAATCTTGAGGCTGTGCCCTCTTTGAGATGGACGTGATTGTGAATGTGAAAGGTACTGTTTAAGGAGGCGTGGTGAATTTCTGCGCTTAATCTTCTGGATGGTACAACCTGCCTGTCTGAGTATTTGGTGGAGGAGGAAGTGGATCTGTGTCGATATTGTGTCATTCATGCGATGCTGATCAATTTGGCTGTTCTGTTCTGGGTGGTGTTGGGTAATGCATTATTGTTGGAAAAGCACTGAGGAGTCCTCAAGGAGGTTCTGACTGAAATGTATCTTGCGATTGGATGCTGCCTGACCTGCTGCGCTTTTCCAGCAACACATTTTAACCTGTGCCCTCTTTTCCAAATTTCACCCGCCAGTGGAAACATCCTTTCTACTTCTATCTTACATATTCCCTCAATATTGTACATATTTCTATAAGGTATCTCTTAATTCTTCTGAATTCCAATGAATATAATCACAATCTACTCAGTCTCTCCTCATAACCATATCCCCTCAACTCCAGCATTATCCCAGTGTACCCCATCTGCACCCCTTCCAGTGCCAGTCCATCCTTTCTCAAGTAATGAGACCTAACCTGCTCACAGTACTCTAAGAATGTCGTCATCAGCACCCTGTACAGCTGCAACATAACCTCTCCCTTTCGTAATGAAAAACAACATTCCATTTGCATACCTAATTTCTTGTTGTACCTGCAGACCCGACCTTTGTGATTCATGAACAAGGACTCCTACGTCCCCCTGTGCAGCAGCATGCTTCAACATTTTAGTCGACAAGTAATAACCCTTTCTCCTGTAACTTCTAACAAAATGGATGACTTCATATTTTATCTGCCAAACCTTTGCCCATTTCGTTAATGTAACTATTTCCTCTACAAAGTTTGACATTCCTCTGCACTCTGTCCTCTGCCATTCATTTTCGTGTCATCTGTAAAGTTGGACGTGCTCCAAATTGTCCCCAACTACAAATTATTTATATAAATTGTAAATAATTGCAGTTCCAAAACACATCACTGAGGCACACCACTACTCACTGCTGGCCACCAGAATACTACGCATTTATCGCCACTTTTTGCTTCCTGTTATTTAACCAAACCTAGATAGATACTTATACTCGACCACTAACACTATGCATCCTCAACTTATGCATCAGCCTCTTGTGCGCACCTTGTCGAAGGTCTTTTGGATCTCTAGGTACACCGCATTCAGTGTATCCTCGTTGTCCACCATACTCGTCATGTCTTCACAGAATACCAATATAGTTGTAAAGCATGACCTGCTCGACATGAGTCCGTGCTGGGTCTGTTCAATCTCTATCGCAGTGACCTTTTATCCCCGTCCTTGATAGTGGACTCAAGCACCTTCTCTAATACAGAAGTTAAGCTAGTGGGTCTATAACCCACTCTCTTGTCTTCCTTCCTTTTTTTAAACAGTGGCGTCAGATTTACTGTTTCCAATCTGCTCGAATTGCCACAAAGTCCAGCGAATTTGCAAGATTTCCGCCTGTACACCTGTTAGTTCCCCCGCCGACTCTTTTAAATCCTTGGGATGGATTCCTTCAGCGAGAGGAGACTGTCTATCCTTAGCTGCATTAATTTGCCCAACACGAAATAAAGATTGTTTTCAGGTCCTCACTGACATCTATCTCTTTTCAACTACTGCCATGTATTAGTGTCTTCCACTGTGAAGAACGATACAAAATAACTGTTCAATGGCTCAGACATTTCATCACATCCCATAACTAAATGCCGAAAGGACCAACATTCACTTTAACCACTCTTTTTCGCTGTATATTTTTGTCGAAACTTCTTCTAAACGTCTTTATAATCTTTATAATCTTACTATTCATTACAGCACTTTTGTGGCTTTTTTTGACCGAGAAAGCTTTCCGAATCTTCCAGTTTCATGCTGATTTTAACCACTTCGTATGCCTTCTCCTTCAATTTGACAGTCTCCCTTATTTCTTGAGATAACCATGCCAGATTGCACCTTTTTTTACTGCCTTCCTTTACATTGGAATATAATTGTGCTCAGACTTTTGAAAAATGTAATTGAAAGCTTTGTTCATCAGCTGGCCCACCATTTTTTTTGTTTTGAGTCTTCTTTAGCCAGGCTCTCCCCTATCTATTGCAGAGCCCCTTGCATATGCACAGGAATCTGGCATTGGCTTTTAACTTCACGCTCTCCATCTGCATTCTCAATTCAAACATACTGTAATCACTCCTTCCAAGCGGATCCTTAACGATGAGTTTTTTTATTTTTTCCTGTCTCACTACAGAGGACCAGATCGACGATAGCTTGCTACCTCGCCGTTTCTTTGACATCGTGTTCAGAAAACTGTCACGATTAAGTCCAACAACGTCCTCCTCAAGGCAACATTGACTGAGCTAGTTCGACCAATCTAAATGTCGATCAAAATCCTCAAAGTTAATATCCGTCCCATTTTGAACAGCATTACTTATTTCTTTGTGTATTTATTCCCCCAATGTAATCGTTTATTTTGTGGTCTACAGACTACGTCTATCAGTGAACGTTTCTTCTTAGAATTTCTAATTTCCAACAAAATGGATTCAAACTCATTCTCTATCGAAGTTATACCATCTCACAGTTCTGCGTTGAAGTTGTTCTTGAATATCAGTCTCTCCTGTCTGTCCTTCCGAAAAGTCTGAAAACCCTGGATATTTAACTCGCAGTCATGACCACCCTGTAACCATGTCTCTGTAATGGCTACTAAAACTTATTCATTTGTGTCATTAACTCTTCAACCTTGTTCCAATTGCTACAATCATTTGGAAAACTGACTTCATGATAGGTTTCTTAGCCTCATGATTTCCAATATCTCTCATAACATCTCCTGAATAATCCTTCCTTTTAACATCTTGTTTCTCCTCAACTGTCCATTTACGTCCTCCCTCCTAAGTACCCAATGGCCCAAAAACACCTTCCAGGTGAAGAAACACTTTGCCTGCACTTCGCACAACCCTGTCTACTGCATTTACTGATCGCTATGTGGTCTGCACTATCTTGGGAAATGAAGTGTGGACGAAGTGACTGCTTTTCAGAAAATCCAAGTTCCATCTTCTAGAAAGTCCCTAAACTATCACTTCCCCGCCCCATTAGCGGACCAGCCCGTTCCTTCGCCAACATCTCTGTCTCAGGCTTACTGTAGTGTTGCGGAGAAGCTCAGTACATGCGTGAACAACAACATCTCATTTTCCATTTGGGGATGCTGCAGACCTCTGTAATCCATCAATTTCAATACTTTTAGGACCTGAACTCATCCATCTCCTCGCCCTCTACCTCACACGCCACTCCTTGTTATCACAAATGCAGCCATTACACACTATCCATGTTTAGTCACTAACAGTCGCCATATAAAGCTACTCACCCTCCCAGCCTGATCATTATCCATTAGTTTGCCCAATTCTTCTTCTCTCTCTTTGAGTTCGACACCAACCTACCGTTTACTTCTTACCCCAGTCCCACCACCCTATCATCTGCATATAGGTCAACATTTCGTAAGTACCATCAGTTCTGAAGAAGGGTCACTGGACCGGAAATGCTAACTCTTATTTCTCTTCTAAGATGCTGCCAGACCTGCTTGGCTGTTCCAGCACCTTCTGCTTTTGAACATGTTCCTTGGCCCACATCTCTGTCTCAGGCCATCTGACACTGTGAATGATCAAGGAACAAAGGTCATGTGTGTGCCCTTTTAGTAGCCTAAGATTGTCCGTGCTCAATGATCCTCTGCGCCAAAGACAGTCCTCTGTTCCTTTTGAAAACTTCTCTTGTCGATTGATCCTATTACAATGTGAGCCACAGGCATCAACCTTTTGGTCTATTAATTCAGCATGGGATTTGTATCGCAGATCTATTTTGAATGCGATCAACAACAGAGAAAGAGAGAAAAGAAAACTCATGTCAAATCTGAACAGACTGGAGTTTCTGCAGGAGGTGGAACTTAGTGACATTTTTTCAGATAGAGAAAACTAAAACACTTTCTCACTCTGACAATGTGCCATTGGTTATCGAAGCTAAAAGGATTTATAAGCGCAAAGGCTGAAACAGCTTTTTCACTTATAATACCTGAATGATCTTCCTCCAGTGTGATAGTACAGTTGTGTCAGTTAATGGGATAACTGAGCGATTCACCTTACATATGCAGCCGGGGAACAGTCCTTGTGTGGTAATATATGGGTACATAATGCATGGACGAGGGACTGAGAGTTTCTTGAGCCGTTTCACATCGTGACTGAGACGGTATTGGAGTTTTGACAGGCGAAAAGTGGGCAAATGCACAGTTCGGGATGGAGTTATGATTCATGTTGCTTTGTGAGACTAGAGAGAAAATTACACGTGTTCTGACCAATGTTTTACATTCCTTTTTGGCCACCTGGGAGTAGTTAGAGGATTTCAGGACTACTAACACAGTTCCAGTTTTCACTAAGGCTGGCAGAGATAATGCAGCAAATTACAGAGCAGTGAGTCGATCATCACATGTAGGGAAACGTTTCGAAAAGCCCCTTAGGGAGAGAATTAATTGCAATTTCTTCAGAGAAAGTTTGACCAGCGAGAGTCAGCATGGTTTTGTCAGAGGAGGTCAGGCCTGACAGAACAAATTTTTTTAGGACGTGATCAGATGTGTAAACGAGGATAGTGAAATTGATTCAGTTTATGAGGATTTTAGAAAGCCTTTGACAAGATCCCACAACGGAGACTGGTAACAAGTTTAATATAAAAGGGATACAGCATCACGTGTTAAGTTGGATCCAAACTTGTTTGGGTGGTGGAACCCAAAGGAAGGTGCTGTTTCTGTGACGTGGAACGGGTATTCAGTGGTGTACCACAAGGATCAATACTGTGTCCCGTAATGTTTGTGATTGCACATAAACAATATAGAAATAATATTGGGGAAATGATAAGAAAATTTGAGGAGGATATGAAGATTGGCAAAGTGGTTAACAGTGAGGAAGAAGATCTTAGGTTCCAGGATTTCAGAGGTGGATTTGTCAAATGAGCAGATGGGGGAGCTGACAATAACAATAAAAACATCAGGCGATGCATTTTGTAAGTAACACGTCATGGAAGTACTCAAAGAACGGTAGGGCACTGGGAAACCCAAAGGAACAGAGTCACTTTGCATGTGGGTCCGCAGATTCGTGAAGGCAGCAGAATATAGTAGTTAAGAAGAGAAGCACGACTTCTCAGTCACGGCTAATATTGCGAGAGCAGGAAAATAGGTGTCACATGTAGAAAAGTTCGTGAAGAAAGCATTTAGCACGCCTGTCTTCATTAGTCGGAACATTGATTATTGGAGTTCACATGTCACGTTCTGGCTGTACAGAGCATTAGTGGAGCCACATTTAGAATACTGCTGACAACTCCGATCACCTTCAAACGGAAAGATATTGTAAAACTTGAAAGAGTGCAGAATAGATTTACAAGGATGTTACAGTGTCGAGAGGGCTTGAGTGGTAAGTAGAGAGTGTTTGAGCAGGGGCTTTTCCCGGCAGTGTTCCAGGCTGGTGTGTAAACTTCTAGACGTTTATAAACTCATGACTGGGGTTGGATCGGTGACTGGCCTAGGCCATGGTTTTACCCAGGATGGTGGAATTCAAAACGAGAGGGCACAAGTTTAACGTGTTTTACACGGACACACTAAACAAGGGACAAAGTGTGGTAGAGCGATATTTGGATTTCCAAAAGACATCATCTCAGCTTAGTTTTCGACTAAATAAAAATGGGCATGTACTTGGGAAAATAGTTTGAAAGGTAAACCATGAAGAGAACGTTAAGGATATAAAAAATGAGTGATGTCGACATGAGGAAGTTTGTGAGTAAAATATTGACCAATGCAGTATGAAGTGGAGAATGAGATGTTCGCAGGAACATTCAATAACGACCCTTTTATTTAAATTAGATATTACAGGAATCTGAAATACAGAGGGACCTGGCTGTCCTGCTTTGTGGATCACATTAACATGGTCTGCCGGGAGACCAACTGATTAGGAATGCAATAAGTCTTTTTATTCATTTGTTCAGCAATGACTGGGCCAACATTTATTTCCCCACTCCTATCGGTATTTGAGACGGTGAGAGCCTGTTCGAAACACTGCATTTCATGATGTCTTTTTTTGGATAAACGAAGTGTTGCATTTATCAAATTGCAGCTTTTTCTTTGCCTGTTCAGTTTAATGTTCAACTATTCAGTTGATATCAGAGAATTTAGATTTTCTCCAGCAATTATGCTTGTGTTTCAGATTTCCTGCATCTACAGTTTATTTTTATTTAGTAATTTGGATGATCTGAGTTTTATGAGGAATGGAATGTTGCAAGCTGTCAAAAATGTGACAGAAGATTCAAACTTCAATTTTCCGAAGCAGATCAGCTGAGGTGGGAATAGAGTCAAAAAGTGTGGTGCTGGTCAAGCAGCATCCGGGGAGCAGGAAATTTGATGTTTCGCGTACAAGATGTTCGTCAGGAATGCTTGAATCGTCGATTCCCCGCGCCTCAGATGTTGCCTTACAGGCTGTGATTTCCAAGTGCTACACTTATTGACTTTGATCTCCAGCATCTGAAGTTATCACATTCTGCTGAGGTGCGGTACATTCAGGTACGGTTCCTGAGAGGTAATAACGTGGTCGTGATGACAGAGTGAATTTGTAGTTGAAAACTTATCCGTGAATCAATATTCTTCTCCCGATCCCACTCTGCCGAGGACAGGCTGTTTCGATGGAGCTTGTTACAGTCGGTCAATTTGAGAGTTGTGCATTTGGCAGGTCGCGAAAACGTGAATTCCCAATGCATTGTTTAGACTCGAATACGATACGGAAACGTTCGGTCTTGGGTCTTCCACGGCCTAAATTTGAAAGTGGGTTTGCATGTGCATAGTCGTTGTCGTGTATATTTGTGTCTGAAAGTGTAACCAGTTATATTTTCTGATGGATTTTAAAAATGAAGCGATCAACAGAATGTTGATTTTCATTTTACTTTGATAATGTAAATCTGAACCAAAAATATGAATTGTTGGAGAAACTCAGTAGACCTGACAGCATCTGTGGAGAGAAACTGAGTTAAAGTTTTATATCGACAGAAACACGTTACTTATACATTTCTATATAATAATGCTGGGAAAATTATCAGTCTTATCTTTTGCATCAGGATTTTTATCTCAATGACAGACAACCGTCACCTTTACAAATTCAGAAGGACTTTATTGACTATAATGCTGTTTCCGTTGCTCTCAGCTGGTGAAAGGCTGTGCTTAAATGATTACCTTCTTTCGTTTCCTTTCTCTCAGTTTGCAGCAATGTCGAATAGAGAATTGGTCATTTCGGTGTCTAACTCAGCATGTGTCTCCATATGTCTCTGTGCATCCACCTCACCCTCTTCCTGTTACATTCTCCGACACTCTGCCTGTCTATACAGCTCTTTACCTATTTCGGCCCTGTGAAAAGTCTGACATTAGATTACTTTCAGTGTGGAAACAGGCCCTTCAGCCCAACAAGTCCAAGCGCAATCCACCCTTAACCCTACCCTAGCACTATGGGCAATTTAGCATGGCCAATTCACCTAACCTGGACATCTTTGGAATGTGGGAAGAAACCGAAGCACCCGGAGGAAACCCACACAGACACGGGAAGAACGTGCAAACTCCACACAATCAGTCGCCTGAGGCGGGAACTGAACCCGGGTCTCTGGCGCTGTGAAGCAGCAGTGCGACATTTCGAGACAATTTGAGTGTGCAGCTACTGAGAGGCTTTTTTGCCCACTGACTGGAGTGCGTTGAACTGGGCTCACATTCTCCGGATAATGGGTCTGTCACTTCAAACCAGGCAAGGCGACACTTCTTCCTCAAACAATTCTGACTGTTTTGAATTCAAAATTGAATACCTAATCCACAAGAAAAAATGCAATTATTCTACAAATAAAGAAGCATATTGATGGATATATTGTTGGTTTAAATGTATGAACGGTGGCATCAGAGAATGAGAGTGATCAGTTGTTGGTATCTCTGCCATTGCCACAAAATTCCCCGGCAAATCGGCAGCGTCTCCTGCCTCATCTCATTATTCCGATATCTGGTAATGAAGGGGGGGGGGGGGGAATAAAAGAGGAGCAGAAGCAGAAGTGCTTGTGGAATAATGGAATAAGTATTAGTTTGGAATATTAAAAAATGGCATTCACTGTTGGAACTTAACCCGGATCACCAAATCATAATTGGGTGAAAGTCCAAAAAGGTGCTCAGTAATGTTTGCGAAACACCAAGCCCAAGTATGAACGCAACAAATAGGCACCGCTGGGAGTTGAACCCAGGATTTCTTGTTTACAAGACAAGCGCTTTAACCAACTAAGCCACGGCGCCACAGCATTCGTGCCCTCACTCATCCATATGTGGAGTTGCTTAACCACTTCCTCACAGTCTTTGGACATGTGTTTTCGGATCAATGTTGCTCACAGAGAATTGTATTCAATCCTCGAATTTTCAAATACAAACAGATTATAGCTGAAAATTATCCACTGAAAAGGCACAGAAAAAACATAATCTCTTCTTGCATTCATTTAAAACTGGTATTTTCACCTGGTTAAAGTGACAGGAGAAAGAGGATGTGCTCAATCTATCGGGGCCCATGAACCACGTTAATACACACAGAGGGGACATCACATCAAGAGGAACAAGGTCATTGCGGTGAATTGACTAGCTGTAATGTGTAAGTAAGTATAAGCATTGGGCAGTAAAAGCTGACCCAATGGCACCGACATTGAGTTTTGCACCATCAGTTCCGCGCTGACTTCCTGCCTTATGCCTCCCAGGCATCATTGTCTATCACTTTATTTCACTGTCTTCGTCCACGTCTCAACTTATTTCAAACGGTTACAGATGTCTGATAGGAACCTTTAAATTTTCGAAACGGATTCCTGGAGTATAGTCGTCACTCAATGGGAAAGGATTCACTGCATATCCAGAATTACCACAATGATGGAGGGGATGAATTACTTTCCTGAAGCATTCAACGCCTCAGCACAGACATGCAGCTCGTGGGGTATTTCCAGGATTTACACTCAGCGACACTGAAGGATCAGCGAGATACATCCAACTCGGAAAGATAATATGATTGAATGGGCATTTGCGGTGGTCCTTTCCAGTGTACCTGCTGCCTTTGTCGTTATATACGGATGGAAGCAATTACTGACCGATTCTGGCAGGATCTGGGTGTGTGCTCTGTATGCAAGCAAGATTTGTTTTCATTCTAATAATTCACAAAAAGAGAAATAAATCTTCATTACCTGAGTGGGAATTATATCCAGGTCTGTGCGATGCAAACTCGGACTCCGAAACAGGGACCTCCTGTGATGATGACTGTAAAATTAAAACCTGAGTTGTAGACACTCTTGTGTCTGTCGTTGACTCCATAACAAACTTCAGCTGCAAAGTTGCTCACTCCAAGTTTCGAAAAAGTTCATATTATCGCACTGGATTTCAATATGAAGAAAGAGGAGCTGTGATAATCTGATGTTGTTCAACAGATGTACTGCAGGAAGGCACAGAACAGGCTGGTGGTCACAGGGCCTAATTTTGATGCGCTGGTATCCGGTGAGCTGGCAGCACCAATAAGGGTGTCGTGATACTTGTCTGATTCCAGATCCCGGGCTAGAAATGACCAGAGTTTTCTCGCCGAACTTGTTTAGGGTCTTGAAAGGAAGAGGCCATGACTCAGATTATGAAAGTACATTTCACTGGAGTGGATCATGTAATCGCGTAGTGACTGTGAATACAGCAATGGAAACGTCCAGCAGACATGCAGGCAACACTGAAGGACGCACGTGAAGACGAATGTGTTCAAGTTGCCAGTGAAAGGCACTGCACCACAAAGTGTGACGTATTGAATTAAAGCAGTGACGCTAATTATATTTGCTGGTTTTTCACCTTGGTAATCTAGTATCCCCCCGATATAAATGTCTCCATTACACATGGAAAAGATGAAAGGAAGTCGACGGTGGGTCGGCCCTGTGGTGTAATGTATAACACGTCTGAATTTGATCGGTCTATTGTAGTTTTGAGTTCTACGTAACTCAATTGCAGCATGCTGCTATGTTGAAGTCAGTCATAACTGGTTTTATAAATTCATTATGGGCAAGGAGGTGTCTGTGAAGAGTATCGGGACATCATAAAAATCAATAAGCCCGTCTCTGCTTGTTGCTGCTCTCGATGGGGGAGATATGAAACCTGTGCTTTGTATGAATGCTTACTGTGGGGAAGGACATAGAACACAGAACATAGAAAAATACATTGCTGAACAGGCCCTTCGGACCTCAATGTTGCGCCGACCTTTGAACTGTTCTCAGCTCATCCCCTTGCAAGAAACTATCATCACCCATGTGCTTCTCCAAGGATTGTTTCGATCTCCCTAATGTGGCTGAGTTAACTGCACTGACAGGCAGGGTATCCCGCGCCCTTACCACTGTCTCAGTAAAGAACCTGCCTCTGACATCTGTTTCAAATCTATCACATGTCAATTTGTAGTTATGTACATTCATACAAACTGACGTCACCATCCTAGGAAAATGACTTTCATGTCTACTTATCTAATTCTCTGATCATCTTGTAGGTCTCTATCAAATCCCCTCTGAGTCTTTTTCTTTCCGATGAGAACAGACCCAAGTTTCTCAGCCTTAACTCATTAGGCCTTCCCTCCAGACCAGGCATCATGCTGGCTCACTGGTTAGCACTGATGCCTCATAGTGCCAGGGACCCGGTTATAATTCCAGACTCGGGCAACTGTCCGTGTGGAGTTTGCATATTCTCCCTGTGTCTGCGTGGGTTTGCTCCGGTTTCCTCCCACAGTCCCAAAATATGCCATTCAGGTGAATTGGCAATGCTCAATTGCCCGTATTGCCAGGTGCATTAGCTGGGGTAAATATAGAAGAATGGGTCTGGGTGGGTTTATGTTGGGAGGGTCGATGTGGACTTGTTGGACCTAAGGGTCTATTTCCACACTGTAGGGAATCTAATCTAAATCTCTTCTGCACTTTTTCCCAATGCTTTCACATTCTTCCCGACATACATCCGCACTAGCGTATTATGTATTTGCAGCATGATATTGCGGCTCCGGAACTCAATCCCTCTACAAAACCTAACACACTGCATGCCTTCTTAACAGCACTCTCAACCTGGGTGGCAACTTTCAAGGATCTATGCACATGGACTGCAATATCCCTCTTCACATCCACACTACCAACATTCTTTCCATTGACCCAATACTCTGCCTTCCTGTTATTCTTCCCAAAGTTCATCACCTCACATTTAGCTGCATTGAACGCCATTTGCCACCTCTCAACCCAATTCTGCAGCCCATCCAAGTCGCCCTGAAACCTGTAACATATTTCCAAACTGTCCACTACTCCACCAACTTCAGTGTCATCTGCAAATGGACTCATACATACACCTATGATGCGTCTAAGTTATTTCTAGAAATAACAAACAGCAGTGGCACCATAACAGATCCTTGTGGCACACCACCAGTAACTGGACTCCAGGTTGTATATTTTCCATCAATTACCACTCGCTGCCTTCTTTCAGGAAGCCAGTTTCTAATCCAAATGGCTAAATCACCCTCAATCCCATGCCTCTGCATTTTCTCAAACAGATTATCACATGGAACCTTAACAGAGGATTGTCTGAAATCCATGTATACCACGTCAACTGCTCTCCCCTCATCTACATGCTTGGTCACATTATCAAAAAAAACTCAATTAGGTTTGTGAGACACTGCCTACTCTTGGCGAAACCATGTTGACTATCTGAAATCAAATTATTGCTTTCCAGATGATTATACATCTTACCTTTTATAATCCTTTCCAAAACCTTTCCTACATCAGAAATATGGCTCACTGATATATAATTACCTTGGTCATCTCTGCTGTCCTTCTGGAACAAGGGCACAACGTTTGCGATCCTCTCGTCCTCTAATACTAAACCTGTAGACAATGACGACTCAAATATAAAAGCCAAATGCTCTGCTATCTTCTCTCTAGGTTTCCAGAGAATCCTCGGACAAATCACAACCAGCACAGGGGACTAGTCTACTTTCACTCCTTCTGGAATTGATAACACCTCTTCATAACTAACATCGATCCTTTCTATTCTAATATCGCTTATCTCATTCTTCTCCCCGACATTATTCTCTTTACCTGAGTGGAAACCGATGGGAAATGTTCGTTTAGTACTTCTCCCAACTCCACAGGGTCCCCAATCAACATCCCACTTCTGTCTTTGACTGGCCCTATTCCTACCCCAGTCATCATTTTAATCCTCACATACCTACAGAAGGTTTTCGGTTTCTCCTTTATTCTATTTGCTGAAGACTGCTCGTCTTCTGAAAAATCACTTTAAATCTTTCCGAGCTAATCAGTAACACTCCATCGCATCATCTGAACCACCATGTCTCTCAATACATGAGCCTCAATCTTCTTAATAACAAGACATGCAATTTCTGTAGTATTCCATGGTTCCCTTACCTTTTTAATTCTTCTCTGCCTGATCGAGATATGCCTATCAAGGGAACGCAATATCTGTTCCTTAAACCAGCTCCACATTTCCATTGTCTGCATGCCTCGCATTTTGCTACCCTATTCTATGCATCTTACGTTTGCCTAATCGCATTATAATTGCCCTTGCCCCATCGATAACGTTTCACCTGTGGCATGAAAGATGTAGTCTGTGGGGAAATCGATGTTGTTATCTGCAGTAAAAGAACTCTTACAGAAGAGGAAGCGCCGGACGTATTGGACCGGCTAAAAGTTAATAAATCCCTGTGACGTGATCAGGTCACACCACAGAACTCTGTGAAAAGTGAGACAAGTGATTTATGCATCACTTGCTGAATATTGTGCCATCGATCATCACAAGTGAGGTGCCATAAGACTAGGCTGGATAATATGACACCACTAATTAAGAAATGAGGTAAGAAAAAGCCAGGCAACGACAGACCTGTAAGTCTGACGTCGACGGTGGGTAAATTGCGGAGGGAAACCTGAGAGACAGGATTTAATGTATTTGGAAATGCAAGACTGATTATGGATGGTCAGCAATGGCGTGATGCGTAGGAAATTATGTCTCCTTAAATTGAATGAGTTCTTTTTTGAAGAATTAACAAAGAGGATTGATGAGGGCAGACTCCTTTACGGGATATCTGTGGTCTTCTATTAGGGAGGTCGACAATATTCCACATGGGAGACTAGTTAGCAAGTTGAGGAGATCCAACCGTTTGGATTCAGAAACGGCTCGAAGGTAGAAGACAGAGGGTGGTGGTGGAGGGTTGCTTTTCAGACTGGAGGCCTGTGACCAGTGAAGTGCCACAAGGATCAGTGCTGTGTCCTCAACCTTTTGTCATTGATATAAATGATTTGGATGCGAACATAAGAATACAGTTAGTAAGTTTGCAGGTGACACCAAAATTAGAGGTGCAGTGGACATCGAAAAGGGTTACCTCAGATTAAAGCAGGATCTGACCAGATGTACCAATGGACTGAGAAGTGGCAGATGGAGTTCAATTCAGATAAATACGTGGTCCTGTATTTTGGGAAAGCAAATCTTAGCAGACTTATGCACTTATTGGTAAGGTCCTAGGGGGTGTTGCTGATCAAAGAGACCTTGGAGTGCCGCTTCATAGCGCCTTTAAAGTAGAGTCGCAGGTAGATAAGATAGTGAAGAAGGCGTTTGATGTGCTTTCCTTTATTGGGCAGAGCATTGAGTACAGGAGTTGGGAGGTAATGTTGCGGCTGTGCAAAGACATTGGTTAGGCCACTATTGGAATATTGCGTGCAATTCTGGTCTCCTTCCTATCCGAAAGATGTCGTGGAACTTGAAAATGTTCTGAAAAATTGACAAGGATGTTGCCAGGGTTGGAGGATTTGGGCTACAGGGAGAGGCTTAACAGGCTGGGGATGTTTTCCCTGGAGCATCGGACGCTGAGGGGTGACCTCATAGAGGTATACAAAATTATGAGTGGCATGGGTAGGATAAATAGACAACGTCTTTTTCCTGAAGTCGTGGAGTCCAGAACTAGAGTGCATAGTTTTAGAGTGAGAGGGGAAAGATATAAAAACGACCTAAGGGGCAACGTTTTCACGCAGAGGGTGGTACGTCTATGGAATGAGCTGCCAGAGGATGTGGTAGAGGCTGGTACAATTGCAACATTTATGAGACATTTGCTTAGGTATATGAATATGAAGAAATTGGAGTGATATGGGCTGGGTGCTGGCAGGTAACACTGTATTGGGTTGGGATATCTGGTCGCCATGGACAGGTTGGACCGAAAGGTCTGTTTCCATGCTGTACATCTCTGTGACCCTATTACTCTATGTTGTGCCCAGTCCCGACTGTGCCAATGCACTTCTGCTCGTCGTCAAACATTCTGAACTTTCAGATAGTAATTGTCTTATTGTCGTCAGCAAATTGCAGTTGCCTGTTCCCGAGCTGACATATTTTCCAATTCACATGGCTAACACAAATCCAATTAGCCTCTGTGTATATATATATATATATTTTCAAACACAGAAACACGTACAGAATGCAGGGATTTCATTTCTATATTAAACAAGAACGTACATTTATCAGTAGATAGTATATCAGCTGCAGATAAACAATGACTAACGATAATATATCACTGGAATGCTGACAACCTTAATCCTCTCGTACAACTTCCACCACAAACTCCCAAAGGCAGTCACAGAGAAAAAGAACGTGGTGTCGTTGTTGCACATGATGCATGGGAAGGCAGTTCAGTAGTCCCTGCCCATCGGAATCACTGAGATTATTCTGTTAACTTTTCAGGATACTCTGCGGTAATTGGTTGTGTCAGCTTTATTTTGCTTGACACTGCGTCGACAACGTGGAAAACCTTCCTGCTGAACAAACCAAACACCCAGGAAACTGGTCTCGCCTCAGAATTTGTCGCAGTATGAGTGACAAAGAACTCCTAAATTCGAGTACATTTTAAAAACTCAATTTGTTCTTTAACTCTAAAAGTGAACATTTAGCAAAATGATTTACAACTTTAAACCCAGTTTCTCTTAAATAATTGTTATTGGCCGTCAACTGTACAGCAACATACTTTTCCAATAACCATGTATTAAAATTATATCAACTTAATTTCAAAACCACACAACGGCTTTCAGTGACAGTTTCCATCTCCCTCTGGCTATAGGTCTCCCTGGGTCATCTTCGATATTTTCGTTCAAGGATGTTTCGGATGAAAAAGGAACCACGATCGGGAATAATTTGTGGACAGTTTACTCTATCGACGACATTAAGTCTCACTCTGTCTAACTGTCAAGATGTCTGACTCTTTACTGCCCACGCATTGGATTATATCAGTGGTATGATATTTGCAAAACAATAAATTCAAAATAATCAGTTTTTAATTTGCTGGGCCTAATTTAAACTGATGTTTTTTTTATCAATTTGAATCATTGCAAAAACAACAACCGATATTCAGGTATTTGTTTCACAATGAAATATGGTATATTTTCAAATTTCCAGTACACTCTGATACTGCTAGTCAGTTACATGACTGGTACCTGCAAGCTCTCATTGCCAAACAGCCTTCCCTCTCGTTTTAATGTACATTTGACACACGCAAATTTATAACATCTCTCCACTTACGAAAACGATATGAACCATTACAGTGAAAATATGTTTTTTTTTCAGGTTTTATCCACCATTGCAAGGAAATGCGTTGGGCCTTAATGTTACTTCATATTAATTCCTGCGTGCACGCACACACACACAACACACACACACACACACACACACACACACACACACACACACACGCACGCGCACACACACACACACACACACACACACACACACACACACACACACATATATATATATATATATATATACACAAAATATTGTTATCCGTTCAACCTTATCTATAGTTTTTTCTGTTAAATCAGCAATAACGCACCTATAACCAAATTATTATGAGCCATAACATGTACAATGTCTAAATTAAGAGTCTGCAACAAAAGACTCCAACGCATAAAACTCACATTCTTGTCTTATATTCGTTCCAAGAATGTAAAATGATTTCAATCTGTCACATAAACATTAAACTGTTGGAAGGCCAGTACGAAACTCAATAATTTATCTGTTTGGTGTGGAGTTTAGTGTGCAGTAAACAACTGGCGTTCAATTCCATCATGATCTTCGAACAGCTGTACAGCTCCAACGCGTATGTTGTTGGTGTCCAAATTGCATGACCGATGTTATGTAACAAGAACCTCTCCTCTGCTTTCGTGAAAGTTGATTTCCTTCAGTTTATTACTAGTTTTGCTTCTCTTATTCGTTCAAAGAGCTCTGCCAATTGCAGCATGTCATCTCCCCATGACTCACTAACGGTCATTACATGATCTGGATGGACTGCACGGTTTCCGAACGCAGCCATAAGCCATAAGGTTATGAGCCTTTGGAATGTGGCTGGTGCATTTTTCATTCCAAAGTGCATCACTTCGAATTGATGTAACCTATCTGAAGTCAGAAACACTCAAAACTCTTTGTATTTCTCTGATAAATGTATCTGCCCATCACTACGCAGTAGTTCCCACTACCTAACGTTACTAGCTTATCCAAATTTCTCGGTACAGTCTGAGTCGGTTCGGTGATATTTTCGTTGAGCTCCCATCCACTTCCTTACACACTTGCGTGACTATGAAAGGATTAATCCTAAAGGGGTGTTGTTTTGTCAGAACAGCATTCCCTACTTCTAGCCCATGGACAATGGCATTAGTCCTCCCCATGTTATTCTTGCAACTGTCGTCATACTGCTGCTATCTTTCAACTGCGTTTTTTCCCTGAGACAGTTAGCTCATTGACGCATCACAGTACTCAGGGACTTCCTCATTGTTTAATTTGCTGTCCATCAAAATCCCCATCGTCTGAATTTGTTTTCTCATTCTGTGGGGCAGTAATTAACTGTTTTTTTCAGTGCCTTCTCTCTGTTGTAACAAGGTTTCAACCTGTCCATATTACATGCCCGTCACAGTTTTCTTCTATCCGCATAAGACCATTAGACCATTAAAAAAAAAGAGTGGAAGCAAGGTCATTTGGACAATCGAGTTCTCCCCATCAATCAATCATGGCTGATGGGCATTTCAACGCCACCTACTCGTACCCCTTAATTCCTTGTGAGATTGAGAATTTATCAATCTCTTCACTGAAGACATTTAATGCCCCCGCCTCCACTGTGCTCCGAGTTAGTGAATTCCACAGGCCTGCCATTCTCTGGCTTATGAAATGTCTCTTCATTTCCTTTTTAAGTTGACCCCCTCTAAGTCCAACGCTGGGCCCACGAGTCCTAGTATCCTCTCGAGACAGAAACAATTTCCGAGCGTCCACCTTTTCCAAGCCATCTTGTATGATAATATTAGATCTCCCCTCAGCCTTCTGAACTCTAACGAATACAATCCTAGGATCCTCAATGATTCATCGTTTGTTAGACCTACCATTCCAGCAATCATTTGTGTGAATCTCCGTTGGAGAAGCTCGACTGCCAGTATGTCCTTCCTGAGGTTTGGTCCACAACAGGACACAATGTTCTAAATGGAGCTTAACCAGAGCTTTATAAAGTCTTCGTAGAAACTCACTGCTTTTACATTCTCTCGAGAGAAATGACAAAAATGCATTTGTTTTCTTAACCACGTACTCAACCTGCAAATCACTCCGCAGTGTACTAGCACTCCCAGATCCCATTGTGCCTTGGCTTTATGAATTTTCTCACCGTTCATAAAGTAGTCGTTGACTCTGTTCTTTTTTCCAAACTGCAAGACCTCGCATTCTCTCATATTAAATTCTATCAGCTATATCTTGTACCATACTCCTAAACACTAAACTCCAGCAGTGTGGGCGGCACGGTGGCACAGTGGTTAGCACTGCTGCCTCACAGCGCCAGAGACCCGGGTTCACTTCCCGCCTCAGGCGACTGACTGTGTGGAGTTTGCACGTTCTCCCCGTGTCTGCGTGGGTTTCCTCCGGGTGCTCCGGTTTCCTCCCACATCACAAAAGATGTGCAGGGTCAGGTGAATTGGCCATACTAAATTGCCCGTAGTGTTAGGTAAGGGATAAATGTAGGGGTATGGGTGGGTTTCGCTTCGGCGGGTCGGTGTGGACTTGTTGGGCCGGAGGGCCTGTTTCCACACTGTAATCTAATCTAATCTAATCTAAAATCTAATCAGTGGTTAGCACTGCTGCCTCACAGCGCCAGAGACCCGGGTTCAATTCTCCCCTCAGGCGACTGACTGTGTGGAGTTTGCACGTTCTGCCCGTGTCTGCGTGGGTTTCCTCCGGGTGCTCCGGTTTCCTCCCACAGTCCAAAGATGTGCAAGGCCAGGTGAATTGGCCATACTAAATTGCCCGTAGTGTTAGGTAAGGGGTAAATGTAGGGGTATGGGTGGGTTTCGCTTTGGCGGGTCGGTGTCAATTTGTTGGGCCGAAGGGCCTGTTTCCACACTGTAATGTAATCTAATCTAAACTGTCCAAGCCTTTCTGTAGCCTCCCCAACCCCTCAGAACTACCTTCCTGTCCACCTAACTTCGTATTATCGACGAACTTCGCCAGTGTGCCACCGGCCTTTTAATCCAGATCATTTATGTATAAAGTGAAGCTGGGACCCCAACACTGAATTCAGCATCTTTATGAGACCGTTTTTCCTGACTCAACTTTTCTTCTCAATTTGATAAGGATCACTACAGCTGGCTTTTGAGTGAATATTACTACTGGTTATACGTCATCCCCACGGGAAAACGTCCGAATTTCAGAGATTTTATCTGCCCCCTGTACCTTTCTACACTGTGCCACTTCGTGTTGTTTAACTAACTCACCTACCCGATTTTATCCCTGCATCACCTCCGATACATAATCCAAGTGCGCGGTCTCCTACTTTGGCCCTATGAATTTCTCCGTAATTATTTTCAAAAGGTCTCTCACTCCATGTTCGAATATTACATCAAAGGGCATAAACTTAGAAGACTTGTTTTGAGGCATGCCCAATGGCAAACAATGCAAATAGGATACTTTTATCTCAAACATTCGGGCAGCCCTGGCAGTACTCTCTTAACACGGTATTCAGCATCTGATGCCTCCTTTCTGAAGCTCCCTGGAATTCAGGATGGAACGCACTTGTTTTAAAGTGCTGTATTCCTAAGCTATCCACCATTTCGTCAGATGGCCGACTAGTAAAATTTGGCCTTAGTTTGATTGAATATTCCAGGGTGGCCTGTGCCATGTGAAGAAAGCTATTGATTCCATTTCGTCTTCCTCCGTAATGGAATTGCCTCCGCAAATCTGTTTGCCATTTCCATTATGGTTAACAAGCACTGCTCCTCGCTTCTAATTTGGGAAGGGGATGTGCAGAGTTAGTTATCACCTGCATGAAAGCTTCTTCCAATGTGTTAATTGGCAAAAAAGTTGTTGCTTTTATTACTGCTGTGGCTTACGTAGCTATTGGAAAATATTGCATGTATGGAAAACGTTATTTACATCCTAATTGCATTTGAGGCCAATATAAATGCTTTTGTACCTCAACCTGAATCGTATTTCCACACAGTTGACCTCGTACTTGTAGTTCATGTATTACCCATAATACTTCCTTTATTGCTATTTGCAACACAACCTTGTGCATTTCAGCCCAGTTCCCCCCTACGCTCTTCTGAATGGTGTCCATTTTAAAATAATAACCATCAGGAATAATCTCTGACTTATTTTCTGAGTATACGTCGACATATATATCTGTTATTGTCTCGTCTTTCAGTTGTAAGTCCATTAGCCTTCCATTTAGTCACTTCTGCCTGACCCCCTGTCAGTTCCAGTTTTCCTGAACCATTGCATCAAACAGTGTGCCTGCTAATTGAACCTCAATTTCTTCGCCTTTCTCTTCACATTCTGCTACGTGCAGTGACCTATGATAGCGGGATCGTTTTACTACACAGTCTGAAAACATGCCAGGTGATTTACCTTTTAACTCTTCAATTCCCTGGTCACCGTTGGTGTCTCCACAACACTGGTGGCACTCCCACCTTGGATACTGATGAATAGATCCCAAGAAAAAACTGTATTCCTGGAACTCACACTCGATCACTACTCCAACTTGTCTTGAGTTTGCTTTCCAAACTGATCTTACAATGTTCGCTAAATTCCTGTCCACTATCCCCCGAATCACTGTTCTCTCGGGTAGCATGTCAGAACGTGTGCAAAAACATTCACCTCTCGATCCTGTATGTCTGAAAATAGTAAAACATTTCCCTTATCTCCGTGTTCTTTCTGATTAAACTTTACCCAGAGAGATGAATTATTTTCCAGATCAGGGACTCACTCTATACCCAGCCCGTATATAAGCTGTGCACTATCCAGTAGCTCCTCGATTTTACTTGGGGGCTACTCTTACTACATTCACGAATGCCAATGGCTTAGCGTCTTTCATCACATCTTTTCCCACAGTGGGTTAATTTAATGACCAGTACAGTGACTTCATGTGTCCTCCTTTATCACAGTGGAAACACTTGTCGGATATCACTTCCTTTTCCTCTTCTTGGGCTTCCTTGTTAACCTGTTGTAGACAAATGCCAACGTGCTCATAATTTTGTTTTGTAGATTGAGGTCAGTACTTCACCAAATTTCTGTCCCTCACAGGATGGATTTCTTGTCAAATGCTGAACGTTGCCTTATGCAACAGTGCGTATTCATCTGCCAACTCTGCTGCTATTCTCGCTTATTTGTTATTGTTCATCCACACAAATTGTTGTCATCTCTGAGAGTGAGTTCTTCAAAACTCCTCCAGAAGATTAATCTCTCTGAGAGCCACGTCGGCCTTGGCTGTTGTAACTACGGCACCCAAATATCAAAATTACGATTTTTAATTCTATCGAACTCAACATAGGTCTGACCTTGTTCCTTCCTTACTTTTCTCAACCGCTGTCGATACGCCTCTGGTAGAATTCATAAGTAATCAAAACCAGACTGCTTGACATCTTCATAATCACTTGACCACTCAAATGGCAGCACTGTGAATACCTCACTCGCTCTGCCTACCAACCTAGTTTGAACGAACATTTCCCACAATTTCAACACACCAAAAACCGAGTCTATTGTTCAAATGAAATAAAGAAAGCTTCTACATCATTCTCATCAACATGTGGATGCGCTTTAACATATTTGTGTGTATCACAATCTTCTCTCTTCATATCCTCCTGGTTAACTTGACTTTCCTGGAAATGGTGCAAATTCTGAAGATTAGCTTCTCTCTCCTTTTCTCTTTATTTTCTCGCTCTTCTTTTTTCCCCTGTCTTCGATGTCGCCTTGCTCAACTCAGCACCTTCTCTTTATTTCTTTTCACTGTATTTTTCCTTCTCTTCCTCTTTCTGTCTCTTCTCACTTCTTTCTATCTCGTATCTCTCTCTCTCTTTATGTCTCTATTTCCTTTTCTTTATCTTCTAACTCCATTTTCCGAACATGTAATATAAGTTTGTGTTTTTTCTAACTCTGCTGCAGTTGTTTGTTTTTCTGACAGACCTACCTGCTTGATTAACTCCCTAGCACTTTCAGTATTACATTTGTCATTGGTTAAACCACATTCTAACCTCTATGCTAATTTAAAACTTGTGTCGTATTTCTGTCTTTCTGAACTTTACAAAAATATTTGGGAATAGTCTTCAAATCCCAGAGCGATGTTTGCAATATTAAGAGCCATTTATCTCACTTTCCATTTAACCGAACACAAGTAACCGAAATTAAACTCTCACCTTCACTTTTTCGTAAAGCTGTGGGCCACTAATTGGCATGTGTTTACATTTTTTTTGGACCTTTCCAACCAAACATCAACTCAACTCTCTCCAAATCCAGATTGGCTTTGTCTAAAACCGTCGAAACCATGGACTCGAGCCCCAAACTGTTTCGATACGGCGGTGAGCACTTCTGCTAAGTGAAGAAATCACCCAAAAAAATCCCATCTCACTTCATAATCTGGTAAAGTAAGAGTGACAGAAAACTCCTAATTTCCACTGTAAAAAAATAATTTGTCTCTTAACTCTAAAATTCATCATTAGACAACAAACAATTTTAATTCTAACCCACATTCTCTTAACATTTTCTGCCTTGAAACCCAAAATAATATACTGATGCAAATAATGCCCTAATTAAAGCTACTTCAAGCCACTATTACATTTAAGATAACATACCGTAATAAAATCATTAGAACTAAAGAGAAATCAACATTGGTAAATAAGAATATACGTGAGGCATAACACAGGAACAGAAGGGAGTAAGAATATATGAGATCAAGAACGTAACATCATAAGAGAATAAGAACTTAGAAAAGACAAATGAAGATTACGATTCCAAACAAAAGACACAGAAGATGAAAAATCTTAAGAAAATAAGTGTACAGGAGTAATTCGATAAGAGAGTAAGATCATCAGAAGGTATGAGAAAAAGAACTGAAGGGAATTCGAGCACAACAGAATAAGAGAATAAAACAAGAGAAATCAAAATCTAAGGAATATAAGATAATTTCGAGGAACTCACTGAGACAAATGCAACTCGACTAAATGGAATTGACGTTTGTAACTAGAAAGTGTTAGCAGTTGTGCAAAGTGTGAAAATAGATGAAAGCCCTGTGCCAGATGGGATTTATCCGAGGATTCGCTGGGAGCCAGTGAGGAGAATACAGAGCCTTAATTTTGGTATTTGTCAAGGGAATCGTGCGAGACGACTGGAGGGTTGCAAATGTTATTCCATTGTTCAATAAGTGGAGTAGAGGCAACCCTAGTAAATATTGACAAGTGCGCATTTCATGGCTTATGGGTAAAGTCTTGGAAAAGGATAGAAGAGACAGGATTTATTACCATCTGCAGAGGAATAAGTTGATTCAGTATTATCAATACAGTATCTGAAGTGTACGCCATGCGTCACAAACGTTATTGAGTTCTTGAGATGGTGACCAAACACGTGGACGAGACTGAAACGATTGATGTGGTGTATATTGATTTCATTAAGGCGTTTGATAAGGTTCCAGACGGTCGGCGATTGCACAATGTATGGAGGCATGAGATTGAGGGTGAGTGAGCGGTTTGGATCAGAATTTGGATGGCTGGAAGAAGACGGGTGGCAGCTGGTGCTGGTTAAAGAGAAATTTCATGGTGGAGTCCAATTACTAGTAAGGGAGAGCAAGGATCTGTTTTGGTGTTCACTGCTATTTTTAATTTTTTGCAAAGAGGAGGGCGCAGAAGGGAAGGTAATTGAGTTCTGGACGACATCAAAGTCGGTGGAGTTGGGGATAGTGCTGAAGAATGTTACAGGTTACAGAGGGGCACAGAAACGATGCAGAGCTGGGCTGAGACGTGGCAACTGGAATTTAATGCAGAAAAGTGTGAAAAGTAGAAGGAGCAACAGGAATAAAGAGTACTGGGATAATGCTAAGATTCCTCGTAGTGCAGATGAGCAGAGAGAGATGGGTCTCAGTGTACCTGAAAGTTGCCATTCAGGTTGTTAGTTTTGATAAGGAGGCATGCAGTGTGTCAGGTTTGTTACTGGAGGCATTGAGATTCGGTAACATGATGTCGTATTGCAAATATTCAAAGCTCTGGTGCGGCCGCAAGTGGAGTATTACTTACAATCCTGATTATTGCATTATAGGAAGGATGCATAAGCTTTGGACAGGATTCAGAGGAGATTTGCAAGGATTTTGCCTGGTGTGGCGTGAAGATCTCATGAGGAAAGGGAGGGACTTGAGGCAGTTTCGTTAAAGAGAAGAACGTTGTAGGTGATTTAATAGAGACATACAAGATAATCTGAGGATTACATAGTGTTGACAGTGAGAGCCTTTTTGCTCTGATGCTGATGACTAACATGAGAGGACATAGGTTTAAATTGAGGGGTGGTCGACAGATGTGAGAGGTAGTTCCATTACTCAGAAGGTAGTAGGAGCGTGGAACGCTCTCTTTGCAGTAGTTTTAGACACCTCAAATTTAAGGGCATTTAAATGGTCTTTCGTTAGACATGGGGATGAAAATAAAAAGTGTACGATAGATGGACTTCAGACATGGACGACATGAGAAGCGCAACATCGAGTTTCGAAGGGTCTATACTGTGATGTGATGTTCTATGTTCGGAGTTCTAATAAGAAAATCAGAGATTAAGAGAATATTTCTCTGAAGGAATAACAGAATAAGAGCATGAGTACAAAGGAGAATGAGCCCAAAAGACAATGAGATAATAACATATGAACGAGTAAGACATAAGGGAATGAGAACTTAATAAAACTATGATAAAGAATAGAATAACAAAAGTGAATTAGAACAGGACAGATTAACATAGTAAGATAATGACAACATTAAGTATTATGCCAATTAGAACATAAGTGAACATGAAAATAAGAGCATTACCGAACGGGAATCTAAGATAATAAGAGCATCAGAGACAACATGATAAGAGCATATGACACACAGAAGGAGTGGAATAGGTACGCAAGACATTTTATGAATATTAAACTCAGAACAGAAGAGAATATAAACACAAAACAAACGAGAAAAACAACATAAGTGAATAAGAAAATAAGAGAGGAGAAATATATGAATTTAACAGAACAAGAACACAAGGGCATAAGAACATGGGAGAACAAGACCAGAAGTGTATATAAAAAAGAGTGACAGAATTCGAGATCAAAAGAAGAAGAACATAAGTGAGTAATAAATATGTGAAGAGGGATATAACAGAAGAAGAGAATATGAGAATGTAAGAGATGGAGAACATAAGAAAATAATACCAGAACGGAACGAAAACATAAGATACGAACAGCGTAAAGGAATATTTACGAAAATACGAAAACAAAACACAAGTGAGTAAGCAAATAAGAGCGTGAGACTGTGAGAACAACAGTGAACAAAAACATAAGGGAACAAAAACATCAGACTATAAGTCAATATATGAATAAGAACATAAGAGAATGGGAAGGTAAGACAATGGTAATGATAGAAAATTTGAGCAGAGTTATATATGCGAATAAGAACAAAAGGGAAGAAGGTGATAAAATAAGAAGAACCTATGCGAATAATAAGATAAAAGAATGACAACATACGAGTATAAGATAATAAGAAAATAAGAACATTTATGAATATGCAAATATGAATATAGAATAAAAAACATGAGATCTAAATCGAAAAAAAAACAATATAAGTGAGAAAGAACATAAGTGAGTATAAAAATAGGACCATAACAGTATAGGAACACAGTGGAATAATTAAACAGGGGAACAGAAACAGAAGAGCATTAGAGAATAAGCACATGAACCAGAGAATTACATAAATGGAAAATACGAAAATAAGTGAATAGGAACATAAATATACTAGGACATACAAAGTACAGTAGAGTTTACAATGTAAGAGTATAAGAACGTACGATGGTACGAGAATAAGACCTTCAGAAAACAAAAGCAAAAGCTTTTATGAACAAGAAAAGGAGTACATAAGATAAAATAATAAGAACGGAAAAGAAATCAATCGATGTGAACATAAGAGAGCAGCAACATGGGAAAATAAAAGAAAAAGAACATAAGAAAAACACACAAGATCATTTGAGAATAAATAAAGAATATCAGAATTAGAGAACAGCAGAATAAGAATGTAAGTGAATAAGTCAATAAGATTATTTATGATTAGGAAAAGAAGAACATAAGAGACTAAAATTGGGAGATTAAAATAGAATTCAAAGTAATTGACTAAGACCATAAGTGAGCAGAACATAGGAACGTCAAGCAATGAGAACATAAGAGAGAATAACACTGATAATCAGAAGAATGTAAGAATTTGAAACAGACAAATTAAGAATATGTTTAGTGGCATATGAACATAAAAGAATGAAAACAAAAGATTCGTATAGATTATGAATATTAGAAAAAGAGAATAAAAGAATTTTAACGTCGGAGAAAACGAATTGACGAGAATAGGAATACGTGAGAATACAACATAAGGCAATAATAAATAACAGCATAAAAACGTAAGTGAATAAGAAATTTAGAGATGAAGACGATAACACTCCAAATGAATAACAGAAGAAGAGAATGAGGACATAAGAGAATGACAGTACATGAGAATAAAATAATAAGACAATAAATTATGAAGAAAATAAGGGAATAAAAAAACGACAACAAAAGAGAATAAGTACATTAACATTGGAGAATAAGAACACAACAAAATAAAAACGTAAGTTAATAAAGAAAGAGAATAAGTACAGAAGCAAATCAGAACATAAGTAAATATGCAAATAAAACATTAGGGAAATGGAAGGTACAATAATAATATCATAGGTGAACTATAAAACAAGAGAATAAGACCATAAGAACATGTGTAAATATTCAGGTAAGAACGTAAGAGAATGAAAATTCACAAAAAAGAGAAAAACAGCATATCTAAAGACCAACATAACATATCAGGAATATATGAACATTTTAGAAAAAAGAACACAAGAGGATAAGCGCACAGGAGAACAAGAACATCACAGCACAAGCCATTAAGAACATGAATACACGAATTCAAGACAAAAACAATAAGAATAACACTGACTGATAAAATAATACAATAAGGATATAAGGGTAGAACAGAAAACAGAATATCAGAGAGGAAGAACACAATATAATAAGAACATAATATAATGAGAATATAATGGAATACGTACAATAGCGACTTAGAAAATAAGTGTCTCGGTGAATAAGAACAAAAAGAGAACATGAAGATAAGACAGTACAAACATTAGTGATTAGCAAGGTCAGAGCATAAGATCATACAGAAATAAGAAAATAACACCGACATAGCATTTGCGAACACTAAAATGAGAACAAGAAAAGAATAGAAAAAATAAAGACGCTAGAGCGGACATAGGACAGTAGGAACATATGAACATAATGGAATAAAACACAAGAGAATAAAAACACACAAATACAAGAACAGACGAGCATAAAAGAACAAGAACATCTTTAAAATATTTCAAGAGCAAACGAATAAGAACATAAGTGATTGGTAAAATACGCCCGCAAAATCATGGGGAAGAATGAAGGGGAAAATAAGAGACAAACAAAATAAAAACATAAGAGAATAAGAATAGGACTGAATAAGTATATAATATAATGTGAACGTAAGTTGAACCGAAAATAAGAAAATAGTTGAATAGGAACACAGGTGTGTGTGACCGCGAGAACAAAAGCGAATTAGAATACACGAAGGCAACACAACATAAGTGAATATCCAAATTCAGACATAAGGGAATGTGAAAGTTAGATAATAAGAATATAGGTGAATTCGAACATACATCAATATGTGAATTACAACATAAGAGAATAGCATTGTGACTAAATAAGAACCAAAGTGAATGACAAGTTAAAAAGATACGTGAATAAGGGAATAAAAACATAATAACATTTATGATCATAAACTTAAACGCATAAGATATAAACATTTTAGAACTGAAGTGAAAAATCTATAAGTGAATAAGAATATAACCGAGTAGAAACATAGAAACATAAGTGAATAAGAATATTGGAGAAGAAGACCGTGAATAACAGAATCAGAACATAGACATATGAATGAATAAGATCATGACAGTTAGGACGTAAGCAAAGAATACAATCAGAGCATAAGATTAAATGCATGAGAACATGAGAGAATAAAACCAAAACAGAGGAAAGGTATAGCAGTAAGAGAACGAGACAATAAGAACATGAGAACTGAATATCATAACAATATAAGACATAACAAACTAACAGAATGAAAAATGAAAAAGACAATAATAGAACAGGAGTCCATGAGAATGCAACACAAACCATGATGCACTGATATACGTGTTTTTGGTGATAAAGAGCAGAGGCAACAACAAAGGCTGAGTCGAAACCGGAAACAATCACCAACCAGGAGTGTTCTCTCGCAGTCGGGGAGCTCTTCAGTGGTCCAGGACATTCGGCCTTGAATCTTCGGTTTTCCATCCTCCAAGGCTGACTGTGAGCTAGGCAAAAATGCAAAGTGGCCGTGGAGAGGCTGCCAGCCAAGTTTGGTACCCATGGGGATGGCGTCAAGCGTAAACTTGAGTTCATGTCACACTACAGGTGACCTCACTGCACTGAGATTTCTCTCACAAACATGCACACAAGTGCAAGCACGAGCACACGCGTGCACGTAAACACATAGGCGCGTGCGCACATATACAAATACAGCCATAGACCTGGACACTCACACAAACTTTCTCTCACACAAAAGCTCTCCCTCATGCGCGCATACTTATATCCCACACTCAAACCCACGCACGCACCCTTTCAATAACATATACCCCATTGCACACACATACACACACGCTCTCATGGACACTCACATGCCCACATACACACCCACATGCACACACTCACTTGGTCTACCCTGCACTCACACATATATAAAGATTTTTGTATGAATTTGTACTTGCTGCACAACATTTTATTTTGCGCCAAAACTGCATTATTCATTTAAGATTCTGAAAATCCCATTTTAGAAATGCAATCAGTCTGAACGAACATTGGGACACAGACTTTAACCTCATACCTTCAATGCATTAACTGATCTGAAATGGCTCCTATTTTTAAAACTATGTTGATCATATAACTTTTAAAAAAATCTGGGATTTACATCTGAAGGAACTGAAAATAACATGATTATTCCTAATGATAAAAGACTAAAGCTAATTATGTTTAACATTTAATTCCATGACAATTCAATCTTGTGGCTTTAAATTCTGTGTCCTATGATTCTGGTCCACAACCACCTGATGACGAAGCAGCGCTTTGAAAGATAATGCTTCCAGTGAAATCTGTTCACCTCCAAACTGGTGTTGTGTAATTTTAACTTGACCCATTGTGAAAATAATAGAATAAGCACATACAGAAGCAAGCGAATAAGAGAATAAGAATGTTCGAGATTATGAATAAGAGAATATTAAAGCGTAAGAAAAGCGTAAGAACAGAATGCACAATGACCAAATAAGTGCATCTGGTAATAAGATAATAAGAATATAAGAGCGTAAGAAAGTGAGAATATAAATGCAAAAGAGATTAAGAAAAATACGAGAATAAAAATAGAAAAGAATAAACTCTTAACATAATGAGCACTCCAGAGAAAAAGCACATAGGTGAATGAGAAAATAAGGACATAAAGGAAGTAGAACGTAAGTGAATATGCGAATATTAACATAAGGGTACATGAATTTAAAATAAGAAACACATTCGAGTTTAAAATGTCGGAGGAGAATAGCATACGAGAGTAATAGGATTATACCTTCAGATAAATGAGACATCAGAGCATTTATGAATAACAAAATAAATGCAGAAATTAAAATCATAAGAATGAAAGAGAAATCAACATAAGTGAAGAACTACGTATGTGAGGAGAAACAGAATAACATAAGAGAGCATGCTCATAAAATGTGATGGGGATGTGATGGCTTAATTGTGTAATCAGTGTCTGTAAATCCAGCGAACCATGACAAAATGTGGAAGTTGATTTCAACACATATTTGGAATTAAAAATCTAATGACTGCTCTATATACATTGCCTCTGCTCGAAATAAAAGCTCCATCTGTCACACTAATGCCCTTTAGTGAAGGAACCTGTCAATACTTAAGTGGTCTGGCCTACATGTGACTCCAGCTCAGTAACAAAGTGGCTGACATTCAGCTACTTGCTGGGCTATTAGGGATGGGCAATAAATGCTGCCTCACCAGCGATGCTCACATCCTCATAAAGAATACAAAGAAAAATAATAAGACAAAAACAACATAATATCATAAGAGAACAAAGCTTTAAATATGAGTTCCAGCGAACAAGATAATAAGAACATAAGTTGAGAAGACCATAAGACGATTTATGATCATGAAAAGAAGAATATAAGGAAACAGAGTTTGGGAGATGATTTGTAGCTCGGGTGCTCGTTGTTGTGGTTCTGTTTGCCGAGCTGAGGATTTGTGTTGCAGACGTTTCGTCCCCTGTCTAGGTGACATCCTCAGTGCTTGGGAGCCTCCTGTGAAGCGCTTCTGTGTTGTCATCGCTATACATGCCGGACGAAACATCACAGCATCACAGCGCCAGAGAACCGGGTTCAATTCCTGACTCAGGCGACTGACTGTGTGGAGTTTGCACATTCTCCCCGTGTCTGCGTGGGTTTCCTCCGGGTGCTCCGGTTTCCTCCCACAGTCACAAAGATGTGCGCGTCAGGTGAATTGGCAATGCTAAATTGCCCGTAATTTTAGGTAAAAGGGGTAAATGTAGGGGTATGGGTGGGTTGCGCTTCGGCGGGTCGGTGTGGACTTGTTGGGCCGAAGGGCCTGTTTCCACACTGTAAGTAATCTAATCTAAACAATACAGAATAATAGCAAGAGAAGAACATAAGACTCTAAGAGAATAATAATAATATAACAGAAGTCAAACATAATAGAAATTACCAACGTAGAAGAGCCTTTCGGAAAGAGAGATAGCAGCAAAATCGATTTTCAGACAGCAATGGAGGGTGAAGTGATGTCATGCAAAATCAGTACATTATGCTAAATCACGGGAAGCTATGGAATGAAGAAGGAGCTGGCGAAATTAGACGACGAAAACAAGTTCTATGGCGAAATATCTGAGGAACACTGGAAGACTTTAAAAGAGATATTTTACAATGTTCATCGATAGCACATTCTGGTCTAAAAGAAAGATAACAGCGGTACGAAGTGCCAGCTTTGGCCAATCAAGGAAATAATGGAAGGGATCCAATGAAATGCCCAGGTTTACAAAGAAGCCAAGATTTCTGGGAAACAGGAAGATTGCAAATTAAAAAAAAACATTAAGCAAGCAACAAAGAAAGGAAAGCTAGATTTTAAATGTAAACCAAACACAGAATATAAACAGATGCAGGAAAACTGTGATTTTTATAAATATTTGAACCGGAAAATGGTTCCTGAAGTGGATGTAACTGCCTTGCAGGATGAGAAAGGTGAAATGATACTGGTTCATGATGAAACGGCTGAGGCGCTGAATAACTACTTTATGTCCGTCTTCACAGTGGAAGATATGCCTAACTTGTCAAGGAATAACTTTGAGGACACGATAGACCGTGAGGACCTTAATTCAATTTTTCTCATTAAAGGTTTTATTCTTGGACAAGCTAGAGATTCTAAATGTAGTTACGTCGCCTGATCCTGATGGAATACATCCCAGGGTGCTCAAAGAAATGGTAAAAGTTACATTCGATGCGTTAATGATAATTTACCAGAATTCACTGGACTGCGGGCAGGACATGTCATACTGGAAGACGGCGAATTTCACGCCAATGTCTGTAAAAAGGGTGAAGGCGAAAAAGAAGTAACTACAGGCCAGTTAGCTTAATATCTGTAGTCGGGGAAATGCTGGAGGAAATCATGAATGAAGAAAGAGTGAGACATCTAGTGTAAAGGGTTCCATTCACACAGACGCAAAGAGAGCCTTGTGTTTGTTATATTTTCTGGAATTTATTGAGGATGAAGCAAGCACGATGGATGGAGGGGAACAGGTGGATGATATGTACTTGGATTTCCAGAAGGCCGTAAATAATGTCGAGAGTGTGGTGCTGCATGTCAGGCTGCATCTGAGAAGTAGGACAGTCGACGTTTCGGTCATAAGCCCTTCACAATTTCACATAAACATATGAAATATATAGATAACGTAGAGGAAGTCAAGTTATTTCCGTCAATGGATGAGACTCCGACTAAGATGTCCTCAAGATTAGCAGGAGCAGTTTTAGGACAGAGATGAGGAGGAACCGCTTTCCTCAGAGAGGTGCGAACCTAAGGAATCGTCTGCTTCCATGAGGTGGCAGAGGCACCTTCACTAAAAATATTCATGGTTGGGTAATTATGGGTATGAGGAGCACAGACGATGGATAAATCAGCCATGATCTTAACGAATGTCGGTACAGGCTTGACGGACTAAAAGGCCCACTCTTGGTCTATTACTATGAATCTATGAAACTAAAAAAATATGAATTAAACGAGAAGAGAATAAGAGAACAAAAACGTAAGAGTACAACAACGCAACCGTATTAGAAAACGAGTACATAAGAGACTATGAAAATAAAAGAATGGAAATGAATAGGAGTTTGCGAATATAAGAAAATAAGAGCAGAAAGGAATGACCATTTAAGAGAATAAGAACATAAGATAACACCAGATTAGAATAAACGAATGAGTACGTCAAAGATAACCAACATCAGAGAATGTGAAGGGAGATTAATCAGAGCATGAGAAAATAAAATTGCAAGATTATAAGAAAATAATAAAATACGATCATTCGACACGAGAATTGGAGCACAACAAAATTATACTATAACAGTTTAAGAACTGAAGATATTAAGACCATCATGACACCAGTGATCGATAAGAGAATAAAAACATAAGAGTAAAAGTACAGAACACAGTAAGAACATAGGAGAATAAGTACATAAGAACAATGGAGAACAACAACATGAGAAGTGAAGAACTTAAGAAAAAATAGAACAAGAACATTAGACAAAAAGACATAAGAGGTTACAACCTGAGACAAAAATGGACACAAGGTAATAAGAACATACGAGAATAAGAATATTATGAATAAGAACATAAGTGAATGTGAACTAAAGAAAAAAACAATAAGAAAATGAGTGAATCGGGACATCAGAAAGAAAAGGCATAAGAGAATAATTCTAATGCGAACTAATGTAAACCCCTCTCCTATACTATCTCATCATAATGTTTATTCTCATCCAAGGACTGCTTAAATGCTCCCAATGTGGCTGAGTTAACTACATTGGCAGGCAGGGAATTCCACGCCTTTACCACTCTCTGAAGAAGGAACCTGCCCCTGACATCTATCTTAAATCTGTCACCAATCAAATTGCAGCTGGGACCGCACTTACAAGACGACGTCATCATCCCAGGAAAACGACTCTCATTGTCCACCTTATCTAATCCTCTGATCTTCTTGTGCGTCTCCTCTTAGACACGTGCTCTCCAACGAGAACAGACCAATGTCCCTCAGCATTTCCTCATAAGACCTTCGCTCCAGACTAGGCAAAATACTCGTAAATCTCCTCTTCAACATTTCCAGTGCTTCCACATCCTTCCTGTAATTGGGCGACCAGAACTCCACGAAATATCCCATGTGAGGTCGCACTAGTGTTTTGCACATGCGCAGCATGACATCATGGCTCCGGAATTCAATTCCACTTCCAATACAAACTAACAAAACATATGCTCTTTTAACAGCACTATCGATCTGTGTGGCAACTTTCAGGGATCGATGCACATGGATACCAAGTTCCCCCTGCACGTCCACACTAACAAGAGCCTTTCCATACACCAAGTATTCGGCCTTCCTGTTATTCCTCTCAAAGTATATCACCTCACATTTATCTGCATTGAACTCCACTTGCCAACTCTCGCCCAATTCTGCTATTTATCCAAATTTCACTGCAACCTACAAAATTCTTCCACACTGTCCATTACTCATTCGACTTTAGCATCATCTACAAACTTACTAAACCATTCACATACGCTGGCGTCCAAGTCATTTGTAAAAAATGACAAACGGTATTGTCCCAAAACACTTGGTTGTGACACACCACAAGTAACTGGACTTCAGGTTGAATATTTTCCATCAACCACCACTTCATTTCTAGTTACAGAAAGCGAATTTCGAATCTAAATTGCTAAATCACTCTCTATACCATACCTCTGCGTGTTCTTCAAAAGCTTAGGTTGTGGAACCTTTTCAAAGGCTTTACTGATGTCCATGTACACCACGCCAAGTTCCCTACCCTCATCCACATGCTTGGTCACTTCCTCAAAACTTTCAGTGCTGTCTGCCCGTGACGAAATCATGTTGACTATCTCCAATCAAATTGTTACTTACTCGATGATTATAAATCCTATCACTTATAATCCTTTTCAAACCTTTTCTTCCAACCGACGTAAAGCTCATTGGTCCATAATTACCTGGGTAATCTGGAATACCCTTCTTACACAAGGGCACAGCTTTTGCAAACCTCCAGTCCTCTGTTACTAAACCTTCAGACAATGACGACTCAAAACTCAAGGTCAACGTTTCCACTATTTTCTCCCTCGTTTGCCGGATGATCCTTGTATAAAGTTTGTGAGAAGATTTGTAGCTCGGGTGCTCGTTGCTGTTCTGTTCGCCGAGCTGGAAGATTTTGTTGCAAACGTTTCGTCCCCTGTCTAGGTAACATCCTCAGTGCTTGGGAGCCTCCTGTGAAGCGCTTCTGTGCATAGCTGAAACTGACAACCGGAAGCGGTAGGGACAGGCCACTATAAATGCCGGAGGAAACACCACAGAAGCGCTTCACAGGAGGCTCCCAAGCACTGAGGATGTCACCTAGACAGGGCACGAAACGTTTGCAACAAAAACTTCCAGCTCGGCGAACAGAACCACAGCAATCCTTGTATAAATCCCATCTGGCCAGGGGACCTATGTCCTTTCACAGCTTCTACAATCGATAATGCCTCATACTTACTAACCTCGACGCTTTCTCGTCTAATAGCCCGTTTCTCAGTATTCTCAGTGCACTGTTAAGTACTTTTAAAATGTTATGACACTTCCCGCCTTGTCACCCTTGTAGGTGATTACGTTATTTTGTTGCCACCCAATTGGAGAAAATATGTTTTGGTCACATCTCCTCTAAACATGCTGCCCCTTACGTTGAGTTTAATCTGGCTGATCATTGATCCCTCCAATAATGGATGATAAAATGCAGTATTTCCCTCAATCTATCTCTTTTGAGGAAAACCAGCTCAGTCGATTCAATCTCTCTTTGACACTGAAACTTGCCCCCGAAGGAAGGAAATAAGCCATGAAACAGAGCTTGATGATCCCGCATAGTGAACTCAGTTTGAGTTATTAACACTAAATTGAAGTTGTTAAATTAACAACAGAACGATGACGGCTCTTTCCACAGCGAGAAACAGATGAAGACTGCTGACTTTATCCAGATGATCAATACATGTCAGATGAAGGGCAAATTTCGAGAAGTAAATAATTTCATGGAAAAATCAGGCAATGTGTCTTACATTGCAAAGCAACCGATCCAGCCAAGTAAATGAACTGCCTACTATTAACCGCCCTTGGTCCACTTTGTCTGTGGGTGAACAACTACTGATTAACTATCCCAATTTCATTTGCCAGCACCTGGCCTACTGCGCGAGATGCATTGTCAGCGCTGAGCGAGTTCGCTTCCAGCCTCGGTTGACTGTCTATGTGGAGATTGCAGATTCTCCCCATGTCTGCGTTGGTTTCCTTTGGCTCTCTGCTTTCCTCCCACAGAGTAGGAGAATGGATCTGGGTGTATTATTTGATGGAAGGTCGGTATGATCATTTTGGGCCAATTGGCCTGTTTCCACAAAGTTAAGTTTCTATGAATTAGTGCATGTCTATTTCTATTGAGCAAAATTAGAGAAACACCAATATATTTCACTTCACAAAGTCACGGTTGAACATTTCAATTCAGAAAGCAAATGCATTTTCAATCTATTGCACTGAAAATCAAACGAAACAAAATTAAACGTGGTAAGATAAAACACATTGATCTCATTGCAGACAAATTTTCCTTAAAAACAAACATTTGGTGCTGCTCAGAAAAAAAGTTAAATTCCAATTATTCCTGTTGTTTTCATCAGGCCAATTGTAGGAGTAACTAAAATATGGGGTACACCAACAGCACAGAAGGGTGGTAATGATTGTTAGGAAATGACGGCTGACGAGCAGAAAATGTCCATTTTGATTATTAATGATAGTTGTGTTTTTTGGAAGACCATTAATAAAAGGCAATGACCGAATAAGTTAAATTCTGAATCCTCACACTTCCCTGACAGATGAACGGGAGAATTTGACTCAGCGAAGTAGCAAATTGTTAACGTGGATTACCTCGAGCTACCTTTCATGACTCCATTCTGTGAGTTACTGTCCTCTTCTCTGTGGCCTGTTCACATAATAGTCTTCTAAATCTATAATCTTGATAATTCAGGGGCGTTTTGACGTTCGGTGTCAATCGAGTGACTGCAGAAAATACTAAAAATAAGTGAAATGATGAATTCTACGTTGGACAAGACTTTTTGAACCATCACAGTCTCAACCAAGAGGGCGGTTCCTTAACAATTCCATATCTAAGTAATGGTTGTAATCACTTAGCAGCAAGTCTACTAGAAGCAAGATACATGTAATATATCTTCAAAACATGTTGAATTCGAAGATGCATTTGCACTATTACTATCTTCTGACCCCTCATTTATTGAATGTGTCTGCATCAAAGTTGGAAATATTTCATTTACATCCTGTGCAATCACGTTGGGGATACAAAGACTCAATCTTAATTTTTGATAATGAAGATGCAAGTAACTTCAAGAGGTAAAATCACGCAACTGATAAATCATATTCGCCACTGAGATTAACGGTTCAGTTACCATAATAATTATTATGGAAAAAAAATGAGAAGGTGCGTTTTGCCAGGAATAATCATGCCCACACAAGCATAAAATGTGCCATTAGCAATATGTGAACAGGAGTATGGTTTTCGTCCTCTCGAGTCCTTTCCGGTATTTAAATGAACTCATAGAATCCTGACAGTGCAGATCGAGGCCATTTGAGTAATTCAGTCTGTAATAACTCTCCGAAGATCATCTCACCCATATCCATTCCTCTCATTCAATTCCCAAAACTTTTTATTTTTGATGACTATACTGTAACTCTTTTGCCTGTGGGAAGAACCCAGAGTGCCAAGTAGAACTACTCAGACCAGATTTATAGCAAACTCCACAGAAACTCCCAAAGTTGAAAGAGGGCTCAAGTCCCTGACAGTGAAAGACAGCAACGCAAACCACTCAGCCACCCCACTGTTAATTTTGGGAATAAATACACATATCTGTCTTTGTAACTAACTTTTAATAACTTTGTTTGGGAAACAAACGTTTTCTTGCTCAACTTGTGTTTTTTTTTCAGTGTCCATCACCTATATGTAAATATTCAGTAACTAAATTGCAAATGGAACAGGGTGTCTCTCTCGTGCATATATGAATGTAACCTTTGATTTGAACAATAGATAAGGAGATTTGCCGTTGGAGTGTATATGTGAACAGGAAAAATATGAAGTCATCATCGTTCAACTAGACAACTGTGCGTTTCTGTCATGAGAGAGAATTGAATGATTTAGTTGAACCGAGGGAAATATGGGAGGTACAACGCTGTGGAGACGGAGAGGTACATATATTAGTTAGGTAAATGAGGAGCTAGAGGTTCAGAGGGAATCAGAATAAAAACAAACGAGCAACGAATGAGACAATTCTGGAATGCACTGCTTGTTGCGCTGAAGACGTAAAATTGAATTATATGTGTAACTATAATGCCAAGATATGCATGGCGATGCGTGAATTCCCGTAAAATAGAATCAGAACGGGTCGGGCTTTCTTCTATAATTAGTAGTGCAGACAGCATCTACGGAAGCATTTTTTTGTTTCTGAGCTGTAGACCTCATTGTTTGTATATTCCATGGCAGAAGATTAAAAAATTGCCTTGAAATATACATATGTACAATGGAGGTGTTTCAGAAATTATATGGCGAAAGTAGGTTTAACTGCAATTGCAGCTGGTTTAGCTGCATCAGTGGACAGAAAGCAGAGGTAATCACACATCGTCATGTGCATTGCTTAAAATGACTAAGATAAATGGTGTGATATTGTTACTTTTATGTTGATTATCTCTTACACTGAGATACTTTGAAAATATATTGTCTTATGAGCTCTTCAGGCTGTTCATACTATATAAGTGCACCAACATCTTCGAACAGAGTTCACCATACATGTTACAGCTGGCGATAAGTTGCAGAGAGCGATCAGCATGAACGATAAAGAGGTCAGTTCAAAAGTCTAGTAACAGCAGAGAAGAAATTGTTCTTGAATCTGTTCTTCCGTGTATGCAAACGTATTCATATTCTGTCCAATGGAAGAGGATGGTAGAGAGGACGAAAAGAGATGGGCAGTGTCGTTGATAATATCGGTTGCTTTCTGGAGGCAGTGAGAAGTGTAGATGGAATCAATGAATGGAAGGTGGATTTGCTGTATGAAATGGTGTAGATTCACAATTCTCTGGAGTTTCTTTTATCTTGGGAAAAACAGTTGCGTTGCCACACTGTGATGCATCCCAATCGGATGTTTTATGTGCTATCTTTATAAAACATTGAATGGAAACTCTATGGACATGCCGAATTCCCTTTGGCTACTGAAGAAGGAGAAGTGTTGCTTTTCTTTCTTGACTGTAACGCTAAAGTGGATGGACTAGGACAGTGTGCTGCTCATTATCTCTGCCTGAAAACTTACGCTGTCGACCATCTCCACTTCAGCATATTTGATGCAGAGAGGGATGTGTTCTCGTACTCCAGCTGCAACCTAACCAAAGCCATGTACCACTGGAGAATATCGTGGTTGTTCTTAAAAGTGATCTGAGGATTCCACTGAGCTGTCTTCTTAAAAGCACCTCTTTTGATGCAAATGCACTCACATGTTTAGTCGGGGGCTCTAAAACAAAGAATCTTCAAGAATAACTAACTGAAGCAAAAAATGCAAAATTGTTGGTGCAAATCAGCAGGTATAACAGTATCTGTGTACACAAATAAAGAGAATACTGTGATTCGAGGTAAGGTTTCCATAACTGGCAACTGCTAAGCAAAGGTGACAGTTGTTCTGAAGACCTTTTTGAGTGGTTTGGTTAGAATGATTAATCTACTGCGTGGGGATGGAGCCCAGAAGGAGGGAGAGAAAATGGCAGGCAGCCAAAGGGTCTATTTCGAGCGAGCCATAAAACAAAAACAGCTCGATATGCGGTAATGTGAAAAAGAAATGAAGAATTGAAAATGTGTTTATTTACTGAAGGCAAGCTACCTGCGGAAATGTTCTGGCCATGTAATGCTAAGTAATAGGCTGGCAAAAATGTATTCACACTCAGACTTTGGTGAACTCGATATTGAGTTCTAAGGGCTGTTAGTTGTCTTGTAATTATTGTACCTTGGAAAAACAACTGCTTGCAAAGCGACGCTCACAAGACGCTGCCTCAATTTTGCTTTCATTGGACAGTTCCAATGAGGATGTTGTAAAATCTTAATATCACTTTGAAATGTCAGCCTTGTAAAACACCTCAATTTTGTGTTGTGTTTTATGTGATAGAATTATTGGCTTTCATGCGATCAACCGTTAAAGTTGAAAGTCCCAAGGTAATTTCCATCTGAAAAGATACCATAGATTAGCATTCTAACTGTACTGGAATTTTGTGCTGCAAATATTACATTGTTATCAGGTGCGTATCAGCTGAAAATGAGGCAACGACTGTTCTTACACTGATGCTCGAACACAAAACTTGCATTTTGCCCTTACAACTGAAGCAAGCATATCACGAATTAAATCATCTTGGGAAATTCTCAATAAGTGAAGGGAGCATTCTCTCTTGCAGAACCATCCCAGCTCATAATGGCATGTTGGTTATAATGTATTTTAGCATTATGATAAAATGTGATTAAATAGAATAGTAAAATCGCACATCAAATCTGTTCAGCCAAATAAATAATAGAGTCAGGAGGCTGGAAGAACACAACAAGCCAGGAAGGATCAGGACGTGCAGAATTCGATGTTTCGGGTGTGAACCTTCAAGTCTGCGGGTGTGGGGAAGTTGCAGATCATGGAGGTGGAGGGGACAGCCTTTTGAAATGGGGAGATGTGAAGACAAGTAGAGGATACGACCTTGTTGGTCAATGGGAGGAATTAATCCATTTGGTGGCAGGAAGAAATAGAAGGGATGGCGAAGGTATAGGGAGTCGGGGGATGGGAATAAGGCTATCTTAAATTGGATATCTTAATTTTGGACCCTCCAGGCTGTAAGCTGCCCAGGCGGAAGATGTCGTTCCTCCGACTTAATATGGTCACGTTGAGGCAATGGAGGAGGCCAAGGATGGTCATGTGGGAAACGGAGTAGTAATGGGAATTAAAATGGACGGTGTCTAGGAGGTTCTGTAGACATTTGTGGTCCTGGATACAATTCTCACTCAACCGATTCCTATGTTAAGTTCAGTTTCCCCGATGTAGAGATGCACCTGATGCAGTAAGCTAGGTTGGAAGAAAGGCAGGGGAATCTCTGTCTCACCTGGAAATACTTTTGCGGGGTACTGGACGGAGGTGAGAGGAGTGGTGTACGAACAGAATTTGCATCTTTTCCGGTTGCAGGGAAAGGTTTGTTGGGATTCACGGGGGTTGGTTTGAAGAATGGCGCAAACCAAGAACAGTTGAAGGGAACAGTCCACGCAGAAGGCAAAAGAGGCGTGTCAAGGGAAAGCTGTCCTTCGTGATGAGGTCTATCTGGAGTGGGCGGGAGTGTTCCTAGATGGTGTGTTCTGTGCGGAGACTGATGGAGTGGGATATGAGGACAAGGGGGGAACTGATTTATTGCATTGGGAGTGGGACGTAAGAGCAGTGGAACGGGAAATCAAATGGTGTGGTGGAGCGTTATCTGAATTACAGGGGGAGGAAAAGCACTTTGGTCTGTCGGGGAAATTAAATTGACTCGACTCAACTATTAACAAGAGCAACCAAAATGAGCTTTAATAATTTTAACCTCTGCATTGCAGAGGGACCACATGCACTTGACAAAAATGCCTTGTTCAAGGGCCCTGAGCATAATACATATACTAGTCTGACACTGTTTCTTATCACACTCTCAAAGACAAAGACTGTGAAGGTTTTAATTGTAGCTTATTTCCTCGAACCTGCGTGGGTCAGGCAACTGCCCATTGGCACTTTCCAAATCCTTCATGGTCCATGGTCTGTGGAAAAGCACTGCGCACCCTTCTGGGCTGCAACTTCAACCGTTTGGGCTTGCAAAACGACCTGGTCAGCTGATCGTACGCCAATCCGCTCATCGTCTGACTCATCATCCATCCTGGGGACATTGCGAGCAGGGCCTGGATGACTTTCTCTCTTGGTGTGGCCGTTGTCATTTAGGGATTCTTGCTTCAGTTGGTTGCAGGTACGATTTGCTATCGATGGTTTAGCAGACCCTGAGGTGGAGTCTGCTGGCTGGAACCATCGCCAGGTGGTTCTCGTAGGGGTGCTGAAGATCTTGGAGGGCAGTCATCAAGGTCAGGATCTTGAACAGACTGAAGAGACTGTACAGCATCGTTAGGTTATTTCCTGGGCATATCTGCGCGTGCACGAGTGTTTGTACGTGTATTTGATCTATCTTTTACTTGAGGCTTTCTTTCCCTGATATTAGCCTCAGCCTTCTACATGTTATAAGCACTCAAATTCACAGATGCTATTTTTCCCTTCCATTTCTCCTTAATTCTCTCTCCTCCAACCTCGAACTCAATTTCCAACTGTCTTTTACTAAAATATTCCCCCTCCAGCAAACCATATTCCTTGATCATTAATTCTAACTGCTTTAGAGACTCTGGGCCATAATTATTTATCACGTAATAAACTTTTGGTTGATCATTCAAATTCCTCTCTGTACTCTCTTTTTGTTTGCTCTGGCCGGAGCCCATTTTCAGTGTGACTGAAAAAGCGTTCAGCTCTCTCTATTTCACTTATGGTACCGTTATCTTTTTCCCTTTGACTTGCGTTTTACAGCCGATGGTCTCCTCTCGCATTGGGCGGGTCCGCCTCAACTCCTTGGTTTTCATAAACAACGAAACCACGTACCTGGTACGTTCTTGGAGATTCCAACTCAGTCAGTTATAGTTCCAGTTCGAAAACCACCCTTAAACATGCTGTCTCTCAAACACTCTAGAGACGGCAATCCTTTCTCTTTAGTTTTGCTCGAATACCGCTTGAGGGTTTACTGAACCGTTTTCCTGATTCATTTATTCGCTTAGAATGAGTCTCTATATAGGATTACTTAAGCCACGACTCTTACCCCGACCCGATTCAGTCCAGACCCCGGCGCCGGGGCGATCCACAGATTCCCAGTCCTCTCACGCAGTGGGGCCAATTTAGCGTTCGAGATGAAGTAAAAGTCCTTCAAGGCGCTGCCGCCTGCATATCCTGGGAATCCTCAGAATCTTAAACCGTGATGGGGCGCTTGGCGAACCCCAAGTTTACCGTTGTTGAAATTAAATTGACTAGACTCAACTATTCACAAGAGCAACCAAAATGAGCTTTAATAATTTTAACTTCTGCATTGCAGAGGGACCACATGCACTTGACAAAAATGCCTTGTTCAAGGGCCCTGAGCCTAATTCATATACTCGTCTTATACTGTTTCTTCTCACACTCTCAAAGACAAAGACTGTGAAGATTTTAGTTGTTATTCTTTTCATTCCCTTGCTGTGGGCATACTATTCTTATATTTTTCTCTTGTTGAATGTTTACAAAGTTCCACAGAGACAAGGCGTCCCTCGACTGCAGACTTCTGCGATGTGTCAGAATGTTTTAAATTTCGTAAAGCATTGTTTTTCAAATGTTAGAGTAACTCGATATCAGTGTAAATGTTAATTTTGTTAATTTTCCATTACAGGTCGAAATAGGTGGACATCTGGGATGCTCGCGAATGTAATGCCTCCTCGTCCAAGCAAATGCAGTGGAGGTGCAGGAATTGGTAAACTTCTGACATGACCATTCTTGGCCTCCCAACGAACCACACCGCAAATTGAAGGAACCAATCCTCACTTTCCGATTGGGAAGCCAACTTCTCGGAGCAGACAACATCGAATTATCCAATCTCAAATAACCACCTTTCCCATACGTGGACTCCCTTCCCAGCGCCGCCTCCCATCCACTGCTCCCTGCCACCAATCAGATTCATTCCTCCCGTTGACAAAACAGTTAGTACCCTCCACATGACTTTACCTATCTCCACTTCACCACCTTATCCCTGCAACCCCCATTGTCTGCAGCTCCCCTGTACATATTCATAGTCCTGAAGATGCGTTAGAACTGGAAAAACGACTTCTACACATCGTGATGCTGTATGGCTGATTGTCTGTTTTTGATTCCAGCATAAAAAGTTTATTTTTATCTTCTCTGCCGCATATATAAGGCAACCAAAAGGAAGCTCACATTTTCTGGAGGAGCCCTGCAGCTCAGAATGATACAACACTTTCCATAGCCAATGTAGTACTTTGTAAATTCTCTGAGGTTTCCCACCTCACAATTCTTTGAGAGTAGGAGTTAGGATGTCACGTTAATATTGAACAGAGTATCGCTGAGACATCTTCTGCAATACTGTGTTCAGTTCTGCTTGCCCTGTTATTGAACTCGAGAGAGTTCAGATGAGATTGACAAAGATGCTGCTCTGTGGAAGGTTTGAGTTACATTGAAAAGCTGGATAGAATGGGATAATTCTCACTGGGATATACGAAGTGGACATATGAGCTTATAGAGACGTATAAAATCAAGAGGTATGTGGATAGAATTAATGTTGTGTTGTTGGCATTGACTTTCAAGACTCGGAACACGTTTTATCGTGAAAGGCTGATGATATAATAAAATGTGAGGCAATAGTTTCAACAGAGGGTGGTTTCAATGTTAAAGGTACATCCGAGAGATAAGATATTTACGGCTATACCAGTTCCTATGGGAAATAACGAGTATAAATGCATGAGAAGGGCTAAACCATAAAGACCATTAGTGAACTATTGCAAGTGGTCGGTGAAATGTTACACTAATCATGATGATGTATCAAAGGGACTGTGGAATGTGGCTACACCAATTAGCGGAGTCAGGCTGAATCTAAAAGATCATTGAGACAGGATAAGATAGCAACAATCAGTGAAGGTAGACTCGCTTGCTCAAGATCAACGTTGGAACGACGTAATTGTAAATATTTAATCAGCAGTTAGCAGGGTCAGCATGTCAGGTTGCTGGAGACCATTATGGCAAAATGTGACCGCACTTACTGAATTAGTAGCTTGCAGGGTTAGCCTGAGATCAAAGACCATTTTGGTAAATGCGAGAGCAAATATCTATCATGACAGATTAGAATAAGATTAAGTTTATTGTAGTAAAGGTTATAATGGCTGTCGTAGAGAGGTGGGCGGCACGCTGGCACAGTGGTTAGCACTGCTGCCTCATTGCGCTAGAAACCTGGGTTCAATTCTCGCCACAAGCGACTGAGTGGAGTTTACACATTCTCCCCGTGTCTGCTTGGTTTTCTTCCGGGTGCTCCTGTTTCCTCTCACATTCCAAAAATATGTGGGTGAGGAGAATTGGGAATGCTAAATTGTCCGTGGTGTTGCGTGACGGGTTAGGGGAATGGGTCTGGATGTGTTGCGGGTCAGTGGAGACTTGTTGGGCTGAAGGGCCTGTTTCCACACTGTAAATAATCTAATCGAATTTTGTAATCTAAAGAGAAATAACAGGAACTAAGCCTGTATATGTCTACTGAGATAACCCTAACTAACATCGTTGGACACGCTGATAAGATGGAAGGAAACATGATAAAAAAAATGTATAAAGATCAACAGACCCCGAGGTTCGTGGACAATCAAGCGTTCGTTTGTTGGTTGTCACAGCTTTTGTTTGCAAATAAAATATTATCTTCTTGAAGAACACTGTTCGTCCCCTGGTAGTTCGCAACAATTCTCTACGACATTACGTTTACAAAAACACTTAGATATGTACATGAATAGGAATGTTTTGTGGGAATCTGGTTTGGGAGAGGCAAGTCGGACGAGTTTAGTTTACAATTACTTTCGGCAAGCACTAGTTGCACAAAACTGTCTGTTTCCAAGCTGTATGAGTCTGCGATTCAATAACTCCATAGCTATCCTTCCAGACAGTGCATCCCAGACGTCCAGCACTCGAGTGGTAGGATCTTTTTTTTTCAAATCTTCTGACAATCTCCTTGGTTATTAAACCTGACTTGATCCTTCAACAAACGGCCACCTTTACTTTCTATCCATCAAGACTATCTCCCTCGGAATCGTTTGGACTTCCGTCACTAAGCCCCTCAAATGTTCAGAATTAAAGAAAACAACTTAAGATTACGCAGCCTCTCTTCATGGCTGAAACATCCCATCCCGTTAACAGCCTGTTGAATCTTAATTACACCCTTTTTAGTACAAACACATCTTGTTCTATGAAGTTCTATCATGTTCTTCCAACCTATTTCACAACTGATGAAGGCCCGCATCCTGGTTGCCTTATCAAATAACTTGTTGATTTGTCCTGCCAACCTCAGAGATCCCTCTGTTCTGTATTTGTTGATATCACTGAAAGTGTTAGCAGAACTGCAGGCGTGAAACAACTTCCAATTGGAGGAACAGCCCCATTTAATATCTTCCACAGGTCCGCTCCTAGAAATAAAATTTTGGCCATGAGGCCAGCTGGAGTGTTTGGACTTCCGCATGATGGCCTCGGTCCTGCCATTTTGACAAACATGTGAGACCATATATTTTTTGATAAATTTTGGTGTTGACGTCCGATGATTTCCACAGAGTGCCCATGAATTAAGCGTACGATCGTTTCTTTGTGTGGAATTACTTCCAGGGCGAGCGAAAACATGGTCATAGATGTGATTTGTGACATAGCAATGAGCCCAAATGTGAATCTAGAGTGCTACAAAATATACACTTTTCACCTCTAACTCCAGCTACACACGTTTTAAAATTTGAATCAGAATTTCGTGTCAGATTTTCAAAAATTGACTGTCAATTCTCAGAAATTCAGAATCTAGATTGAAATCATGATGCTTATAACAGTCAAATCTGAATTTGCTTCAGGGTGTGTGTGAATTCTGTATCATTTCAAGGGTCAGTGTTTTTGTTAGGATCTGTATCATTTTCAGTGTTTCTATTAAATTAGTGTTGGGCCCTGGCTTCAGAATCTGGATCACTGTAAAGATTTATGCAAGTTACAAAATTTCTATCAGTTTCAGGGTCTGTCTTCGCGTCAGTGTTTTATTGATTTCAATTATTTTTGGACTCTGCATCAGATTTTCCCGGGCTCTATTCGTTTCACGGTCCGTATGAGAATTACATTCTGAATTAGATTCAGGGATTGCATTTAATTACACTTCGAAAAGAAGGAACTTATGTCAGTATGGCTTTGTGCAGGGAAGCTGGTGTCTTAAACATTTGGTTCAGCTTATGCGGAAGAGACACAAGTGTTTGGTAAGTGTGCAGCTACAGATATTATCCACATAAACTTTCCTAAAATTTGTGACGCTGTTTGTCATGATTGGGCGGTCTAGAATGTTAAGTCACTCGGGATCCATGGAACGTTTGTATGATTAAAACAAAATTAACTTAATCATCGAAGAAAGATAAGAATATTGGTGGATTTTTGCATAATGGCGAACCCTACCAAATGCTCTAGCGAAATATAGATATATTGGATGGAACAGTGTCAAATGGTGGTTAATCTGTTAATATATTAAATGATGGATCTTGAAGTGGACTAGAAGAAGTCTGTATAAATTAAACACAGAACCATTAGAAGTATTGAAATACAGAAGGATGTTGGGGTCCAGAAGTGTAAATACTTCAGAGTGGTAATGCAACTGGACAAGGTGGTAAAGGAAACATGCTTGCCTTCATTGGTGGTTGCATAGAGTATAAATGTTGGAAAGCTGGCAGCCGGATGAAACTTCCGATCGGCTACATTTGTCTTGCGGGCTTCTGGTCCCGGGACGAGGAAGGATATGGACATTGGAAAGTTTACTAAGGTGGTTTCAGGGATTCTGTTGGATTGAACTCTATCACATTTCAGAAGATTTGGGACAATCCGAGATTGTTTTCGCTAGAGCATTGGAAGTTGAGGGCCAATCTGAGAGAAGTACATAATATTATGCAAGACATTGATCGAATGGGTAGTCAAAACCGTTCCCCAGGATGGAAGTATCAAATGGTAAGGGTCGTAGATTTGAGGTAAAGGCCCGGGGTGAAGATGCTAAAGGAGATGCGTGGGGTAGTGTATTTTTCACGCAGATGTTAGCTGCCTCAAATGCACGACCAGATTGCTTGAGAGAAGCAAATGAGGTAACAACAGTTAAGTGAGAACTGGATACAAACCTGAAGAGGCAGGGAATAGGGGAATGTTGATCATATGATTCAAGACTAGAATTTTTTACAATGGCAGCATGGTTGACACAGACAAGTTGGGTCTGTTGGTCTTCAATGTTATGTTAGAATCTGGGGCTTTATCAGAATCAATGCAAGCATCACCTTAACGTTCATTATTCGTGTCAGGGCTTTCATTTATCCCAGAGGAGAAAGTGAGGTCTGCAGATGCTGGAGATCAGAGATGGAAATGTGTTGCTGGAAAAGCGCATCAGGTCAGGCAGCATCTAGGGAACAGGAGAATCGACGTTTCGGGCATTAGCCCTTCTTCCTGAAGAAGGGCTAATGCCCGAAACGTCGATTCTCCTGTTCCCTAGATGCTGCCTGACCTGCTGCGCTTTTCCAGCAACACATTTCCATCTTTCATTTATCCCAGACCTGTGCGAGTTACAGGGTCTGTGTTAGGTTCATGATTTTGCACTGGATTTTGGCATATATGTGTTCTGGATCTGTCTTGATTTCATGGGTTTAATCATTTTCAGCGTCTCTACTACTTTCTGAACACGTATTAGGTTTAAAAGACTCGCAATATTTTTCACAGACTGTAAAATTCCAGCACCTGCCATGGGATGAGTCAGTATTCCATTCTGTGTCTGCAATACCTTCACAGCTGCAACTTTTAGGAATCATTATCATACTTCTTTTTACCGATTTGCAAAGCAATTTGGTGCTAAGACAAAGCAAACACACAAGCTTGGTGTATGAAGGTAATAAATCATTATGGTTAATCATCTGTCAGCTCGGCAAAGTATTGGAGACGATTTTGAGAGGATTTATGAGTACTTGGAAAACCATATTTGGTTCGAGGTCGCCAGTTTGAATTTGGGAGGTGCACGTCATGCCTCAAAAGCCTGACTGAATACTTTGATAATGTAAAAATAAATGATTATGGTGGAACAGTGGATGTGGCGAACATGAATTTTAGCAAGTCATTTGCGAAGTTTCCACATGGTATGCTTATTTAGACAGCAATGAGGCATGAGCTTCAGTGAAGTCAGGCAGCATGTTTACAGATTGGCTCACTCAAAGACGGCAGAGGTTGGTGTGGATGGAATACGTTCAGACTAAGACTCGGTGACCAGCGGTGTTCCGCAGGGAGAAATTCTGGAACTTCTGCTCTTTGTGATATTTAGGAAACATTTGGATAAGGAAGTGGAAGGGTGGGTTAGTAATTTTCCTGTTGACACGAAGTTTTGTGGAGTTGTGTACAGTGTGAAGTTTTACTCTCGGTTGCAGCGGGTCATTAGCCGAATGCTGATAACAGGCAGAAGATTTTCAACCTGAAAAATTGCGAAGTGTTTCACTTTGGATGTTCTAATTTGAACGCAAAGACAGGATGAAAGACAGAATGCTTGCGGTGAGGAGGGGCAGAGGGATCTTAGGGCCTGAGCCCACAGATGTCTTAAATTACCACTCAAGTCAACATTATTGTTGATAAGGCATATGATGTTTTGGCTTTTATGAGCGGTGGGCTTGTGTTGAAGAGCTGCGAGTTTATGCTGCAGCTCTATGGAGCCCCGGTGAGACTATGCTTGGACTATTGTTTTCAATTCTGTCCGCCTTAATACAGGAAAAATGTGGAAACTTGAGTAAGAAAGTGCAGAGACGTTTTACGAGTTTGTTCTGCGACTTGAGGGCAGGTCTTATGGAGAAAGTTAAAGGATCTAGGGCTGTTCTCATTGGAGTGAAGAAGGATATGTAATGTCTTCATAGAGGTATACAAGATGATGAGGTACATTGACAGAGGGGATAGACAGACACCTGACTATGGTGGAAATATCTACTGGAAGGGGATATAAATTTAAGGTGATTGGAGGAAGATTTATGGGAGATCTCGGAGGTCAACTTTTTGTTTCACAGAGAGTGGTGGCTGCGTGGAATGCACTGTCAGCTTTGGCAGTCGGATTAGATACATTTAGGGCATTTAAGCAAATCTTGGATAGGTACATAGAAGATAGTACAATGAAACATACTAATTTAGTCTAAACTCAGACGAGGATTAAAGCTCGCTATAACAATGTGGGGCTAAAGACCATGACTATTGTCTACCCTTTTAAGTTCGACAACAGACATCAGCGACTCTGTGTGCCATCTAGAGATTGACTTGGTGGACATGTTCAGTGAATCATTACAGTTGAGAGGAGACATCTTAGAAAATGCATTATTAAAACGAAACAATCAGAACTTTTATTCACCAATGCTCAGTGTTTTATATATTTTCATGTGAAGGTTGAAAGTTCAACGAGTTAACATTTTGTTTATAATAATAAATCAAACAATCCAGGGTTGTGAATATATATGCAATAAATGAAGAATGAAAAGTAAAGTGCCTATCTCAGAAATTACCCTGTAGAAAATGGGCATTGTGTGGGGGTGCAGAAATGTACACCATGAAGTTGGGTGTGGCCTTGTTCAATAAGATTGCTTGCATTCAACACCAGAGAGCTAAAATAGAGTTGATGGGAAACATATAGATTAAAAAATCGAAACAATCCATATCAAAGCCAAAAAGGCCTCATGATGCACAATGTCAAGATGGAAAAAACATACACCAAACCAACTCTGCAGCCTTGCACATCTTTGCATTCCAAGTGTCCATCTAAATATATGCTTCTCAATTGAATTTCTCAAACTTTGAAAACGTTATAGAAAAAGGGATTTCACTGTACTTTCGTCATATGTTTGCTTACATTATTCAGTATAACAATTATAGTTATAAACATAGCATTTGGAATCTTTTGAGACACCAAATGTCCCCCGCGGTCATGCTTGTCTGCTAATTAAATGCTCATGACTGTCATTCTTCAGATTGTTGGAGGATGCAATTCAAACCAGAAAGCATTGGCAATACCGAGCAGTTCTGAAAGGGCATTAGGGTGAGAAAGGGAATTACTGTTTTGCTTTGGATATGCTTCCTCTTCCTAAACTTGATAGTAATAATTTGCGGAATCCAGCATATTTTTCCGTCAGTCAATACAGAGAGATTGTCACGAGGGTGCAGGCGACTTCACTCAGAAAGTGCATCAATCAATGGACAACATAAGAAAAATATACTATACCATATTAGCTATCATTGGTGTTCCAAGTAAGTGATTGTAAACTTTTCCAATGTTATAGATCTGAGGGTTCTTTTCTCCCAGTTAGTTGTACAATTGGTTTACAGTACACATTCATGCCAACAGCGAATGTTCAGTTCCATGAAACTTGCCAAGTTGGTCCTTATTCTCAAGTTCTCCCCTTGACTGAAGTTTGGTACTATTAGGCTGAAGCAACCACTTGTGATCTTTGAATGCAATGGTGTAAGGTCTTTTGAGATTTTGGTGATGTTCATGACTTACGTGTGAGGGATCTCCATGCAGATTTCACTCTTTTACCACGGTATTAGACATGTTCCTCCAGTTATGAATTATTATTCAAAATTTTAAGTTCAAATGGTAATTTCTGTAATTCAGAAGACTTGATTGGCTTCTGAGTATTCATTCCATTGGGTGATCGATAGTTAGACATGTATTTGCAGATCAGGCCGTCGAGTAATTCGTAAAAAATGTCAACACTTTCCGATTTCGGGTATTTATAATCTTACCAAATGGTTAATTCTGTTCCATGTTATGAATGATGGATCATTTTGCAGAATGGTCTACTCTCTGTTCAGATTTCTGCTCAGCGAAGCTTATCCCTTCATAAATCAATGTGCAATAACCTAGAACACAAAGAGGAGCGATGCCCAATGGAAATTTGATGTCAAAACAAAAGGACACCAGTAACGCCAACATAAAATAATCTCATTGACACACTGAACAGGTCTGGCTGCATCTGTATTAAGGTTAATCATGTTTAAGCAAATAAATCAACGTGGAAATTGGATTTATGCTGATTACTTGGTGCAGGTTTGGGAAATTGAAAGAATTAAATAGAAAAGTGAAAAAAAGAGAGAAAGAGAAGCATTACTGATAAGAGGAGCGGGAATAAAATGTTTTATTCGTGAGCCGAGGATCAGACGTACAGTCACGGAGACCTAGCGCATATAAAAAGGCCATTTGTCCCATCATATCAGTGCCACCCAGCAACAACTTTCTCACTCCTCTAATCCCATTTTCTTGCCATTAGCCAAGAGACCACGAGCAAAAATATGTAAACATTTGAAAATAGCCCACTGTCTGCCAAAAGAAAAAAGCCATTGAAAAGCAGACATAATGTTGTGGACATGGGAAATCAACATGAAGGAGATGCAACAAAACCACACAAAACAGAAAACGTCAGAAAAGCACGGCAAGTCTTGCAGAATCTGTACAGACAAATCACAGTTAAGATTTCTGATTCAGTAACACTGACTCAGAACTAATCTAAGGAGAGTGTGTGCTCCTTCTCCTAACCTAGCATGACTTCACACCCTCAGACCAATCTAGCGCCCCAAAGTGGATCTTTCCCACATAAGTGGCAGTGCTTGCCTGTCAACCTCCTCCCTCATCTTGCATCTATCTATATTACAGCCTTGAGTACTCAATATTCGGTTTTACAATTTAAGAATATGAATTCAGGCCTGCATTCTTCTCGCATATCAGTAGAAATCCCCTCACATTTTTTCGCTGCCTCTTTCGGCAACATCTCCATGCAATGTATGAATTGAATCCATACAGTTTGGAAACAGACCATTTCAATTCCAATCTTTTTTTTTTTGCAGTAAACCTGGTGGCAATTGCGATCCTATCCCGGGGAAGGTGCGGCCTCTCAGCCTGTACCACTCGCTACTTGGAGCCATGGCAGCAACTGATCTAATGGTCATCATTGCAGAAGTCGTGCTGAGGCAATTCGGGTATTATTATTTCCCATTATGTTTTCTCGACATCACTCCAGTGTGCAGTGTGACCTATTTCTTGGCTCGTGCAGCTGCCGATTGTTCCGTCTGGTATACTGTGACTTTTACGTTTGATCGATTTGTCCTCATTTGTTGCCAGAATCTGAAAACAAAATATTGCACCAGCAAAACTGCAGGCTTGGTTTTAGCTGCAACCAGCCTTCTGCTTTGTTCCAAAAACGTTCCATTCTACTTTGCATATGAACCTGGAATTATCATTGACAACGTACCATGGTATTGTCACACGAAACCAAGCTATTACTCTGATCCTGCATGGTTGGGATTTGACTGGCTCGATACAGTTTTAACGCCATTGCTCCCATTCACTTTAATTCTCCTGCTTAACGCTCTGACAGTCCGATACATTTTAATGTCTAGTCGAGTGCGCAAGTGTTTGAAGGGTCACAGCAAGGGAAGAGACATAGAAATGGAAAGCCAAAAGAAATCAGCAATTTTACTGTTTACTATATCGGGAAGTTTTATACTTCTATGGCTAAACCGTGTTATATATTTCATATGCTACAGAATTACAGGAACTGATCCCTTGAATTACAACAGTTCATCGTATGTCTTTGGGGAAATTGGATTGATGCTTAGAAATTTAAGTTGCTGCACAAATACAGTAATTTATGGAGTGACCCAGGCTAAGTTCAGAGAACAGCTCAAGATTGCAGTGAAGTATCCATATAGAACGAAAATTCAATTTCTCACTGAACAGCACAATTCAAATTAGTGGAAACGTGGTTCATAATTACGACGTGCTTCGTAGTGCAGCAATACCGTAGAAAGTTGAATGGTGGAAAGGTATGAGTGACGAAATTTCTACATCCTAAACTTATACACTTGAGGGTGAACAATATGTCTATCCTCAACACACAGCAACGCCGTCGAGGTTTTGCGTGTGTGTTGCCCTTCCTTTGCACTCAGCTTGCAACAGCCTCAGGGGTCTGAAGAATTTACTTTCAGTCTGTTTCACACTTTCTCCTCCCTGTGCTCTGATATCGTCGACTTGAAAGCCTTTGTTACTACACCAAATCTTTGCAACGCTCAAAGTCTTGCAATATTTTAAAAAAGTGAAATATTGCCAGCCATCATCCGACATTTCAGATCTTGCTTAACTCTCCATCTCTGTATAGCTGACATTTCGAAAATGGAATCCACATTTACGTCCTCCAGCACTGACAACCTCCCCTCCAATATCCCCGACAGTTTCCTGTTTCATTTAAAATCTTCAAGTAATGCAAATCTTTCAGTTTCTTAGTCGTGTCCATCTCTTAACAATATATGTCGCAGTAACAATGAGAAATCCCTGCAAAAAATGGATTTCAGGGACATTGCAACATCAAAAGACACACACAGACTCTAACACCAGAGAAACTATTGCCACGATCTGGAGATTCTCCAGGCTTGGTTATCATCTCCAGACCTTGTGGTGGCCCACACATTCTGTAGTCTCATCGACTCTCAATATCCTTCACTATCTGTCTTACTCTTTCAGAATCTGTACCCTTTCCAATCAATCTCATCTCTTCCAGCTCACTTTCGCCTCCATTTCTGTAAAACCACGATGGATTTCTCTGTATCTCTCTACATTTCTGAAAGCTCATTGTGTTCCGAAAACACTCGCTGTTTCTTTGTTGCATGCTCCAGTCGCTACACTCAGTTTGCTGACTGTCATCTTTTACGGCTCTGCAACCCTGAGTCTCACTGTGTCATACATTGCAATCAACCAACCTTCCTTTTTCTCATCATCGAAAAAAGTGCCCATCCTCATTCCATATGAAACCTTACATGGACATTACAATGTTCCCATTCAATGTAATCGTCTCCTAAGTTTCTCCAACTTTCCTCCTCTTTGTAACCTCCGCCGACAATGCAACCCACCTTCTATCTTTGATATAACTCATCCCTTTAACATCACATTTCTTTCAACTATGCCGGATCCTTAATGTTCTTGACTTACCTCGACACCGTTATTTTTTGAGTCCTTTAATGCTTAATATATTCACAATTGGTGGACATATGAGCTCAGGTACCTAAGAAGTTCCTTCCGAAAAGTATCAGCGAGTCACAGATCCACAAAACACGGAAGCAGCACTTTGAATGCTTCTCATCCTGACCGCAGGGTGGGGGAGATTGAGAAAAATGAAGCAGGGAATAACCTTCAAATCACTTAGAGCTGTCAGCTTCTTCAGAATCTGCATCGTGAACTAATATCCTTCTTTATCTGGATTATAGAGGCCAAAGACCTTCAACACTGTAAGATAAAATGGACAATTAGGTCTGCACTGATGGAATGCAAATACGACACGACTCGAATGCAATTCTCAGCCCTTGGCACTGCAAATAACGCTCTAAATACTTCTTCAATGTTGCAAGGTTTTTTGCCCCCAGCAGCCATACAAGCATTAAATTAGTTGCCCACCACCCTTCAAATGAAATTGTATTTCCTCAAATCTTCTATAAACTCGCAACAGCTTTCGTTAAATTTATGCACCTCTGTCATTAATCCTTTGGCAGAAATATTTCGTCATCTCCACGCTATCTTTACATCTCCAAATTTTCTTCACCACAATAGTGTCCCTTTTCATTGTTGCCTGTTCTGGCGTGAACCATAAACAGTGTTTCCATTTTCACTTAACAACTGGAACTATCCATCCCGGGTATAATTTTTCAAAATATCCTTTACGTCGTCTCCAGTGCACTCACATACATCCTGCAACATAGATTCTGGGACTGCACATAATATTCAAATTATGGCCCAACTAACATTTTCTACATTTGCGGAATTGCCTCTCGGTTCTTAAACTCTCTATTAAAGGATAGACCTCCATCTGTCTTCTTACCTGATACATTAAGAAAATTATATGCATGCATATCAGAGTCTGTCGGCTCTTTCATGCGAGCCATGGTCCGACCCGTCATGATGTATTCCCTGGTCATTTTGTCCTGCCCAAGCACACCATCCAACATTGAAAGAGGTTCTTCGTGCTGACTGATCGGTGATGCTGAGGGAAGACGGACCTTTATGGATGAAGTTATTTTGATTTGATGGAATTTAACTGACACTACAAGAGATGTCGCCTGACTCTCGTTTCAGAGCATCAGTGCACATTACCAAACTAAATAATAAAAACTGTAAATGACATTAAACCGAAAATGACATCGATATCTTTGCACACTTTACAGGAGGTACTGGAATAAACAATGTAATTACAATGTAATCGACGAGAACAGCCCCACTCAAAATATGTCAAATGAATACCTTAGACAGTTAGTTTTCTAATCTTGAAGTCAAGTATCAGGCGTTGCGTTGACATGAAATTTGATTGTGCAAAACAATCAAGCATGAAGGAAAATACGCGCTATTCATGTCTTACCTTTAACGCAAAGACAAAACCAGAGGAAACAAAATGGATTGGATTATCTACTGAAATATTTTACAAAATACTAAACAGCTGTTAAATATCTGCTCCAGTATAGTAACATTCCTCTGCAATGGCACAGTCAGTAAAACAGATCGCATCAAATATATCTCTCGCAACATTATGAGAACCCCAGCTTTTAGCTGGTCGAAACAGAACTTCCACTTCCAGCGTCAAGTGCCCAGTGCTGCGACTGGAAGCTAACCTAAAAATCCTGAAGATCGTGAAGTATGGTCTAATGCATTCGCTTACTTTAGTTGTTCCAGTTTTGAAAAGGATAAAGAACCAAACACTCACAGGTTGCTGAATTAATTGACTGAATCAACTACGCTTTATTAGGAAACATACAGCGCTTAAAGCCATAGTACATCCATGCTTCCTTCGTTGAAAACAAAGATTGCTTCACTTTCTAAGCAAAATCGGTCTACCATTTTTAGAACCTGACAATACATGCACATTATATTGACGGTAGGCATGCGAGTTTTACCTACTACAGTCCATGTCAATCCATTGTATCTGACACCCCTGAATATCAACGTCTATGTTCATCAACATTACGACAATGCGTTGGCAATTTTGTTCTCTCAACCTGCCGTTTGTATAATTTTCAAATTGTATGTTTACAATTGTAAGCTCCAAGTTTATATCATTGTATGTTTACCTTTTATTTCACCAAAACGTTAAGGGATAGAATCAGTCATAAATCAGTAATTGTCTCCCACACAATATTGGCGAAGTAAATTTTGAAAGGTTGAAACATCTGCACAAAATTCAAGATGTCCCTCTCAATTGTAGAATATTTCTCTTAATGATGATTTATTTTTCCTCAAAAAATATCCAGTAGGTCTAGCTTCTCATCATCCTCATTCGAGGTATCGCCATGACACCAATATCACGCATGTGAATAGCAAATTTGAATGGCTTTGCGCAATTAAGTGTGGCTAACACTGGGTCAATGTTAACTGTAGCTTTCACAGCTTTGAATGCATTATCACATTCCTCACTTCTTCAAACTTCTTCGGTCGGTAGAACAACCAGACAGCTAATCTTCAGTCCAAACTTCGGATATTAAATCAGTCGTTCCCAGAAATCGTGGTATTTTCCGCTTCATCAATGATCCTGGAAACTCTCCAGTTATGTTTCTTCTCACATCCCGTGGTGTCATATATCCATGTCCAACTATATCGTCCAGGGAGGTAACCTGGACTTGTTCCGACTCATTCCTCAGCATCTTTATAACCAGACACACCTCCCAAAATCAATGTACCAATTCTGATTGATGCTCCAGTTAATTATTACACGTGTGACTGAAAATTGCCAGATCGTTGATGCACACCACACCACACATCTGCGTAATCCTGAAATGACATTACTGGTCATGTTTGAAATGTAGCTGACGCATTTTTACTTAAAAACGCATATCTTTGAACGCCATTCCATGCCATGAATACTGCTCTTCTCGCCATGAATTCCATCAAGTTCAACATTATTTTAGCAAAATATCCTCCGAATCCCATGTCTCCTTATCTCACACTTTCAAAGATTGATTGTAATAGCAGTTTTCAAAAAATACGTATTTATTTGATGCCCGTGAGTAAGCATTGCTTATGGAAGTAAAATCTGGAAAGAGATCTGTCACTTTCTTCTCACCAGTTTCCTGATAAGTTCGCATATTCTCCAGCAGCTTTTTAACTTTCAATGTACTGTTCTTTGCGAATTCAATAAAACTCTGCAATTAATCCTGTTTTCCAGCATTTGTCTTCCCAGTGTATTTTTCTATGATGCGGAAGAACCGGTGTTGGGCTGTGTCGGACAAAGTTAGAAACCACACAACACCGAAAGGTAATGTTTTCGCAAAAACCTGTCGGACTCTCACCTGGTTTTCTTCAAAACATTCAATGCTTCAATTTCATGTGGCTACGTTATTACAGTGAAAACACTCGAGATATCTTACCACCCATTGGGCCTCATAGTTTTCTTTTACCCAATTTTCAGCTTGTCTTCAATGAGATAGGCTTTTCCTTTAACACCTGAGGATTTCTCTTTTCACCAATTTATATTCCCCAAAATTGGTGCTGGAACACCAAATGTATTTATGATACAGCTCCTTATCATATTCCAGTTCAACTGCAAATCTTAAAGCCTTAATTGTCTGCTCTTCACAAGAGTTTTAATTGCTTCAAAAACTGATTTTTTTAACTGCTTCAAAATAAGTGCCGAAAAGCGTCAAATGCTTGGTCGATTTTCAATGCCTTTATAAATGCATTGCGTTGTTTGCTTCTTTTAAATTCCATTTAACTGATTTCCTTCTTAGATGCCTAAAACTCATGCTGTGTCAGAGAACTCTCCACCACACATTCAATAAAAACTGACCCATGTAAAACAACTTGAACTATATTATTCCCACTCAATATTGGTAAAGGTAAAGAGCCCACAACAACTACTCTGTTACAAGCATTCCTTTGAAAATCATCTTTGGTATCCTCTCCTCTCCATCCCTGGAACAATTCAGAGGTCAGTAGAAACCTCACAACAGGTGACCTGATCTTTCCTGATTCTAAACTGAGCCCAGTCTACCTCAGTGGGCGAGTTTTCAACCATTTTCTCAGCTGCTACAATACTACACTTGATTAACATGGCAAAATGTATCGTTTATCATCGTCTCTGTTATTGTGGGAACATTTAATTCCTGGATTCTGCAACAGCGAATCCTGTCCCTCCTCGAGCCATGTCTATAAATTGGTCACAAATTCGAAATGCCAGGTCCCAACCCATGTTCATGCACCTTATTCTGGATGCTGCTGGAATTAACACAACATCCTGCAACACATTTACGCAACATCCTGCAAACCTGTCTTTGACCTCACTACTCTCAACCTTCTGTAAAATGGAACTACAATTGAAGTGTCCATCTCCCTGTTGCAATAGTTTAATCTCCCTGAATTTAGCTGGAATGGCCATGCTGAACTACCCATGGTTTCAGGGATGTGTAAATTGGATGACTCAGCCATGCAAAATGCAGGGTTACAGGTATCGACAGCGGGAGGTGTTGGTGGATGCATTTGTTTGTATGAAAGGCCCGTTTCCAATGCAACACCTTGCCTTCATCCTTCAGCTACGGGAACCCGCTTTTATTTTATTTATCTGATTCATGGCCTTTATAGATCCATAAATGGATTAGGTCCCTCACTCAAATTTCTATGCTCTGAAGTAAAGAAACCGAGATTATTCTGCCAAGTTAATTAGGCTTCATACATAGTATAATCCACGCACAAACAAAAACAGACTCACCCACAAACTGGTACATACTCACACACTCACGCAGACCCTCCCTCATATGTACGTTCTCTCTTAGACACATATATATATACACACACAGGCAGATACACACACACACACAAAATCTTGCAGTCTTATACTCCATCACTGTCACGCAAAGACGCTATCTGGCATGCATACAAACGCTACCACACACATTTTCTCACTTTTTCTCTCCCTCATACACACACACACACACACACACACACACACACACATACACACACACACACACACACAAACACACACACACACACAACAAACCCACAGACACACACATGTTAGTCGATGGGATGAATTGCATTTGCAGAAACCATTCAACTTTGTTGAAAATGCATAAAATCCGCATGCAGTCAGGTTCATTTTTTATAAGCCATGAGGCATTTTATAAAATCCTACGTTCGAAATAGAACTAGTCAGGCTCAGGATTGGAATATATGCACACTCTGACCACACACCTTTAATATATTTTCTGAAATAAGGTGTGGTCTTCCTTTTATGAAACTTTAAGTATTCTCTGGCATATGGCTTGAAAGAGGTTCTGGGATTCATATATGGATTAATTGAAACCTGCAGTCCATTCTAAAATATGAAAGACTGAAGAGCAATCCAGGTTAGTTCAATGTATTGCATCAGTGTATGATATTATTGATATTTTGCTAAAAATTCTGTATCCAATAATCCGACTGCAATAGCTACATGACGAAGGAGCAGCGCTTCCTTTGTACTTCCAAAAAGACATGTTGAACAAAAAACCTGATGTCATGTGATCTTGAACTTTGTACAATCCAGTCCCACACAAGCATCTCTAAAATTGCATAAACAGTTCGTGACTTTGAAGAATAGACAGTTCTACAGGAGAATCATGGAATCCTAATTCGAAAATGTGAAATCTTGGATCAATCAAATGAAGCAACTTGAATTCAATCACCTGCTCCTCAGTTTCTCTCATGCAGTTGCTCATTAAAGCGAAATAATCAGGATCACTTTCAACAAGTGATGCAGATGAGATTGCCTTCCATAGATTGTTTTGCATTTGAAGAAAGAATTATAACTGAGCACTCCATGGCCAGGTTATCTTGATTATCAGATCAACTTGGCAGGAATTTCAGGACATGAGCATTGAAGAGAAACATTACTTCCTACTTTCCCCAGTTATTTGATCAGAATCACACGTGCCAATGCAATCCATATCATTCTGTACCTACATCAAAATATCCTCAATACTTCATTACTGTATCACTTTCTGGTATCCAGAATTAAGTATTACTAAGTATTGGACATGGTTAAGAAGCGCTTTCAGAAAATGAAGCAAGGTTTATACAATTCGAACTTCTGCAATAGATGGGGAAATCTCAAGTTGTCTCCTTGAAAAATAGAAGGGTCACAGGAGAGATCGAATTGAAATATTCAGAACTGTGAGAGGAGTGCAAAAAATGTAGAGATTGTTTCGAAACCTGAAATGATTATCGAATCATCGAATCATACAGCACAGATACAGAGCGTTTGATCCAGCCCTTCCATGCCCAACCATAATTCCAATCTAAGTTAGATGCCACTGACTGTGGTTGGCCCTCACCCCTCCACACGTTTCTTATTGGTGTCCTTATCTAAAATACTTTAAACATTGTAACTCTACCATATCCATCACTTCATCTGAAAGTTCAATCCACATACTAACTATTCTCTGCAAAAAAGGCTTTGTTTCAGTTTTAATTCTTTCTCCTCTCCATTAAAAAAATCGGAACATTTTCGAAATGCCCCACCTGAGTGAATATAGAAACTGTTGATAATCACATTATCTATGCATATCATTATTTTATAAGCCTTAATAACGTCACCTGTCAAGTTGCTACGCTCCACACAATGCATCTTGTGACAGATTTAGGAAGAAAATTCATGGGGCAAAGATGTAAATAAATATTGATACGAGAACATTTGAATAAGGCGGAATTTCACGTTGTAAGTGTTTCGCACAGAGAAATCTTGGACCTGAAATAATGTACGATGGTGAGTCAACAGAAACTCTGAAGAAGCAATTGAACAAATCTTGGAAAGCAATGACGTGCAGTATTACGGGTGCAAGTTAAAAGCATGTTCCGACATGGTGAAGTCTTAAGATCAAGTCTGGGAATGTTGAAGGAAGTATCTCAGTCTGGCTGGACAATTCTTTGACATGCGGGAAACCGGAACTGAACAAGAGGTATTCTTTTTCGGATTGCCAACGTTTAGTCAGTGGAATTCCACACGGTTCTGTAATCTAAACTATTTGCAATATGTATTAATCAATTGGAAGAATTAGTTAAACGAACCGTAGTCAAATTTTCAGACTGCAAAAATTAGTTGTAAACCTAAGTTGCAAGGTAATAAAGTTTGCACAGTGATTTCGATTGGTTATGTAAATTGCACAAAGTTGACAAAGGGACTGTACTTTGAAAAAATGTTGACCATGGTGGAAAAATAAAAGGAGCCAAATCATGATGATTTAATTGTGGAAATACTGCAGGAATTTGCAACACATCGGGATGTCGGGTCACTCGCGCATGAAACAATGAAAACTAACACGTGTGAAGCAAGCAATCAGTAAGGCGAAACGAATATTGATTCTTATACGAAACTGATTGTATAATTAGAATGCAAAGTGCGAGTGAGACCACCCGTGGAGAATTGTGATAGGATTCTTGGCAAAGTCCAGGTGACTAACAAGAACATTTTCCTACGTGTGGATGACCTAAAACGTCCAAGGAGTAATTTTAAGTTCAGAGGAGGAAGGTTTTTAATGAAAAACAGAGGCAATTTTATTTCACAAACACATGGACGTGGACTGACCTACTAGAGGAAGGAGTGAGTCCAGGTACATTTATAATGTTTACTCACATTGGATAAGTAAAGGAAATGGAAATTTTCAGAGGGATTCGCATCAAACTCAGTGAAGCAAACTGCTGTGGCTTTGGGAACAAAAGTGGCCGTTCACAAATGAATCATAGAAGACAAAACATAGAACGTCATAACGCCCTTCGGCACTCGATGTTCCGCCGACCTGAGATACAAATGTGAAGCTCATCGAACCGACACAATTTTCTTGTCATCCTGTGTATATCCAATCATCATTTAAATGCTCGTAAATTTAATGATTCTCTTGCTGTTGCAGGGAGAGTGTTGCATTCAGTTAAATCTCTACGTAAAGAAAATACCTCTGACATCTGTCATGCCTCTGTCTCTCTCATTTTTAAGCTTTGTCCCTTCGTGCTAGACATCACCCACCGAGGAAAAAAGGCTGTCTACTGTCTACCCGATCTAATTTTCTGATCATCTGGTATGTCTCTATTAAGTCACCCTTAAACCTCTTCTCTGTAACGAAAACAGCCTCTAATCCCTTCGACTTTGCTCATAAGACTTTACCTGGTAAATCTCCTCGGCACACTTTTCAATGTTTCCACGTCCATCCTATAATGCAGTGAGCAGAACTGGACGCATCATTTACGTGCGACAGCATCAGAGCTTTATATAGCTGCAACATGACCTTATGGTTCAAAACTCAATCTATCGACCAATTAAAGTTACAAATCTTATGCCTTCGTAACAAACCTATCACGCAGCGTGGCAACTTTCAGGTATCTACGTACATGGACACCTAAACCTCTCTGCTCAACCATACTACCCTGAAACTTACTATGAACAGAGGTCCCGGTATTCCTGTAACTCCTTCTGAAGTGGATCACCTCGCAATTTTCCGCATTAAACTGCATCTGCATTCTTTGACCAAATCTACAGTTTATCTATGTGTCTCTGTAACTCTATTATATACTTCAGCACTATCCACAACTCAACGGACCTTAATGTCATCCGTAAATTTACTCGTCCATCCTTTCATGCCCTCATCCAGATCTTTTATAAGAATGACAAACGTCAGTGGCAGCAAAACAGAGCCTTGTGGTACGCCACCAGTAACGGATCTCCACGATGAACATTTCCCATCAACCACCACCCTCTGTCTTCTTTCAACCAATCACTGATCCAAACCGCTACATTTCACTCAGTCCCACGCCACCGTACTGTCTGCAATCGAGTTCCATGGGAGCCTTATCGAAGTGTTTACGAAAATCCAAATGCATCACAACAACCGCTTTAATCACCTTCTGAAAGAACGGAAGTAGATTTGTGAGAAACGACCTAACTTTCACAAAACTTTGTTGACTGTCCCCAATCCAATTACCCGTTCAGAGATTATTATAAGTCTTGTTTCTTACAATCCTTTTCAACACTTCAGCCACAACTGAAGGGTCGCTGGTCAATAGTTAACTGGGTTGTCTCATTTAACCTTATTGAACAAGGTGACAGCATTTCCTTCTCCAGTCTTCTGGTATTACTCCTCTAGACAACGACGGAATAAAAAGCAACAGCAAACTTACCGTAATGTCCACCAAGCTGCCCATAGAGTAGCAGGTTAAAATCCATCCAGCTCAGCGGATTTATCTATCCTTACACGTTCCACAATTGCTGACATCATCTCCTTGTCAAGCTCAATCCCGTCTTGTATAATAGCCTTAATCTCAATATTCTCCTTCACAACATAAGATTTTTCCAGTGGCAAAACTGACGATGCACATTCAGTCAGTGTCTTTTCGACTTCCGCAGACTCCACGCACAACTTCCCACTACTGTCCTTGACTAACCCTAAATTTTCTCTTGTCATTCTCTTAGTTCTGACATATTTTAGGTTTTTTTCTTTGCTCCTACTTATCAAAGACTTTCCATGGACCCTTCTGGCTCTTCCTAGCTCTCTCTTCACGTCTTTGTTGGCGAACATGTAATTCTCAACTGCACTCACTGAGCCTTCACATCTCCTCTTTACGTAAGCTCCATTCATCCTTTTGACAAGAGATTCAACTTATTTCATAAAACAAGTCTCCATCAGTCGATCACCTCCTCTCTGCCTAACATATACATAATTCTCAAGGGCACGCAGAAGCTGTTCCATGAACAACCCACATATTTCAATTATGCCCATCCTTAGAAGTTGCCTTATCCAGTCTGTGCATCCTAAGTCACATCCATAATTAACTTTCCTCTCGCTGTAACTCTTGTCCTGCGGTATCTACTAACCCCTTTCCGGTGCAAAAGTAAACGTAAAAGAATTGTGTAGGAGAAAGTCATGATTGCAAATTGGTGGAGATCAGAGTCGAGAAAGGGAGACTGCCGATGCTGGACATCAGTGTAGCAAAAATGAAGACTGTAAATGCTGGATATTAGAGTCAAGAAAGTGAAGTAACATATTACATCTACGAGTGTTGTAGTGTTTGGACTCAAAACCCCTACTCAAAAAGCATAGAATTTAAACACAGCACGACAGAGCGGTCAGCCATAGTGGCACGTGCCGCATTTGTGCCCTGGCCTCCAGGGTGAACACTTCAACTCTCCCTCCCACTTGACCCTGGACATGCAGGCCTGGAAGCACGTCCAACGCCTAACCCTTCACTCTCAGCGCCAGGAGAACACATCATCTTCAACCTTGGGACCCTGCAACCACAAGGAATTAATGGACCAGTTTGCTCATTTCCCCTCCCCCAACTTATCCCAGTCTCAAGCATACAACTGGGTCACACCCACGCGGCCTGTCCTTGTCCTTCCCATCTATCCACTGCACGATCCTCGCCTATCCATCACATTCTCCCCCACCTTCACTCATCTATTGAATTCTTAGCTACGATCCTACCACTGCTGCCCCATCCATTTATCTCGCATCTCCCCTCAGTGCACAAGCATCATTCATGATGAAGGGATCGTACCCTAAGTGTCGATTCTCCTGCTCCTCTGATACTGACTGACCTGCTGTGCTTTTCCAGCACTGCACTCTCGATTCTCAAGGTCTGAACCTGTCGTAGCTGATCGGTCTATTTTCCACTCTCCTCACAAACGACAAGAGCACCTCACCAGTGAATACAGAAGGAAAGTATGGATTGAGATTTTCGCTATCTCCTGCGACTAAAGGCACAGATTTCCATCCCTGGAGAGACAGAGGTGGGAAAAAGGGTTTGGCGAGTTGCATTACTGGTTCGAGAGGATATCACAGATGTGCTGAAGGACAGCATTGTGGATGACTAGAGCAGTGAGGGAATATGGGTAGAGCCCCGAAATAGGAATGGTGAGGACAGAATGTTAGGGTTAGATAGGCCTCGTAACAGCGAGCATGAGATGTGGGAACACATATATTGACAGATAATGGAAAGATGTAGAGGCAATAGAGTGATGGTGATGGGACTTTCATACTTTTCCCAACATTGACTGGGATTCATATAGTGGTCGAGATCTCAAGGAAGCAGAATTTGTAAGGAACATCCAGGAGGGTTTGATAGCGCCGTATATACGACGTCATACTCGTGAAGGGGACATTATGCATCCGATTTTGTGGAATGAACCCGGCAGGCCGTTGAAGATTCAGTACCAGAATACTTTGGCAATAGTAATCACAATTCCCGAAGTGTCAGAATTCTCATCGAAACAGACAGCAATGGTCGGAAATGAAGAATGCTAAATTGGGGGAAGGCCAAATATCCAAATGATTCAGCAGGAGCTTAAGCATTTGGATTTGAAGCAGTCCTTTAAGTTAAATCCGCATTTCATATGTGGGTGGCTTTTAAAGAGATGTTGATTAGAGCGTGGGACAGACATGCCCCAGCGAAAATTAGGGATACAAAAGGCGATATTAGCAAACGATGAATAACAGTTGAAATTGTGAGACCATCTAACAGGAAAAAGGAAGCATTCATATGGTTAAGGCGACACATGCAGATTTGGAAGAGTTTTGGGAAAATAGGACCAATCAGAAAAGATCAGTTGAAGGATCAGTAATGAGTTATGACATTTCTTTAGTAAACAGAATTAAGGGAAAACATGAAGTTTTTTATTCGTATATTGGAACGAAGAGAGTAATAGAGAATAATGGAAAGTAATAGAGAATGGGGTTGACCTCTCAACGACAAAGAAGGGAAGATAAGTGTGGAGTGAGGGAAAAAAGTGCGACACTTAATAAATACTTTGCGTCGCTCTTCACAAACGAGAGGGACATGACAGCTGTTGAGTTCGGAATTGAAGGTTGATTACTCATATTCAAGATGATATAAGTAGGGAGGAAGTGTTGTCTATTTTCAAAAATCTCCAAGTCAGCATGGGATGCCGAGGGAAACCAGAGAGGAAATACTTGGGCCTTCAACTAATGCCTTTGCAGAATCCTAGAAGACGGGTGAGTTTCCGGCGGACAGAAGTTTTGTTAATGTTGCATCCTTCTTCAATAATGGAAAAATGAATAATAATTTATTCAGTTAATTATAAAGACGAGAATCTAATGTGAATGAAAGCGAAGCTAGTGAAGAAGGAACTCGGGGTAGAATCTATATGCGTTTGCCAAGAAAGTAGGCTTATCACTGTTAGGCAGCATGTTTTGTGCAGGGAAGTTTACTTCTTAATAACTTTATTGGATTGTTTGAGGAAGTGAAAAGGTTGATTGGCGAGGGACGTGCTGTAGTTGTCATATACATGGATATTAGGAAGGTGATTGAAAATGTTTCCCATGGTAGGCTCGTGGAGAAAGTCAGGCAAAATCGACGTTTCGGGCAAAAGCCCTTCATCAGGAAGGGCTTTTGCCCGAAACGTCGATTTTGCCTGTCCTCGGATGCTGCCTGAATTGCTGTGCTCTTCCAGCACCACTGATCCAGAATCTGGTTTCCAGCATCTGCAGTCATTGTTTTTACCTCGTGGAGAAAGTCACCTTGCGTCGGGTTCAGTGTGTACTAGCTAGATGAATAGAGAACTGGCTATGCCACAGAGTAGTTGTGGAACGGAGTTTGTCAAAATGGAAGATGGTGACCAGTGGTATTCGACAGGGATCTGTTCTGGGACCACTGTTGTTTGTGATATGCATAGATTATCTAGAGGAAGGCGTAGGTGGTCTGATTAGCAATTGTGTAGATGACAGTAAGATTGGTAGATGAGCAGATCGTGAAGTGGACAGCCAGAGAATGCAGCAGATCATAGATATATTGGAGAGTTGGGCAGAGAACAGGCAAATGGAGTTCAATCCGACCAAATAGGAGGTGATGCATTTTAGAAGACCAAATTTTAGCGCTAACAATAGAGTAAATGGGAAATTCCTGGATAAAATTGATGAACACATAGAAATTTGGTTGTTTAGGTGCATTGTACCCTAAAGGTGGCTACGCAGGTTTAAGAATATTCAAGGAGGCAGACAGCGAGCTTTCCTTCATCAGACGGGGTATTGCGTACACGATATGACCAGTCATGCTACAGTTCTCGAGGACTTTGAAATACTGCGTATTCCAAATTGGCCCAACTTGGAATACAGTTCACAGTTCTAGATGCGACATGACAGTAAGGATGTCAATGCTTTGGCAAGTGTGCAGAGGAGGTTCACCAGGATGTTGCCTGATATGGAGGGCGCTAGCCATGAAAGAGATTGAGTAGATTAGAATTGTTTGCATTAGGAAGGCGGAGGTGGAGGAGAATTGGTTTGAGTGGCCATAAGTATGAGTGGTATAGACGGGGTGGAAAGTAAGAAGCTTTCTTTCCAAGACTTGGGGAATTAATTACTATAGGTCAAGAGTTCAAGGCGAGGGGAAAGTATTTGAGGGAAATATGCCGGGAAAGTTTTTTTCAGCAGAGAACGGTGGGTGTCTGGAATGTTTTAGCAGCAGAGATGGTAGAGGCGGCCAAGATGTCGTCATTTAAGACGTAACAAGACAGATATATGAATGGGCAGGGCGCGAAGGGACACATCGTCTTGCAGAATAGGCAACATACTTAGATAAGTATTAATTTATCAATAATTTGGATCGCCACAAGCATGGAGGGCCAAATGACTTATTACTGTGCTGCAATTTTCTTTGTTCATTTTTCGTTAATCTTTGTTGTGCACTGTCACTGATAGACACGATTCTCACTCAGAACATACTTCTCTTTTTCTGACAAATCTCGAACTCCTTGCAGTATTCCTTAATCTTACCATCCAAGGTTTATTTTTCATGTCTCCATCTTGCTTTCCTCAGTCCATTCTTCAGTTCCTTCCTGGATATCTTGTAACCCTCTCGAGACCTCCCTGGTCGTTGCTTCCAAATTCTTAAGTAAACTTCCTTTTTCCTCTTGACTGGATGTTACAGATCTCTTGTCATTCATGGTTCCTTAACCCTACCATTTCTTCCTTAACTCACTTGACCAACCTATCCAACACTCGTAGCCAGCAGTCCATAAACAACCTCTATTTCGGTCTTGCCTTTCTATTAAAATGTCTGTTCTCAATTTGTGCTTGACAGTTTCTATCTCATAGCATTGTAATCCCCCCTCCCCAAATTAATAGTAAGTCTCTCATCGTCTGCACCAATCTGTCTCCATGACTATAGTAAACATCAGAGAGTTTGTTCATTATCGCTGAAATACGACTCTATCAGAGATCTAACCCCTGACCTGCTCGTTTCCGAGCACCAATTCAAATAAGACATCCCTCCCGATGGCATAACTACATTAGGAGTCAAGTATCTTTCCTGATGCACTGAACAAAGTCATTTGAATTCAAAATAGTTGCACGAAGGAGGTAGTAATAATTATGAGGGAAGTTGACGTCACCCACGACAACAATATTTACATTTCAGCACCTTTTCAAGCTCTGCCTCCCAATCTGCTCTTCCGAGTCTCTGTTGTTATTGAGAGCGGGCGGGGATGGGCGTGCTGTTGTATAAAAAACCCCGAATCTCATGACTGCTCATTTCCCGTGTCTGCCTTCCAAACATACTGACTCAGTCGACAAACCCTCCTCGATGAACTCCCTTCATGTAACTGTGATGTTATACTTATTTAGCAAAGCCACTCTCTCACCTCTTCCATCTTTCTCGCTATTAATTTTGAAATAGCTAAACCCCGGCACATCCAACAACCATCCTGCCCTTGTGATATCCAAATCTCTGGAATGGCCACAACTTTGGAGTTCTCACTACTGATCCGTACTCGAAGTTCTTCACCCTTATTTCTGGCAGTTTTTTTGCACACATCAAACTATCACACTGACTGCAACTTTAACGTCTCAACTATCTGTCTTTTCTGTCGGACTCGCTGCACTCTGTATCTGCCTGTTCACCAGCTAACTCATCATCTGCGTGATTGCTCCGGCTCCCATGCCCCTGCCAAAGCATTTGACCCCTTGCCAAGGCCTCTGGCAAATCCCCCACCAAGGATATTTTTACCGTTCCAGTTGAGTTGAAAGGTGTCTTCCTTTTACAGATCCCACCTTCCCCCTATATATCCCAATGATATCGAAACATATCAAAAGTTGTCCCTCCTACATCATCTCTGTAGCCACGTGTTCAGCTGCACCCACTCTCTGTTCCTTGTGTCAGTAGCTCTTGGTACCGGTAGCAATCCTGGGATCGCTTCTCTGCTCGTTCTAACTCCTACCTTACAACCTGACTGCCACAATTTTCACTTCAGATCCTCATGCTTTCTTTCTACGTACATCATTGTACCACGACTTCTGCCGGCTCACCCTACCCTTTGAGATTCCTGTAGACTTGATCTGAGACATTCCTGACCCGAGCACCGAGGAGGCAACATATCATTGGGAGTTTCCTTCAGGACCACAGAATTTCCAGTCACGATCGCTGTCCTACCCTACTTCATCCCTTCTTCCTGAAACGCACAGTAAGGCTCAGTGCCAGTGAACGCACCACTCTAACTTGCCTCCGCTCGGTCGAAACCCTCAACACTGTCCAAGATCATATGTTTGTTAATGAGGGAACGGACACAGGGGATCCCAGCATTGTCTGCTGGTTCCATTTCAATCTTTTCACTGTCACCGCACCCCCACCCTTCTCTCACTTGTCTCTCCACCTTCAGGATCTCTGCCTGTATTCCTGATGAAGGGCTTTTGTCCGAAACGTCGATTTTCCTGCTCCTCGGATTCTGCCTGAACTGCTGTGCTTTCCCAGCACTACTAATCCAGAATCTGGTCTCCAGCATCTGCAGTCATTGTTTTTACCTAGTTGATTTTAACCCTACTGCGAATACTCTTGCAAGGATGCCTGCCTTGGAGATGTTTTCTCTCTACAAGAATCTCAGGGACTCCCTCTCCCACTGCAACTGCCAGGTCATTTCCTCTGCCCTGAAGCTCTTCAACCATGTCCTGAAACAAACTCGAACCCCAGGGCATGAATGTGGACTTCAACAGTTTCCTCACTTCCCCTTCCCCCACCTCACCCTTGTTCCAAACTTCCAGCTCAGCACTGTCCCCATGACTTGTCCTGACTTGCCCTACCTGCCTATCTTCTTTTCCACCTATCCACTCCCCCCTCCCCCCCGACCTATCACCTTCATCCCCTCCCCACTCACCCTTGGTACTCTATGCTACTTTCTCCCCACCCCCACGCTCCTCTCACTTATCTCTCCAGGCTTCAGACACTCTGCCTGCATTCCTGATGAAGGGCTTTTGCCCGAAACGTCGATTTTCCAGCTCCTCGGATGCTGCCTGAACTGCTGTGCTTTTCCAGCACCATTAATCCAGAATGTGGTTTCCAGCATCTGCAGTCATTGTTTTTACCAGGGGTATATACAGAGTCCGGCTGTTATTTTGTTGGCTGACCTGGTAGATCTATTCTCAGACGTTTCAGCACCATGCTAAGTTAAATCACCAGTTAGCCTGTGATGAAACGCTGGTGTTCTGTCACGAACATTTTCTTGCCCAGACCGTTCTTCTTCATAGTTTTAGAGTGGGTTGTTGTCATTATTCATTATTTCTCCGAGCATCCTGCGGCACTTCTGTTCTGCTGTGTTTCTGGCTGGTTGGGTGTTGACAGCTGGTGTGCTTTTGAAACATCGTGGTTGTTCCTTTTTCCTGAGGCATTCGTTTGGGAAGTAATGTTTTAGCGGGTAGAGCTCAGTCATATGACATTGGTTTCCCATCGTCGGGCTGATTTGAACACATTGCATGCATAGGAATTATCCTCAACATAGAAAGTATTATAGAGCCAATTTGAGTTTGCCATTCTCGTAATGATGCGGCTATAAAGCGTCCATCTACACGAAATAGCGTTCTTGCCTTGAACAGCGAGAGAGATAGCTTACAACAGGAGGGTTGATATCTTTGAAGAAGACTGCATTTGTTTCGTCAGAGAAGTGCGCAGTCCTGATCACCACACTAATAAACAATTCACATCATCCCAATCTGCTATAGGTTCGAGCTCTGAAGCAATATATGACGAGAAAAAGAATGTTTTAATCGTGATTTTCCAGGTATCACTAGAGTGTGGCAGCGTCGCAGAAAACTAGAATCGCGAAAGTATCCCCAGGTTTAAGTAGGAAACAAGGTGGAGGGGGAATGGAAATTTACATGCCAATTATCCTAACCTAAATTGGTGGTAGAAGTCTGCATTCTATTTAGAAAGATTAGATATCCGAATATTAGGAAGTATGTGGTACAATGAGACAAAGTTATCATCGTTTAATTAAGTGGAAGTCATGCCTGACAAAACTGTTAGATAGTCAACGGCCGTTATCAGTCTCGACTTCCAGGAGGCCCTTGATAAGGGGTGGTGCGAGAGGCTGCGGAGATGGATCAAGGCCCATGGTGAAAGGAACAACGAACTGGTATGGATAAAAGATTGGCTATCTGCAGAAGGCAGAAGGGGGATAAAAAGTGTCCTTCTCAGGATGGAAGTGGTGATTAGTGGTGTTAAAGAAGAAACAGTTTTGGATCCAAAATTTTTCGCTTCATCCACTCATGATCTAGATGAAGAATCTCAGAGTACTCTAGCCATGTTAGCAGCTGAAGCAAAGGGAGGTGGAGGGAAAGATTGTGTTGATTTGCAGAAAGACTGCAGAAAGATATAGATAGATTAGGAGAGTATGCAAGTCATTCACAGATGAAATGCAATGTTTCGAAATGTGATGTTATGCACTTTGGTAGGAAGAATAGAGACATATACTATTTTCTAAATGGGGAAAAGAATTCAGAAATCTAGCGTGCAAATGGGATTGGAACCTTGTCCAAGTTGCTCTTAAATTGAACTTGAAGTTGGAGTCGATCGTTAGGAGGGCAAATACCATGTTGCCATTTATCTCGAAACGATGGAAAAAAAGATATGTTGCTCAGACTTTACAAGGCAATGCAGATTTCTCAAGCTTTCTCATTTCCCCTCTCCCCACCTTATCTCAGTCCCAACCCTCGGACTCAGCACCGCCGTCTTGACTTGCAATCTTCTTCCCGACCTCTCCGCCCCCACGCCCTCTCCGGCCTATCACTCTCACCTTAACCTCCTTCCACCTATCCCATTCCCAACACCCCTCCCCCAAGTCCCTCCTCCCTACCTTTTATCTTAGCCTGCTTGGCACACCCTCCTCATTCCTGAAGAAGGGCTTATGTTCGAAACGTCGATTATCCTGCTCCTTTCATGCTGCCTGACCTGCTGCGCTTTTCCAGCAACACATTTTTCAGCTCTGACATCAAGCATCTGCAGTCCTCACTTTCTCCAAGGAAATGGACGATCCACATTTAGATATTGTGAATAACCTTGAGCCCTACACTCAGGATAGATGGATTTGCTCCCGATCTGATCCAGACGAGCTTCACAAGAATGATCTCAGGAGTTAAAGGCTTAATATATGAGGAACATTTGAGAACTCTGCTATTGATGTTGATGGTCTTAGAAGGATGAGGGGGAATCTGATTGAAACTTACAGAATACTGAACGATGTGGTCAGAGTTGACATTGGGAAGATGTTCCCATTGACACAGAAATAAGGACACGTGAGCACAGGCTAAGAATAAAGGAATACCCTTTTGAACAGTGACAAGAAGAAACATCTGTCGCCATAAACTGGTGAATCAATCGAGTTCAAAGCCACAGAAGTCTGTGGAGTCCAGCTCATTAAGAACAATTAAAGCAAAAACAGATTTCATGATTGCCAAATGGATCAACGGTTCTAGGCAGTAGCCAGAAAATGGGGTTGAAATATCTTTCAGCGTGGATTTAATGGTGGAGAACACTCGATGGACCAAACAATATAGTTCCTGTCCCTATATCTTAAGGCCTTCAGGACAGAAGTGATTGCACTTCATGGGTTGCCAAGGACACTCACCATGACGTTGCCGAAGTTAGAGCATGTTCAGCACTGAAAAGAAGTTTGGCTATTTATTTGGAGCAGAGAATGTTGAGGGAATATCTTATTCGATTGCATTAGATCTTGACAGGAGTGTGCAAAATTTATAGAAAGCAATTGACAATCCTCCCGCATTTAGTCGAATAATCAAAATATATATGTATATATCTAATTTTAAAATACATTCGATTGGATTGGAAGAACTGTGTATACGTGTGTGTGTGTCTACACACACACACACATATATATGTATATATAACATTTGCAAGTGTGTGTGTGTGCGTGCACACACACACACACATACATAAGTCTTGAAAAGTCGTAAATGTGGATTAGGTTATGCCTTATCGCATTGTTCGCAGTACAGACTCAATAGCTGAAAAGCCTCCTCAGGATTACATTATACTTTGTCTTTACGATTTAATATTCCATACATCTGATAAATAGCCATCATAAAACTAACACGATCGAATGCAATCTGTAGATTTGAAGAAGCCTCTTTGCAAAGAAAACGTAGCACTGTTTTATCGCAGAAAACGTACGAATATTCAAAGTTACAACTTTGGAAATCAGGGCAAGAAAACAGAGTTACTGCGTGTTGTGCCTCTTTGCAACACCTTGCTATAGACAGCTGTGGGGTCTGTCTCATTTCGTATATTGGACACTGCTTTGTAAATTGTTAATCAGGAGGGGATTGTTTGATCATGGTGAAAGACAAGGACGTGAATATGATGTATGCTATTCTGACCTAAATCGTAGGGAATGGGAGAGCAGGCTCAACGGCCTACACCGCTAACAGCTGTTCTTACTTGTTAAATGTGCATTTCGTCGAAATTCATAATGCTGGTCCAGGACCAGGACATTTTAGAAAATTAGGCAAGCTGGATTTAAACATGAGGAGAAAATAATTCTGACGTTGACTGTGCGGAGAGATTAAGTAGCTGGAGCTGAAGACAAATATTGAATGCTATATCCATGATAACTGACTCGATGGTGTTTGCTACGTGAAATAGACGTTCGAACGTACAACAGAGACAGAAATAAAAGTGACGGGCCAATTAACAACTGTGATTAGTTACTTCAACGTTTTTCTCTCAACACGTTTGGATCGAAAATATCCGCAAGTGATGTCTCTGAGTTTAACCACTCCACTACAACAACATAGTTATATGGTACTTCCAGTCTTTCAACATGAAATGTTATCCAAGCACATTATCCAATTCAACAATTCGGTATTTCAGATTATCATCCCACCGTGTCCAAATGTGAAGAGAATCATGCCACTTGTTTCAACTGCAAAGGCAGTCTCGACCATAAGACAAAGCAGATAACGACTTAAAAATTAGCTGTCTCTGCTACTTTGATGATATATTGGAGAACACGATGAAAACAACGATAAGGCTTGCTCATTATGCAAATGAAATCTACTATTTGTAAAATGAATTGTAATGAGTTGTCCATTTCTGACCAAAATTATATCAAAAATTTCAGAGAAATAGCCTTCATAAATCAACACTGCAGAAAGTTACCAAAACTCAAACTGATTGTTTTAATGCATCTCCAATTTTATATCCAAATGTACACCTTGGCACCTGCCCTTTCACAGGGAGGTAAATAAGACAATGACAGGAGTTGAAACACTGACCTAATCACAGCTCATACCTCCAAACCCGTTGGCCATCCACCATTTTGCAAGAATCCTCGTAAGCATTCCCACTCGTTGCACGTGATAGATCAGGGACGGAGATAGCGGAAGTGCTGAATTTCATCGATTTCTTGCAGGAAGAGTCCTTGGAACCAGGTGGAAAATTGATGTGTGGAATGTTTATGGATGTTGCTTAAAACCACTTTCAGTACAGATTCAATAAATTAACATACAGAGATTTTTAACTAAGGTAGAAACTCACAGAACTAAAGATACATTTCCAATAGACATCGATAAATAATTGTTTCAGGCTCATGAGCAGGCCTCAAGTTAGCAGGCGGTGACTAATAATGTCTGGCACAGATCTGCAACCTAGGCTCCTTTGCGCCAATCGGTTAATAACGGCATGTACAATGAAGTAGACAGGTTCATATCTAAATTTACCGATGACAGAAAGTTACACAACCCCATGGGCAGTTTAAAAGACTTCATACACTTAACACAGGAGTAAACATAGTGAACGGGCACAACTGATCTAGATATTGATATAGCTATTAATGAAAGCAAGTGACAGTTTATGAAGTTTGTATTGAAACATAATAGATCAGAGTACTTTCTTAAGGGAAGATGGATGTACACGGTACGACCAAGTAAGGAACGAAATGTTAAGTCCCTCGGGTAAGCATTTATAAATTTAGGGAAACAATTTAGCTTTCACCATATTAATGGACATAATCTGACCAGGACTTCAACCGACAGTGGTGTTGTTTCGGATAGTTCCAGTGTTCGGTCATTCTACAGGATTATTCTTCGAAAGTTTACTGCTCACTTTTACGTTATTATAACTGTTTTGTCCTTCAGCCTCTGAAGGGATACGTTGATGATTGCCAAACTTGTCATTATTTTCCAAGGTATTCAAGGTTGATGATTATTGTTTAAGGTCCTTTCAGCCAAATTATTGCAAGTCTGCAGTTTGTCTTCCGATCAAACGTTCTCCATCTTTTCAAGATTTCGTGTTTACAATAGAGTCGAAAGACATAGATTACCTGTTATTAATTCCGTAAAATCTTCTACAGTGAAATCAATTGTCCTGTGGCGTTAAGACATCCAGTTTATCAAGCAAGAGTCAGAGCAGGTTTGTTTATATAATCTCAACAACGCATGGGTACCTGCTTGAGTCGTTAAGTAACAACTTGCCTTTGTAACTTAACAATTTATTCCAGACAGATTTATCACTGTGTGACAATATTCATCTTGTGTTGAATCAGTCTACGAATAGTTATTACATTTCTGACGTGTATAATGTCATTATCTCATGCAATGGCTGAACAGCGTGGTCCTATATTTCTAAACTCCTCTGTTTGAACAAAGGACTTTTCTCTCCAATTTACGTTTAGAATTTTCCACAAGTGAAATGAAATTTATACCAAATTATTGTCTCTATTAGGACACTGATCAAGTTGGCTCAAATGAAAGCGTCCAGCATCGAGAGTAAATTGGAATGTTAATCTCGAATTGCCTTCGCTGTACGAAGCAGGGATGGGGGCCTAAAATTGTTTGTATGCATGAACGATCCATGTAGGTGTAGATTAGAACATGGTAGCGGTGTGTTCAAAATTCGTTTATGGATTTTTTTTGGTTGTTTGACGTTGAGGTTGAAGATCTTGAATGAAGTATGAGTGACTAGGTTCAGGCTAACGTAGATACATAGTTTTGATTTTTACTTTCCGTCGTTCGACTATTAAAGTTGGCGTTGTGCATGCACCTTTCTCTCTCCCGCTCTCACTCTCAGCAAATATAACAACCTCGAAGTCTTTTTCCACTGAAAAATTCATTCTTCCGGTATTCCTTTCAAACAATTCGGTTTTTCTGAATTTGGCTTTGCGTCAGTACCTGCTGCTGTATTGGAGTAGTAGATCAAATTGAATTATTTTCTATAATATCTAGATAGGTTTCCAATTATGGTTGAAACTTTATTGCTGGAACAGCACAGCAGGTCAGGCAGCATCCAGGGAACAGGAGATTCGACGTTTCGGGCACAGGCCCTTCTTCATTCCTGAAGAAGGGCCTGTGCCCGAAACGTCGAATCTCCTGTTCCCTGGATGCTGCCTGACCTGCTGTGCTGTTCCAGCAATAAAGTTTCAACTTTGATCTCCAGCATCTGCAGACCTCACTTTCTCCTCGAAGGTTTCCAATTATGCCAATTTACTTGTTTTGTATCACAACTACTATGTTAGACTCAAGTGTGTTGAGCCGAAAGCTTAATCTAATCACATGCAGAACGCGACAACGTCTGTTAACCCTGGAATAAAGAAATGTATCCGTTCATTCTAGTTCAGAGAATGTTTACCAGGATGATCCAAGCCACAGAGGACTTATCTAATTCTAAAAAGTTAAACAGATTGGGAGAGTAGTCAGTCGAGTTTCAACGAATAACAGATGATTTCATTTGAATCGATGCAATTCTGAAGAAGCATTCGGGTAAACACGATGAGGACATCTCCCATCAGTACAGAATCTAAGATCAGAAAAGTTAGTCTCAGATTGACAGGGCACCAATTCCAGACTATGGAACAAGAGGATTTTGTTTTCTCAGAGAGTCGTCAACTACTGGGCACTGAGAGCTGTGGGGACAGATTACTTGGGAGTATTTAAGACTAAGAGAGATAATGTTTTGATCAGTCGGGGAATCATGGGTTCCAGGAAAGCTAAGAAAGCAGACACGGTGAATGTCGGTTTGATCATGATCATATTTAATGACAGAACGGGCTCCTGGATGCAGATTTCCTTGTATGGTCTTTTCCTGTCATCAACCCTATTTCCTGTCGTGTTTCGTTTATTGAGAATTCCCACTGGTCAATGATAAACATCAGATTAGAAATTATAATGTAGAATATAGGAACACCGAGGACATAAAGTAGCATCCGTTTCCAAAAACACATGCAGTCTACCAGAAGGCAAACTTACTTTCAGAATTGGAAATATTGTAGGCTCACGGAGAGATGGAATTGGAAGTTGGGTTAGATCGATTGGTGTCTTGATCCTGCTCCCGACTTGGATAAAATCATGCGATGTCTGATAAACGTCTTTTCAAACATTTGTCAGTCGCAAATATCGCCCTCAATAAAACCAATTTTACTTTCTTACTGCTCCTCGAACAAGCAACCTTTGAGAAGACTTCCCCTTTGATTTTGTTGAGTGACTGTTTTTCAATTCACAAATCAACTATTGTATGCCGTTCTGGAATCCACATAATAGGGGGGTTTAGATTTTACTGAAACGTGTACAGAGGAGATTTATCTAGAAAGTTAGAGTTAATCGTTGAATGAAATGCAGAATTTCATTTATGAAAAGAGACTGAATAGACCGGTATTTCTCTCCTTACAGCGGAGGTTATTGGGAAATGAAATTATTATGAGACAACGAATTATGAGGACTATTGACACGTTCAGCAACCCATATTCCATATTCATAAGGAAATTGCCTGGCCATAGCGTTGTAGAATCATAGAGATGTACAGCACGGAAATAGGCCATTTGGTCCAACTTGTCCATGCTGAACAGATATCCCAACTCAATGCAATCCCATTGCTAGCACGGGCCCATATCTCTCCAAACCCTTCCTATTCATATACCCATCAAGATTCCTTTTAAATTTTACAATTGTACTAGACTCTACCACTTTCTCTGGCAGCTCATTCCATACACGCACCACCGCCTGTATAAAAATCTTGCCCATTATGTCTCTCTTAAATCTTTCCAGTCTGAATCTAAACCTATGCCCTCTAGTTTTGTACTCGCCCACCCCAAAGAAGAGACTTTGTCAACTTATCCTACCCATGTCGCCCATGGTTTTATGAAGTACTATAAGGTCAGTCCTCAGCCTGCGAAAACAGTTCCAGCTTATTCAACCTCTTCCGGTATCTCAAATCCCCGTCACAGGAAAAACGCTTGACAATCTTCTCTGATGTTTCACAACATCTTCTGCACTTATCTTAGGACTGTGACTAATTTACACTCTAATAAACGAGAAAAGATCAACAGAAATGATAAAAGTGCAAACTTATAAGAACTTATGCAAGTATGGATTTGAAACAGGACATTGGAAGGTAATGATGATGATGTGACATGATCATAATAATCTAAACAGAAGGTACACAGCCTGCTCACGACGAATAAATCAGGCGACAACTCTATTTCTTCAAAACCAACACAACATTACTGTAGTGCTGAAATAAACATTGTATTGCTCTTCCAGTAAAATAAGATTTTTTATCAATTAATTCCGAATGTTTCAATTTATGCAATTTATTTTGTTTCTATAATCTAAAATAGCGCCACAGCATGGCCACATTTTGAAGCTTTCAGTATACCAACTTGCAAGTGACAATATTAAATAAATCTTCATACATATATAGATTTCAATGACCTCTTTCAATCAGTGCTGGAATTCAATGAGAAAGAAGTAAAGTTGTTTCAATGATAAAGAAAGCATTTGTGTTCAGCTGGAATTGCCACACTAAATACAAATAATCGTACAAAAGTTAATGCACACTTTCACTGCAATGTGAAACCAACTTCCTCGTGAGCTGTGATCACATGATTGAAGATGAGTGATGTTGACAACTTGACAAGCCATCAATGCAGTTGCTGCCCGGACTGCTCACATCTCGTCAGTAATATGATGTGCCAAAATCACTAATTCTCATACAGTGGCCACTTTCAGCATTGAAACTGTTGATCTTATATTCCTTTGCATTACAGAAGTAGATCTCATTTCTCGAATTTCAGTTCAGATATGAATTTGGTCCCGTGAAAAAAAATATATTCATTGAAAAGAAAAGCAACATTTTGCTACAGTTATCCTGTTTGCATCAAGGCCTGCATTTTATTTTTAGAATTAAAGAAAATGAGCTAATTATCTCCGGGACACTGCCATTAGGCATTATTATGACTCATAAATTTATGTATCAGAATGGAAAAAGAGTTCCTGATGAAAAATGAGCAACTCACTGTTGCTGTTTGCCATTTACTACCCTGTCATTGCGGTGATCTGGAATCCAGGTATAGCATTCAGTTTTGTTGAAGGCAATAATTGTGATATATATCAGTGTTAAAAGTTACCGTCGGGATTTTAAGTAAACGGCATTTAATCTTGTGGTTCACTGCAGTGTATTATTTCTTGTCTCCCTTTTCAGAACGTCTTGCAAGAAAGACGAATCTTATTCTCGTTGAACAGCATTTATTTTCGATTCAAGAATTTTTGTTCTCACTTCCACAAACAAAATTTGACACAGATTCAATCTATTAAAAGTTCCATTACTACATTACAACATCTTTGATTCTTCACTCTGTCCGAATTATGAACTTCTTCTGCACAGTTCACGAACTTTTTCATGCCGTTAACATTCTTTTCATTCTGAAGAATGGTCACCGGACACAAAGCGTTAACTCTGCTTTCACTCCACAGACGTTACGATGCTGGGGCGATAACGGAGTTATGGATTTCACGGGGGCAGCGATGGTTGCTGAAGTTTACAGGGTTTACGCCTAAGAAGGGTAGGGTTGTAAAGGAATAGGGGAATATCATTGCTAATTGGAGAGTGCATCACAAACGCAGAAAATGAGTTTGTAAAAGAGGGTTTGTCTACTGAGCTAATAAGGTTAGAACTCAGTAACAGGAAAGTAGCAGACAATTTATTGGACGTTTTCTATAAACGCCCCCCCCCCCCAACCCCCCACTCCCCCACGCCCCACACTGCAGCAGAAACATGAAAGTATAGATTGAGCAATAGATCTTGCAAAGGTGCATATGTAACAGAGTTGTTGTATTGGTTGAGTCCAATTCCACAATATTGATGAGAACCTCCTTGGTGCAAATTGTCTGGATGGAGCCGTTTGTGTTACATGTATCCCGGAAGGATTGCTGACTCAGTATGTAGATCGGCCGACTGGGGCTAGAGGGGTGTGGGTGTATATTAGACTTGCTGCTAGGCAACGCGTCAGGCTAGGTGTCAGACATGTCGATGGAAGAATATTTCAGTGACAGTAACAACAGCCTCACACTTACCATAACCATGGAGGGGGATAGGAGCAGGGAGTATGGGAAAGTACTTACTTGGAGGAGTGCAAACTCGACGGCTATTAGACAGATGCTGATACTTATAGCCACTTGTAGATTATAACTCGAGAACAATTGTTCTACAGGAAATGTACAAAATAAATGTTGAGGCTGTTGTGGAGTACTTGCTGCCAGTGCTGAATATCTTTTCCCCACTGTGGCAGGCAAGTAATGGTAAGGTGATTGAACGTTGGACGACAAGAGTAGAGGAGCTTCTCATCGAAAGGAAGAGGGAAGTTTACTTAAGTTTGGGAAAGCAAGGATGTGGAACAGCCTCAGAGATAACATTTTAGCAAAGAAAGAACTCGAAAATGAACTGAGGACAGCTAGGCGATGACATGAAAAAGCCTTGGCTGGAAGGATTAGGGGAAGCTCAAAGGGTTATGCACGTACGTGAGGAATAAGAGATTATCCAGACAAACGGTAGGAACGATCATGGATAGTGAAGTGAACTTGTGCTGGAGTCTGAAGAGATAGGGAAGGCTTGAAATGTGGTTTTTGCTTCCGTATTCACTAGAGAGAGGGATATCATTGATAGTGAAAGCACCGTGGACCTCGTTGGTAGATTTAAACAAAGATATTTCCGAAATGGAAGTGCTGTACATTCTGGGAAACGTCACAATAGATATGTCGCCAGGGCTAGAACAGATCTGCCCAAGGTTACTGCAGAATGCGGGAATGGGATTGCTATCCCTCTAACCATGACCTTTGCATCCTCACTCTCGATGAGACTAGTCCCTGCTGAGTGGAGGGAGGTGAATGTTGCTCCGCTGTTCAAGAAATTAAATAGGTAGGTCCCGGCGAATTACAGAGCAGTCAGTTTCATGTCTGTGGTAAACAAGTTACTGGAAAGGATTCTGCGAAATATCGTAGATGTATTTTGGAAATACATAGTTGGATAATTTAGTCAACATGGCTTTGCCATGGGTAGGGCATGTCTCACAAGCACTACTGAGTTTTTTGAGAACGTGACTTGTCAAGTTGATGAAGGGCGAGCAGAGGAAATTCTGTATATAATTATCAGTAAGGCACTTGAAAAGGTTCACCACAGTAGGCTTATTTAGAATGTTATGAGGTATGAGATACAGGGAAATTTGGCTGTCTGAGTGCAGAATTTGCTGGCCACAACAAGGCAACGTTTGGACGTAGATGGAAACCCTTCCTCCTTTAGTTGGGTGGCCATTTGAGCGCCGCATGGAACGGTTATTAAGCCTCTGATCTCTGTAGTTTGATTAGAGAAAAGACTTGGATGAAGAAGTGGAAGGGTGGTTGAGCAAATATGCTGATAACACTAAGGTTGGCGGTGTTGCACATCATGTCGAGAGCTGCTGCAAGCAACAACAAATCTTTGACAGGCTGCAGAGCTGTGATGAGAAGTGACAGATGGAGTTCACCCTGGAGAAATGACAAGCGATTCATTTTGGAATCTTGAATTTGAATACTGAACAAGGATATAAGACAGAATTCTTCGCAATGTGGAGGAACAACTGGATATTGTGACCCACGTACATTGATCCGTCAAAGTTACGACACAAGTTGATAGCATTGTCAAGAATATATACGGTGTTTTCGCTCTCATTAACGGGAGATTGATATCATGACCTACGATGTATTGTTGCAACTCTAGAAAGTTTTGGTTCGACAATATTTGGAATAAAGTATGCAATCTGGTCACTTTGTTATAAGAATGGATGGGGGTTGCTTACGGATGTGGCAGAGGACATTTATCCGGATTCTGCCAGTTTTGGAGGTTCTGTCTTATGAAGCGAGGTTGAGTAACCTCAGGCGTTTCACACTGGAGCGAAGGAAGAAATAAACTGATTTGATAGATGTGTGCAAGATAGTGAGAGACATGGACAAAGTAGATAGCCAGAAACCTTTCCCCATGGCAGAAATGGCTCTCACGAGGGTCATAATTTTATGGTGGCTGGAGGATGGTGTGGGGAGATGTCAGAGATGGATTCTTTGAGCAGAGAGTGCTGGGTGCTAGAATGATCTGCAAGCGGTGGCAGTAGAGTAAGTGACATTAGGGACAATAAAGCAGCAGCTGGGCAAGCACATGGATGGCAGTAAATTGAGGGGTGTGTATTTTACCTTGATATTGAATTAAGGGAAATGCTCGGTACAACATCGTGTTCCGAAGGGCCTATGCTATACTCTACTGTTCTGTGTTGCCTGCTCTGTGCTGCAAGAACTGCTGACCTTTTCCAAACAATTCCTTACTTTCTTACATTCTTTTTATTTCGTTGAACATATAAATCTGGATCAGCACCCACCAGTCGACATATCCTATTGAACTGCGTCGTTTGCACGTTTCCTTCGTAAGAAATTATTGAACTGAACTCACATGGTAACGGCGTTAAAGTTTTTTATGTTTTTTCTGCAGATTAAGCTCAACACTTTTATCATAGTCGATTAATATTTACAGAATCAGTATAATACCTGATCAACGAATAACTGGTTAAAACGAAAAAGCTGAGTACTCTCCAATTATTATACCTCCATCATTATTAAAACGAAAACTATTCAAAGAGTTGAACGTGAGTCAAATAATAAGCACAATAATCAGATCTGTTCTTGAATACTTTCTGTTTCCCCCCGAATAGGAGTATTCAACGTTTTTGCTTTCAATTGGTTTGGTCTCCTCTGTACCCTTTCTCCACGACACTTGACTGAGGTTCCTCTGCAGTAACGTTTGCTGTGCAATTTTGTTCTTCCTCCTTCTACTCTCTGAAAATGTTCTGCACTCTCCCCTTATTCTTTACCTTTTTTTTAATCTGATAATGACACAGATCACCAAAGTCGTTTGTTTTAAATTTTCATTATCAGGGCAATTAGCAAGAAATAATAACACGAGTTGTAAGTATTTTACTGCATGACAAGACAATCCGTTTGCCTGGCCAATTAATTGGAACTGGGGAGTTTTTTTTTTAGCAATATTCCAGTTCTGTCCAACAAAAGAACCATTTCTTGTCTTCGCTGTTTTTAAAAGTCACAGTGTGATATCATCGTCACTCTATTCAGCGTACTTTCAGTATCTGGAATATGAGAATGGCTATGACTTGTTTTTTATTGAAGGCAACAACGCCTACTATCATTGAGGGAGTATTGTATGGCAGGACCTCGATGGGTAATTTCTCTGAATGAGAATAAGAACCAGAGAGTTAAAATCCATCCTTTTTCCGATTTCCATGTTCCTAAATCCTTCCATTTGCACAAAAATGACCTGACAGCTATGTAATCCGTTAGCCAAAATCCTCTCCAGAAAGTGCAAAACAAAAAGTTTCAGTTCTTTTCGCTTGCATGCAAGACATTTACACGCGCGTTTCTAAAGAAAACTAAATGTTTGACTCGATTAGGATATCGTTGTTTTGTCAATTGACCTCTTTTTGAATAGATTCTACATTTGTTGTTGGTGCATTAACTGTATTCACACTTCTATTTTCTCACCAATATGGCAATGGTAACAGGCATGCATGTGTTGTCACAAAGCTGTAAACCTTAATCAGTTCCTACAAATCTGGTCAATTTGCTGAAAGCCAGCAAAGCTTCTTTTGATATACTCACTCTCTTTGTCAGTCACTGTGTGTCGCTGTCATACACCCGTGCACACAAATCACCTCCCACATCACTTTTTAACCATCTGGCTCAGCGTCCCCATTTCAATCTGATTATCTCTTTTGCACCGAACATTGTAGTTATTATAATAATTTCTCGAGGAACATTTGGTCACTCCAGTTGTATCACTGGCTGATTGGTGTCCATGTCAGTGACGGATCTCCTGGTCCTCATCACTGATGAAATACGCAACCGAATCACTGGTATTGATGAGAGTTCAGTTTCATGGCGTTCACACCTATCTGCAGTCTGCGGACTGGTTTAATATGTGGATCATAGGCTGCTTTGTCTGGTTAACAATTGCTTTCAGCTTTGATCGATTTGTGTCCATTGGATGCAAGAATTTGAAATTTAATTACGGCACCGATGAAACAGCTCCATGGATCATCGGAATAGTCTCCCCACTGAGCTCTCCAAGACATATCTTCTCGTATTTCATATTTGAGTGTCTGTCCATAATTGACAATGTTTCCTGATTCTGCTTTGTCACATTAATATTTTATAAGCCACCAGCATGGGTGCATATCGCTTAGTTATCGTAATTTTTACTTCTTGCCTGCCATTTGTGGTTATTTTACTGCTCACTGCATTTACCGTTAGGCATATTATAGTGGCTATTCGAGCTTTCAGAAGCGTCCGAAATCAAAGAAATTGAGACATTCAGAGCGACCCAGAGATGGACAAACACAGAAAATCCATTGTTTCACAATATTAGGCTCTTTATATTTTATGACCGTAGTTTACGTCTGGACTGCAAAGGTTGCTTACTAAAGCAGTTGTGATTTCAGTGACTCAACATTTACTTTCGAAGAAAATACGCGCATGCTTCAGTTTCTGTGTTCGTGTGTTAATACATTCATTGATGCGGGAACACACAATAGGTTGAGAGAGGTGTGAAAGAGCGAAATATTGCATCGGTTCACTATGATTCGGAAATTAAGCAGTGGATGATTTCAGTGGAGAAACTCATTATATCTATCTTATGTTCTTGTTGCTTCATACTCCTACTGGATTCAAACATGACCTCAAAGTTAGAATCTATAGTGGTTTGTTTGGAAGCAGTCGCACTCTGCAAGTTGCGTAATGTATTAAGAAAGTTGTAGATACCTACATCACAATTTTGCAACTTGCTCCCACTTGCTTTCCAGCCCATTTCCCAGAGCTGATTGTATCTTGATGAGGACACAAACGACTTAAGTTTTAGGTTCTGTGAAAAACAAAAACTCTGAACTCTTATTTGTAATTGAATACCATTGTCAACTATTATGAGGAAACTCAATTTTTCTCCACCGTCGTGCATATTGATTATATGTTGTTCTAATATACTCTGATGTAAACAGATATGTTTTACTCCAACGTTTCTCTCTACTCACTGTCAACCAACCTGCAGTCAGTTTCCATGTTTGCAAATGTGGTATCAGCGAAAGTAAGAATACAATGAATAAATAAAATACAAAGATCACCTTCTGTTACTATTGTTAAATTACGAAGTCACCCCCATGGATCATAAATTAGTTTCAAAAATAAGCAATTACAAACGTTACAAACTAGAAGCAATGAGGTTTAACAAGTTATCTTCTTAATGTTGATTCATTGACCACCTGAAACTTGAACTTTGATTTGATTGTGATTCACAAGCGGTCAAACAGATAAAATGGCAATTGGTTCATAAATTTAGAATCGCAATGAAATGTTACTTTTTTTCCCAAAACGGACTTAATATTTAACATTCTCTTCCTGTATTTACTGAAAGCTCTGTGTACCTGAACAGTTCAATATCATCTGTTAGGAACTACATTATTGTCAGTTATTGTCTGAACTGTTGGATCAGCCGATGGCAGGCCCTCAAGATTGGCTGTGTTTTCTGTTCTCGCTCTGCATTGTATTTCTCTCTGTCTATGAACCGCGTCTTCTACCCCTCCCTCGATCAGACTGTCCCATCCTACGTTTTCCCGTAATGTAACCATCTTTAACCTTTTCTTTGTGAGCAAAATTAAAAAGGTCTCCAAGAGATGTGATTTTTGATGTAATGTGTTTCAGAATTGAAAACAACTTTGTCATGATTGTCCCTTTAACTTTTATGCTTCCCATAAATAGTGTGGCGAAGTTCTTGCAAAGCAGCATCGAAGAGCATATTAACAGAACTTAGTGATTGCGTTGCTAACATCTCAACTAGACTTCTTAAGATTTGTACGTAACATCATTGACAAATTCGGTGAACATCACGAACACTCGAGAAACTAATGGAAATGTTAACCTGATGAAATCAGGTCAATAATAGTTCTGAGAAAGGTCTATGTTGTCTGCAGCTGTGAAAAAGTTCACGTTCGCATACACAGGGATCAATCTCAATCTCTCCTCCTTCATTGACTGTATTTTCCAACTTATGCAATCCAATGTAGATCACACTGGCATTTCCATTGGAAAGCAGAAACGCGCTTTGGGACATTGTTCAGTCATTGCAGGGCACAAAAGCAAATTTCTTAGAGAGGTTGCGGCACGAACATCTTTTGTGTAAAGATATGGAAATAAGGAGGAGATTTTTTTGCTGAAGTAAAGACTAAACGCAAAGTTGCTAGTGTCCTTTCAGTTCACAAGCTTCCCTCTCATGATAGAGAAAATAGTGTTGGTGGTTTAACCTAAGCGTCACCACGCCTCAGGCGACGAAACACCCTGAAAAGAATAGCGCATCAAAGTAACCTCAGCCGATGCAGGAATTGAAACTATGCCATGTGCATCTCTCTGCATTGTAAATTAGACATTCAGCCAAATTATGGAACGGAATCCAGACCATGGAGAGTTGTTGCAATTCTTTAAGTCATTGGTGAGACCATGTCAGGATTAATGTGTAGAATTTCACTTCCCCTTTCTTGAGGAATGGTATAATGCAGCTCCATTGGAAACAATTCAAAATATGATCACTTTATTGGTTACCAAGGCAATGATTGTCTTATGAGGAGACCTTGAGCAGTTTGGATCAGTAGTTTTGAGAGTTCTGGACAATGAGTGAAAGTCTACTTGAGGTACATTACATATTAAATGGAACTGATGAAGTAAATGTAGAGTGATTAAATTTTTTTCGTGTATGGTGCCTGATAAACTTTCTATCATCCAACACCATGGGTTCTCATAAATGACCAGACAGCACACGGGCATTTATTGAAAACAGCAGCTTTTTTAACTCGAGTTGAATAGCGAAATCTCTAAACAACATAAAGCACTCTTTAGGTTTTCTCAATAACCATGCAAACATATCTGTACTTGATAGTCATGAAGATCATTTGCAATTATTGTTCCTGGTTATTCCATTTGTCTAATATTATTGGAGTCAACACATTCCAGAATACACAAGAGTGTCGAAAGACAACAGCGAATTTCTAACAGAGCACATTTATTTAATTATATATTCCAAACTCGTTTTGATTTCGCTGTTTGGATCTTGAACATCGTTTGAAACATTGACGTTTGAATGCCTTATGATAATCAGTTGTTTGTTTGGCCCATTATATTACCTTTATCTCTGTCATCAACAATTTCTCATTGCGTTACTTTCAACATTTTCGCTGACAGTATGCATGCTTGCACCCCCTCCTACACACAAACAACAAAATATCACTTCGACACTTGGCATTAATATTGATGCTGAGAATACCGTTACAAATGCTTTTGGCTAGCCAACCATTCAGATGTGGCGAGGTGACATAAGCTAATCGCCAACGACTATTTAATTCCAATTTATCCCCTGATTTCCATATTGAAGCCGTGATGTATTTCCCAGAATAACCAAGGCCGAACTTTAAAGTGCGTCACTGGATGAAGCATGTTGTCTTCGACGTTAAATCCATTACTCCTATTGCTACCATGATCATCATCCACAAAGAAACATTCCCCCAAGACAATTGGATATTTCCTACAGATTCTTTGCAAAAGGAATTCAAGCACTCCCTTGTTCTGAACTAGTTTATCCTAATGGCTGACCAAGTGGCAAGTTGCAGTTTTACATGTGTCGAAACTGTGGACATATTTTGGGCAGTTTTGGTGAGTATACTCAAAATATTATCTGATGATCTTTGCTGGTTTCACTGGAAAACGATATGCTCAACCGCCTACCTTTAAACGTACATGATGAGGCTCTGGCTCGTAGGTGGAAATCGTACATCTTGAATGAATTTGTCACTTTAATGTAGACGATGGAATAAACTAAATCCCAAAAGATTTATTCGTTCCACCTTTCATAAAACATATTGACTCGGCGCTATCTTTTTAGGTTTGAATGCCTCTGACAATGGTAAAATATAAATTATTATTTGGCTGCCTGTGTGTGGGGCTCTAACTATGCATGTATACGAGGAGACATGTTTGTTAGTGTCACATATTCCCTTTTCATAACCATGCATGCTGAAGATCTACGACGTGAATATTCCGAGGAGTAGTCACGATATTCATCACCTTTACAATGGCCAGTTCAGATATGTCCTCCATAGATGTGACATTTCCGAAGTACAGTTCGACGACAAAGAAATGGTTGTATATGATGTCTCTCTCTGTTCGTGCCCTTGCGTACAGGTGTCGGCCCTCACTGATATTCTCTTTCGAACTCTGATGAACGCAGAATAAATCCTACCCTGGAATGATACCTGGCTTGATGAACCAGAGCCTTTGTGCTTGTATTTTGGCTATAAGGTGGTTCGTCTTTGACAAGAGGCTTCGAATGCTCTTTTTAGAAAAGGCAAACGATTATTGCACTAGAACGTAGCCCAAATTCACAAGCAATCCGGAATTGTCCACAGGTTTGTTCAGGGCGAAACACATTAGCGTGAGTCCTATATCAAATGCATGATACATAAGGGAAGGTAAGGATGGCCGACTCGCCTACCACGGTACATCAAGAAGTTGGCGGGCTATTTTTCTGGCCTGAATATACATTAGTTCTATTACGGTCATTGAATACGGTTCTGCTTGTTCTAAAACGGTTCGGTAAGATTTGCGCTGTGACATTACCTGGACATCATCACCTCCCAGTGCAGTGAGAGAGTAGAGTTTAACAGCAAAATGTGTTCTTTCTCTTCCGTTCAATATTCCGTTCAATTAGCTATTGAATGATGTCCAAACTTGTGATTCTCCAGGTATGTCGTGAGAGATCTATCATCACAAGCAATCCGAGAACAAAGAACAATACTTTTCAAGTTTTTTTCATTTGCCCTCAGAAAGGCAATGCGCAGATAGGCTCGGGGCTGCTTTTTGCACAATTTACCGAATAATTTCAAAATTAACAATTAAGCACTCGTTAACCACTGGTTTTGGAGGTATTATTTCATCGTCAATAGTAAGACTGTCTTGTGCAGAAAGTTAACAATGAAAATTGAAATGAATCTTTTACTTTCTGGACAGGTCATCAGTGTGCGAGAATTGAGGACATGTGCGAAAAATTGTTGAATTTTCAAATTACTGAACTTAAAAAAAGCCCAAATATTCACATTCCATATATGAAGCTGGGCTGTTCCTGTTGCTAAGCTATTTGATCAAAGATTTAAAAAATGGAGTGTAGGTCAAGTTTCTCGCAACTGGATTGCTTTCTATAAGCTTTTCAGATGCTGCCTGAATTGCTGTGCTCTTCCAGCACCACTGATCCAGAATCTGCTTTCTACTCTATGTCGCTTCATGCAACAAAGAGTGTACATGTTCTCAGTAGTGGATGATTTTAAGTTAGGAGGAGAGAGTGCATAGGCTGAGACCTCTCTGACTGCAGCATAGAAGGTCTAGGGATGACTTCACAGAAGTTTATAAAATCATAAAAGTTATAGATAAAGTGAACAACAAAGATATTTTAACTTGGATAGGAGTGTTCAAAACTGGTAAGAAGTAACGGGAAACAAAGGTCAACGTTTTTCCCAGAGGATGGATTGCATAATAAATACACTGCCAGAGCAAGTGGTACATACAGGTACTGTTATAAGATTTGTCAGACATTTGGACAGGTGTATGAAGGGTTTAGAGAGATACAAGGTGCATGCAGGGTGGAATAGTTCAGTTTCGAAAATCCGATTCGCATAGACTAGTTGGACTGAAGGAGGCGTCAGAACTCAGGGAAATGAATATTAATTGTTTTGAAAATCGTTCCAATTTCAAGAGACGAAGTGCTCTCGGTTAGAGAAAATAGAAATGGTGGATAAATCTCCAGACCCTGACCGAGTGTATCCCAAATATGTTGGGAATTCAGGGAGGAACTTGTAAGGATCCATGCTGAAATAATTGCGTAATCTGTAAATATGTGTGAGGTTCCGAAGACAGACAGTGCCTATATTATACCTTTGGTGAAGAAAAGAATGCAGAGAGAAGACTGGCAACTATGGAGCTGTGAGTGTGACTTCCGTGATGGTAATGTTGTTGCAGGTGATTCTGAAAGATACAATTTACAGAGGCAAGGAGCGATTAGGGATCATCAGCATGGCTTTGTGATATGGCATCTGCGTCCTGCAAATTTGTTCGAGTGTTTGATCAAGTAATCAAGAACATTGATGAGGCCAGAAGAATAGGCATTGCTTACCTTGTCTTAAGTAAAGCCTTTGAAAACTTTCTGAATGGTAGACAAATCTGTAAACGTAAATCCCATGGTGTTCAGAATGAGATCTTCTAACTGGAAACAAAATTCACTTAATAACAAGAGAAAGGGTATAGTGCTGATGGGTTTATTTCTGGTCTGGAAGCCTGTGGCGAGCGGTGCTCCAAAATGATCAGTGCTGGCACTTTTGTTTGTCATTTATATGCTGTAAGTGATTTGTAAAAGAATAGCGAAGGTAGGAACAATATTTTAGCAGATAGCACCAACACTGGCAACATGTATATGGAATGAGACGCCACTGGAAGTGTTGATGTTTGTACATAAACAACATTAAAAAGGCATTTGGGCAAATGGATGGGTAGAAAATGATGAGAACGTTATAGGGCAGTAGCTGGGAAATCGGATTAGTGTGGACAAGTATTTTGATCGAAATTAACCAATTTCGATAAAAGGGCCTCTGTCTGTGCTGTACACGTATATGACTCTCCATGGTGGCATCGCAGACAGGGAAGAAGGTTACCTAAGTTTAAATGATACATTGGTCACTTGGGTCTATGGGCTGAGGAGTTGCAGATAACGTTGGATAAATGTAAGGTATTTTACTTTGGGAAAAAACAAGAGATGCAGGACTTGTACAATTAAAATTACTGCCTTGAAGAGTGCTGCAAACTAGATTGATTAAAGGTTCTGTGACTTAGTTACTTGAAGTTGTGTTTCATGTAGATAGGGTGGTTAAAGATGCTGTTAGTGTGCTTACCTTCATTGCTCAAACCGTTGTGTATAGGAGTTGGAACGTCATGGTGAGATCGTACAGGTTATTCGTAAGGCATCTTCTCATGTACTCTGTCCAGTTCTGGTTGCCCTGTTATGGCAAAACTATTATTCAGCTGGAGAGAATTCAGAAGAGATATACCAGGGTGGTGCAAGGAATGGATGGAGTCAGTTAGAAATAATGCTAGATAGGCTGCGGTTTGTTTCACAGGAGTGATGAAGGTTGAGGTTTACCCAAAAGATGTCTATATAATCCTGAGTGGTATAGATATCTGGATATAGGTTTTCAGACGTTTCGTCACCATACTAGGTAACATCTTCAGTGACCATTGGGCGAAGAATTGCTGATGATTCCTGCTTTCTCTTTATATGTTTGGGTTTCTTTGGGTTGGTGATGTCATTTGCTGTGGCGATATAATTTCCTGCGGTGATGTCATTTCTTGTTACTTTTCTCAGAGGGTGGTAAATCGGGTCCAAGTCAATGTATTTGTTGACAGAGTGCCGGCTGGAATGTCATACTTCTAGGAATTCTGGTGCATGTCTCTGATTGTCCTCGGATGGATCAGTTGTCACATTCAAAGTGGTTTCCTTCCTCATTAGTATGTCAGGATATTAGTGAGAGAGGTTTATGTTGTTTTGTGACGATATATGAACATCAACTAGCTGAAGATGTTGCACAGTATGATGACGAATCATCTGAAAATGAACCTTCCAGCTCAGCGAACAAACCTACATGCTGAAACTCAACCTGACCTACAAATCTTCTCAAAACCCGCTGGGGTACAGATATAGTTAACTACATCTGTCCTTTCCCTCGTTTGGGGAATTTTAAAACCAGTGGGCCTATTCTTAAGGCGAGAGGAGGAAGATTTAAAAAAAGAGATGACGATTTTTTTCCAGAGTTTACACAGGAAGTAATGAATGACGATACAGTTGCAATATTTATAAGACATTATCCAAGGAGCAGGATAATTGCATTAATATGAAATGTTTAGAGGGAAATGGGCCAAGTTCATGGAGGCGGAACTATATTAGGTTTTCAACTTGCTCAGCACGGACTTGTTGTGAAAAAACAATCTGTTTCATTGTTGTCTGACTCGATGACTAGGTGCGATTGAAATTTACAGAATACTGATTACAGTTCATTTGAAGAAAATGTTTCAACTGGTATGAGGTTCTTGAACACATTGGCACAACCTCAGAGTAAAGGGATAATGATTGTGAACTAAGTTGAAGATGAATTTCTTCAGTCAGAGGGTGGTGCTTATGTCGAACTCATTGTTATATTGTGTTATATAATTCCTCTGCTAATTCAACAAACATCATAAAGACGATTCACCTCAAGGTTTAATGTGTTAAAATTTGAAAGGCAAAGAACTATCCCAAAAGTCACTATTTGAAGTAAAATTAACAACTTTATTCTTTATGTCTAACAGAGAATATCCAACAATGTCAATTTGCAATTCCTTTCTCTTAGAACTATCTTCTACGTCGCACTCGACAATACTAGTAAATAAAAAATATCTCGATTACCGATTCACAGAAAAACAATCACGTTTGCAAACCAGTCAAATTTGCCAAATTTCCTCTGTAGATCTTCTCTCCAGGTTGGGCTTAATATTCTGCTGCACAAAAATATTAACAGGTACCGTGCAGAGACCTGTTCTGCAGGCAGCATGTACTTGTTGTTGGTTTCGCAGTTCTTTCTCAACTGTTCAGAATTGTCTCGTTATATACCCCAGAACGTCGGATCATTTCATTGGTTTAATATTATCAAAATATTAAATTCAATTGATTGTAGTTTGGTACCTTGAGCACAATTTAAACTGATTGGCCAAATTTGAATTTGATTTTGTCTCATAGCAGGAGAAAGTGAGGACTGCAGATGCTGGAGATCAGAGCTGAAAATGTCTTGCTGGAAAAGCGCAACAGGTCAGGCAGCATCCACGGAGCAGGACAATCGACTTTTCGGGCATGAGCCCTTCTTCAGGAATGAGGAAAGTGTGTCCAGCAGGCTAAGATAAAAGGTAGGGAGGAGAGACATGGGGGAGGGGCGTTGGAAATGCGATAGGTGGAAGGAGGTCAAGGTGAGGATGATGGGCCGGAGTGGGGGTGGGGGCGGAGAGGTCAGGAAGAAGATTGCTGGTTAGGAAGGCGGTGCTGAGTTCGAGGAATTTGACTGAGACAAGGTGGGGGGAGGGGGAATGAGGAAACTGGAGAAATTGAGTTCATCCCTTTGTGGTTGGAGGGTTCCGAGGCGGAAGATGAGGCGTTCTTCCTCCAACCATCGTGTTGCTATGATAAGGCGAGAGAGGACTCCAAGGACCTGCATGTCCTTGGTGGAGTGGGAGGGAGAGTTGAAGTGTTGAGCTGCAGGGTGGTTGGGTTGGTTGGTCCGGGTGTCCCAGAGGTGTTCTCTGAAACGTTCAGCAAGTAGGTGGCCTGTCTCCACAATATAGAGGAGGCCACATCGGGTGCAGCGGATGCATTAAATAATGTATGTGGAGGTGCAGGTGAATTTGTGGCGGATATGGAAGGATCCCTTGGGGCCTTGGACGGGAAGTAAGGGGAATGTGTGGGCGCAAGTTTTGCAGGGGAAGGTGCCGGGAATGGAGGTTGGGTTGGTGGGGGTTGTGGATCTGACGAGGGAGTCTCGGAGGGAGTCGTCTTTTCCGAACGCTGAAAGGGGAGGGGAGGGAAATATATCCCTGGTGGTGGGGTCCGTTTGGAGGTGGCGGAAATGACGGCAGATGATACGTTGTATATGGAGGTTGGTGGGGTGGTAGTTGAGGACCAGTGGAGTTCTGTCCTGGTGACGGTTGGAGGGGGGGGGCTCAAGGGCGGAGGAGCGGGAAGTAGAGGAGATGCGGTGGAGGGCATCGTCGACAGAACCCCACTGGTCCTCATCTACCACCCCACCAACCTCCATATACAGCGTATCATCTGCCGTCATTTCCGCCACCTCCAAACGGACGCCACCACCAGAGATATATTTCCTTTCCCTCCACTATCCTATCAGCGTTCCGAAAAGACCACTCCCTCCGTGACACCCTCGTCAGATCCACACCCCCCAACAACCCAACCTCCATTCCCGGCACCTTCCCCTGCAACCGCAAGAAATGCAAAACTTGCGCCCACTCCCCCCCCCCCCCTTACTTCCCTCGAAGGCCACAAGGGATCCTTCCATATCCGCACAAATTCACCTGCACCTCCATACACATCATTTATTGCATCTGCTGCACCCGATGTGGCCTCCTCTATATTGGGGAGACAGGCCGCTTACTTCTGGAATGTTTCAGTGAACACCTCTGGGACACCTGGACAAAACAGCCCAGCCACCCCGTGGCTCAACACTTCAACTCTCCCTCCCACTCCACCAAGGACATGCAGGTCCTTGGATTCCTCCATCGCCAGACCATAGCAACACGACGGTTGGACGAAGAACGCCTCATCTTCCGCCTCGGAACCCTCCAACCACAAGGGATGAACTCAGATTTCTCCAGTTTCCTCATTTCCCCTCCCCACCTTCTCTCAGTCAAATCCCTCGAACTCAGCACCGCCTTCGTAACCTGCAATCTTCTTCCTGACCTCTCTGCCCCCATCCCCACTCCGGCCTATCACCCTCACCTTGACCTCCTTGCACCTATCGCATTTCCAACGCCCCTCCCCCAAGTCCCTCCTCCCTACCTTTTCTCTTCGCCTGCTGGACACACTTTCCTCATTCCTCAAGAAGTGCTCATGCCCGAAAAGTCGATTCTCCTGCTCCTTGAATGCTGCCTGACCTGCTGCGCTTTTCCAGCCAACACATTCGCAGCTTTGTCACAGAGCAACCTAGCTACTGCTACATTTTCGACCAAACTTTCATTGTTACATTCTTCTAACACATCGTGTACTGTCAGTTCTGCTAGCTTTTCAACCCTCTTAAGAGCGTAGTATTTCTACACCTTTGTAACACCTCCCACTTTAAGGGAAAGTAAACCATCATAATGAAAATATGGCTTCTTTATTTCTCTATTCCTTAAACACAATTTAACGTCATATCATCGTCTTCGTACTGAAGTACAACAATGGATAGATATCAATATTATCTGTGGTTTATCAGTTAAATCCGGGATAACACATCTGCAATTACATTCATAAGACCCCAATATAAACGATATGTAAATCAACCGTCTGTAACTTGAGATTCTAGAATATGGTCACATATTTTTGTGTTTATAGAGTTCCCAGAACGTCAGAGCAGTGTACTCCGTGTAGAAAACCGACTCTGATAAGTTGTTCGTAAGATACACATTAAAATGTCGTCAGGCCAGTACCATCACTCAATATTTCGTTTTCGATCGTGCAGTATTTCGTGGATGTTAAATTTTTTCGAAAATAAACCAACTGCCAGTACAAACACATCATCGTCTTCCTGTGGAAGTACAGTTCCAACTTCTTTGTCACGAACATCGATGGCAACTTGATAACGTTTTGAAACGTTTGATGTCGCTCAAACTGGTCCATTTGTTCATATTGATTTCAAATGTTCGAATGCCTTCTGACATTGTTCTGTCCTCCCAAGCATTGTGTTCTTCTTCAGAAAATCGATTAACCATTCCACTTCACTGATGGGTTTTGGGAAGAAAATCTTCCAATAGAATCCGTTTAGTCCTAAGAATCGAAGCTCCTCGTCAATCGAGTTTAGTCGTGCAAATTCTTCGACGGCTTTTGTCATTGCTTTCCATTGGATCAACATTCCAAGACCGACCCTTTGGCTGATGAAAGACAGCTCTCTTTTTGTGATTGCAGTTTTGTTGAAGTTTATTATGTGTTTTCCTCTACATAGTAGTTCACACAGCTCTGCCTGTAATACCATGTGATGTTTCCAGGACTTAATAATGATCACTACATCGTCCAAACAGAGTGTACAGTCGATTAAACCCGCCACACCCGTGTTCCTGTGATTTTGAAATATGGTGGGTGCGTCCTTCATTCCAGAGGCAATACTTTAAAGTGACATCGCCCATTTGGGGTGACAAACACGGATTTTCATTTCGCCATCTCCACAAAGGATACCTGCCTTTAACCACACAGTGATTCAACCTTGGTGATGTAACTGATTTCGAAATGTATTGATACAGTCCTCGGAATTGGATATGAGTCCGATTTTATAAAGGCGTTGACCTTCCAATAGTCCACGCCAAATCGTTGAGCACCGCCCAGTTTGGGAATTAAGATGATCAGTGAACTCCACTCGCTCTGGCTCAATCATGGACTCTACTTATTTCTGGACCTGTCTGGATTTTAAAGGATTAAGCCTATAAAGGTGTTCAAAGTTTGGGAGAAGATTTGGAGCTCTGGTGCTCGTGCACTGAAGGTTGCTGCACAGGTGGACAGAATTGTCAAGAAGTCATGTGATATGCTTGCCTTCATCGGACGGGGTATTGAGTAAAATAGCTAGCAGGTCTTGGTAAAATTGTACAAGATTTCGTTCGGCCGGATTTAGAATACTGTGTCGTGTTGTGGTCGCCACATTACCAAAAAGATGTTGCTGCTTTGGAGAGGGTGCAGACAAGATTTACGAGGATGTTGCCTGGTATGGAAGATGCTAGAAATGAAGAGACCTTGAGTAGGTGAGGATTGTTTTCATTCGATTATAGGAGATTAATGGAGGAACCTGATTGAGGTCCACAAAATCATGAAGGGTATATAGAGATAAACTTTTTCCCATGGTGAACGTTTCAATACCGAGAGATCACGCATTCCAGGTGAGAGGTGAAATGTTTAAAGTGGATACACGCAGTCGGTGCTTTCCACAGCGGTTGGTAGGTGACTGGAAAGCGTCGCCAGCAGAGGTAGTAGAGGCAGGCACAGTAGATTCATTTAATATGCGTCTAGCCAGACGCATGAGTCGATGGGGAGCAGAAGGATATAGATGGTTAGGAATTGGGCGACTGGTTTAGACAATGGATTTGGATTGGCTCAGGCTTGGAGGGTCAAGAGGCTGTTCGTGGGCTATACATTTTTTTTGTTCTTTCTTCTTTGTTCTTAGATTCGACTCAATGTGCCAAATGGCTAAGTTCTGCTCCACTTTCGTACGCTGTATGTTTTACGGTAATGGAAATGTTTACCCAAGAGTGCACTGAACATAGAGTTTGACAAATAGTTTGCTGAACAATCAATAAAAATGTGGGATAGGTTTGAGGACCTAAATGGTTGATGTCTATTCGTAATTGTTGTGTACTTATTTCTCACAAGAGGAGGTGACTTGCTGTGAGGTTGATACACTTTAAAATTAAGAGGGTCCCCATTTACGATTGAGAAAACGTTGTTTCCGTCTCCTTCATGTGGTGTTGTCTGTGGCGTTTTCATCCCAGGGCACAAGGAACAATGGGTCATTGAAGATATTCAAGTCTGACCATGACTGACCATTTATGGACAGGAGAGTCAATATTTACTGGGTATAAACAGCAAATGGTGTTCATTCACAAACAGACCAGCCATGGTCTTTCTAAAATGATCTGTTTCTCATGGGGCCGAATGGCAACTGCAGTATCTACTCCATGCGGTGTTCTATCACTTCACAATTCGAGGCTATTACAGAGGGAGATGAGAATCCCATTCAGCCAGTCAGGGTCGTGACAATGAGATGGTGGAGACCATTAGTCCTCTGTAAGAGTTTACACAGAAATGGAATTAAATATTCTGTCACTGTCAGGGAATTATACAGTACTAAAACTGCTCCTTCAGTCCAACTCGGCCACGCCAAGCAGACATCCTAAACAAATCTCGTCCCACTTGCGAGCATTTGATTCATATCCATCCAAAACCCTTCCGTTTCATACCTCCACTCAAATGCCATTTAAATCATGTAATTTTACTAGTCTGTAATATTTCCTCTTGGCAGCTCACTCCATACATGCTCCACGCTCTGGATGAAAAAGTAGCCGCTGAGAAACTTTCTTAATCATCGCCGTCTCACCCTAAACATATGCCCTTTCGTTCTGCACAACCTCACCACAAGGAAAAAAAAAAGACCTTGCTCGTTCACTCTACCAATGTCCCTCATGATTTTCTGAACCTGTATAAGGTAACCCCACAGTGACATTTTTTTAAAAAAATTTAATGTTCAGTGACCGCGGGAAGCTTTCCACACAGTATACACGGCCAAAATTGGAATTAATGATGAAAATTATCTGTATTGGTTGCGTTGTTAAAGGGATGCAAATTAATCAGGCGAGCGGGAAATCTCTTCAGAAGGAGTGCACATGAGGCGTTCTTGCACCAGGCGTTGGATTGGAAGGGTTTGGCGAAGAAGGAGGCCTAGGATATGCATGTCGTTGGTGGAGTGTGCGGGCAGTTGAAGTGTTCAGCTGCATAACTGTGGGGCTGGTTGGTGCAGGTCTCCTAGACATATCCCAAATTGGCACTGCCTTCATGACCTGTACATCACCTTTCCCGTCTATCCTTTCCATCTTCCTCTCCGACTATCACCTTCTGCCCCACCTTCACGTATCTATCGGATTCCCAATTACCTTCCCCTGACCCAACACCCCTCCCATTTTTATCTCATCCCTCCGGACTGGAAGCGTCATTCCTGATGGACGGTTTACGCAAGAAATTTCAATTCTCCTGCTCCTCGGATGCTCCCTGACCTGCTGTCGTTTTCCAGCACCACTCTATTGGCTTTAATGTGATATTTCCTCTGCTCCTCAATATATGTCCGGGGTAAATTGAACACCTGACTGAGAAAGCAAACGAGATTGATTGCTGCAGCTGAAAGACAGCGTTTTGACCGTGCAGCATTCAAATCAAATGTTATTCTACATTATGTGCTTATCTTTTAAACTATCAGGGATTAGTAACACTGATATTACGACTTCTACCTGGTGATCTGACAACAAATGTCCTAATGGAGTATTGTTGTGCTCAAAAACATCGTGACAGCCAGCTACACAGCATCGGAGGAGGTAATGCTGCCTGTCCAAGAGTACAACACAGGAGCAGGGGACCCCAGTTTAGCTAGTGGAAAGTAAACAACAGAGATAATTACTTATTTTCAGGTTGGCAAGCTGTACCTACTGGAATTCCTCAGGGATGAATGTGAGGTCAGAAGCAATTTACAATATCGATTAATCGTTTGGATGAAGGAGTTGAATGGAATGGAGCTCCGTTTGCTCATACACCAGCATAACCATTCGATAAGATTTAAATTGGAATCAGAGCAGCTGCAGTGTGGTACAGACAGGGGAGGGGACTAACAATGCCATCGGCAAGAAAAGAACAGTACAATGTGGGCGATGGGAACTTTGTGTTTTGGGGAAAAGATAAAGCAACTGCAAATTATTTAAATAAAGAAATAATGCAGAACATGGTGGTACAGTGGGATTTATGTGTCCTGCTATATGAATCACATGAAGCAGGTCTGAAGATGCATCAAGTCATTTGGAAGGAAAAAGGAATTCTACTGTTTCTTGCTCTGGGCATTGGGTATGATTTCAGGGATGTCTTTCAACTGGACATTGTTGAGATCGCATCCGATGCAGTGTGTCGGTATGTATCCCTAAACTGAAAAAGATAATTGTTTTCAAAACAATTAAACGATGTTTCTCTTTTCTCGCTCTTGAAATGAAGGTATTATGTTATGAATAGTTAAAAGTTTAGCACTGAGAACGAGAGATGTTCTTATTGACATACAAGATCTTGAGAAGAATATAGCTAGTGAATACCTAGTGGGTAGTTAATCTTGAATGGCAGATTTAAAGTTCAGAAGTAGTTTAAGTATAAGACACATTCATTTCAATATACGTATTGTAAGATATTAAACGTTTTTTTAAAACTTAATTGGAACATATAAACGTGTATTCAAATCAAGTGAGGTCTCTTGTTACAAAGGAAATGGTTCTGTGTATGGCAAGAGCAATGATGCATCTACATGGAGCAGGGGATATGATGGGGTGAAGTTCAGGCACTGTTCAAGGAGAGTCTCGTGGCCCAGTTGGAGGTCGGATAACATTATTGTGTGATTGAACTCGGAGAGGAGGAAATTCTAACTTCCCGAGAAGGGAAGTTGCTCCCTCGCTCTCTCCGTGTTCCTCCACAGCAATGTGCACAAGCTGAAGACTCCTCTGTCATCTTTCCATCTTACAACCTGTTGAGGACTAATTGGAATCTCCCATTGCCTGAAGCAAAGGGAACTCATCCACATCCATCTGTTCCAGGGAGGAATACCGTTGCTACTGCTGGTAAGAGTAAGAATAACTTCATTAGGTGAATATATTTAGCGAATATCCCTAATTTTTCCTTTCGTCATGAGTCCACCTCATATTCGGCCAAAGTTCTTATAAGTAAACGATTCACAGATATTTTCTTTCTCAGTTTATTATCTTAAATGTGCGTTTGTCAGTATTTTTAGAAAGGGAAACATTGCTACCCATATTTGCAATATCTAAACTGTTTGTCATTCCTCTTTCCATCAATGATCGAGTAATCCTGTTTTGGTCATATGCTTAATTTTAGCAGATTAAAATATCTGCTTGATTTATTCCTAACACCGACGCTGCTTCAGTGTGAGCCCTGTATTATTTGTCACACAACGAACTTGTTTATATTTAGCATTTGCTGTACCCCCTTGTGGGGACGGACGAGAAAAGGAAATCGTGACTGAAAGCCAGGTAATGATGGACCGGTGAGCCTGACATCAATGGTGGGTGTGATGTTGATGGGGATTCTGAGGGATAGGATGTACATTTACTTCGAAATGGAATGACTCATTATAGATCTGGTATTACACATGGAAAGTCGAGCCTTACTGGCTTGATTCAGTTTTTTTCAAGAGGAAACGAAGAAGATTAATCAAGTCAGTGTGGTAGATGTTATTCATATTGACTTCAACAAGGCATTCAACGAGATTGTGGGCGGCAGATAAGTTAGTACGGTTAGGTCATAAATGGATCCGAGATGAGCTCGCGAATTGATCACAAAATTGGATTGTAGATAGGAGACAGAGTGTGTGGGTCGAGGATGTTTTTTTACAGGAGGCCTGTGACCAGCAGTGTGCAGCAATTATCAGTGTTGAATCCGTGATTTTCATCATGTATGAAAATGATTTGGATGTGACTATTTCCATGATTATCATGTTTGCTTATCAACAAAATAAATAATATCGTAGACGGTGAAGAAGATCACACTTGGAATTTTATGTTCAATTCTATTTGCCTCATCATAGGAAGGATATGGAAGGTTTCAAGAGGGAGAAGAGGAGATTTACCAGGATGCTGTCTGGATTGGAAAACACGCCTTATGAAGAAAGTTTGAGGGATTTCTGACTGTTCACACTGGAGAGAAAAGAAATGAGATGTGACTTGATAAAGGTGTACAAGATGTTAGGAAGAATAGATAGAATGTGTCGAGAGAGAGACTTTTACCCATGGCGGCATGTCAAACACAGAGCAGAACTGTAATTGGAGGAAGATTTACTGGGGATGTCAGAGGCAGATTCTTTACTCAGAGAGTGGTGAGTGCGTCGAAACCGCTGCCAGCAGTGGTCGTGGAATCATATATATGAGGGACACAAGGGATTCTTGGATAGGCACATGGATGATAGTAAATTGGAGAGGAAATAGGTTAATTTGAGCTCAGAGTAGGATAAAAGATTAGCACGATATGGAGGGCTGAATGGCCTCCATTGTGCTGTACTGTTCTATGTTCTATTATGTCAGAGTTCAATGGGACATCGATAAAGTGAGCCAAAAGGCCAAGTAGTTGCAGGTGCAGTATGATTTAGATAAACATTAGGTTATACATTTTTTGTGAGGTGAAGCAGGGCATGACTTATAAAATTAATGGTGAAGCCCTGAAAAGTGTTGTTGAAAAAAAGCTGCCGGCTCATCGTTCCTTAAAGATAGAATTGCACGTAGACAGGATGGTGAAGAAGGCGTTTGTTGTGCTCGCCTTTATTGGTGAGAGCATTGAGTATTGAAGTTGGGTGTTGCAGTTGGATAGGTTAGTGAGGCCACATTTAGAATACTGTGTTTAACTCGGTTCACCCCCCGCTGCAATAGGAAGAATGCTGTTAAACGTGAGATGCTGCAGAAAAGATTTACAAGATTGTTGCCGGGACTGGAAGGTTTGAAATAAAGGAAGAGGCTGGACAGACTGGGGCATTTTTACCCTGGACCATCGGAGTCTGAGCGATGACATTATAGAGGTTAATAATAATCAAAAAGTGCATGGATAGTATTAATATTCAACGTCCTTATCTCAGATTAGTGGAGTCAACAAATAGTGGGCAATATGTTATGGTGAGAGGTGAAAGATTTTACAGCTACAGACGACTTGTTCTCGCAGGGGGTGGTTCGTTTCTGGAGCTGGCGACCAGAGGAATTAGTGGAGGATGATACAATTGCATTAAAAGGCATTATCGTTTTTTTTTCCAACGATTTGTAGATCAGGATGAGTTTCGGTATGTAGGTATGCTCGCTGAGGTGGAAGGTTCATTTTCAGACGTTTCGTCACCATACTAGGTAACATCTTCAGTGAGCGTCCGGAATAATCACTTCTAATGTTCCCTGCTTTGTATTTATATGTTTGGGTTTCTTTGGGCTGGTGATTACATTTCCTGTAATGATGTCATTTCCTATGGTGATGTCATTTCCTGTTCTTTTTCTCAGGGTAGGTAAACGTGGTCTAATCAATGTTTGTTGATAGAGTTCCAGTTGGAATGTCATGCTTCGAGGAATTTTACTGCATGTCTCTGGCTTGTCCGAGGATGGACGTGTTGTCCCAGTCCAATCGGCGCCATTTCTTTTCTGTATATGGGGATACTAGTGAGAAAGGGTCCTATAGTTTTGTGGCTAGTTGCTGGCTAGTTTTCTCCCTGTTTATCCAATATAGTGTGTGTTACAGTTCCTTCACAGTAATTTTTAAATTACATTAGTTTTACTTGTTGCCTTGTTCATGTTGATGTTGATTGAAGAAGGGCTAATGCCCGAAACGTCGATTCTCCTGTTCCCTAGATGCTGCCTGACCAGCTGCGCTTTTCCAGCAACACAGTTCCATCTCTATTTGTGGGGTCTGGTCTACCGCCACTTGTTGTTCACTTTTTCAAAGTAGTCTCTTTGATTTAAAATGACTGTGAAGCGTCATTTGTCTGCTGGTAGAATGCAAATGTTTTATCTTTTCTTAGTCTTTCTCGTGCTTTCCTTTCTTGTGTATTCAGTGTGATTCCTTCCTTTCTCCTGCGTAATGTTGATGTGACTACTTGTCTGCTAGTGTGGTGGGTTTCTTCCGTTATTTGGTTGTGTTTCAGCGCTGTTCCGAATGCTGCGAAAAAAAACTTTCTTGTACACTTCCTGGAAGTTGCAAATTAATCCTTTTACTAAGACGGCTTTCTTAGTGTCAGTTAAGGTTCGATCAAATAAGATTTTTTTAACCATGCTTCTGGATTGTCAGTGTTGTTATTTTGTATAAGTTTGTCTAGTGTTTTCTGCAGGTCCAGTTTACTCATTTTCTGTGTTTGTCGCAGTCTAATATCTGTGGATTGTTGTACTGTGTCTGTGCATTCATGGTCTGTTCCATGAGTGAGTAAAGATTTTTGATGCAAAGTTTCCGGTTTTATTTGTAGATCTGTTGTAGGCACCGTTAATCATTTCTCTAAGCATTCTGCGGCCATTGTGCTCTGCTATTCTTTTGGCTAGCAGGGTGTTAAGAGCTGGTTTGTATTTCAGACATTTCGGTGGTACCTGTTTTCTTTTAGTCATTCATGCACGACGAACAGCTGTTCGTGGTTTGAACTCTGCCAGACGGCATTTGTTTCCCATTTTAGGGCCGGTTTTAGCGTATTTGATACCGTGAAAGACAAACACTACATGAGACAACTCGGCAGAAAACTTGCCACCAGAATGCATGAACATCGACTAGTCACAAAACGACATGACCACTCTCACTAGTATCCTGACATACAGATAAGGAAGGACACCACTTCATCTGCGACAATACATCTATCCTAGGACAAGCCAAAAAGAGACACGCACGATAATTTCTAGAAGCATGGCATTCCAACCGGAAATCTAGAAACAAACACATTGACTTGGACCCCGTTTGACACCCCTGAGAAAAAAAAGAAATGACATCACCACAGGAAATAATATCACCACAGGAAATTAGATCACCAACCCAAAGAAACCCAATCATATAAAAAGAAAACATGAAACATCAGCAGTTCTTAGTCCTCACTCTCACTGAAGTTGTTACCTCGTACGGTGACAAAACGTCTGAAAATGAACCATCCGTCTTAGCGAGCAAACCTACATCCATTGAAAAGACATCTGGATTGGGATATGAATATGAAGGGTGTGAGGTATGTGTGCCAGAAACTTGCAAATGGGACTGGAAATGATTAGGATTTCTGGTCGGCGTTAATAAGTGGGACTAAAGGGTCTCTTTCCATGCCGTTTTAAGATGTGAAAGGGATGAGGAAAAATGCTAAAATGGTCTTTTGAATAGTGATTATCCTCATTGGAAGTTTGTGCTGCCTTTCTGTTTACATGTTTTTCAAAACTGAGTTAGTTAAACATTTGACAGAGACGTCAGTCACGGATAATCTGATTCAGACAGGAGGGTGGGGTTGAGAAAAAGACCAGATCAGCCACAATCTTAGTGGAGAAGGCTCAAAGTGTCTTATGCCCCACTCCTGTTCCTCAGTCCCATGTTCCTGGGCTCCATTCAGTCCCTCAAACCTGCTAGACAGTAGCAGCTGGAGTCTGGATTAGAGTGGTTCTGGAAAAACACAGCCAGTCAGGCAGCATCCAAGGAGCAGGAAAATCGATGTTTCGGGCAAAAACCCTACATCAGGAATCCAGAATCCTACCGTCATCAGGAACGGCTGGAGGCCACTTTCCGCTATAATCTGGTGACTGGACAAAGAGAAGACCCATTCAGCCCCTCAACACTGTCGTATAGACTTTGTGTAGTTTGAAAAATATGATTGTTAAAAGAGCCCCTCATCTCTCTTTATAGGTCTTCCTCTTTGTAACATGTGCTTCATTTGTTTTGATGCTGTAGATCGAGATTCACTGTGAATACAGCTCCCATACATCCCCCAGAGATGGCTCACAAAGTTCTCTTGTCTCACTGACTGCAACAATCAATGACAAAACTTCAGGAAAATTGCATCCACTACATTTCCATGAACAGAATGCGAGATCATCTGAACCTGGACATTTCGTTCACCCTCCAAGCATGTATTGACTTTCAGTAAGATCATGGCACATCTTCTGTATTTCTCAAATCATCTTTAATGTTAAACTCTTCACAGCCGCCAACTCTGCTTCAGGTGAAAATCCATATGTCTCCTCTATAAATACTTTCAGTGATCTTGCTCCCTGGTTCTCTGGAAAACAGAATTGCTGTAATTCCCTACCATCTGCTTGAAGAAAGCATTCCCTGTTCCTAAAACATTACCTCATAACTTGAAAAAGTTAGGTAACACAGGGTTTCAGGTCAGAAGCATTGGCCCTATTGTCAGGAGAGTAAATGTGACTGAGGATGACATCAAGGAATTCTGATAAACATTGCTTTGAAGGATAATCGATTGTGATCCCTCGACTGTTTGCAGTCATTTACAGCTCAAGGGAAGATGTTTATTATCAGTGGATAACAATCATCTAAGCCATGGAGTCATATAGAGATGGACAGCATGGAAACAGACCCTTCGGTTCAACCCGTCCATGCCGACGAGATATCCCAACCCGATCTAGTCCAACCTGCCAGCACCCGGCCCATATCCCTCCAAACCCTTCCTATTCATATACCCAACCAAATGCCTCTTAAATGTTGCAATTATACCAGCCTCCACCACTTCCGCTGGCAGCTCATTCCATACCCGTAACACACTGTGTTAAAATGTTGCCTCTTAGGTCTCCTTTATATATTTCCCCACCCACCCTACACTTTTGCCCTCTAGTACTGGAATTCCCCAATACAGGGAAAGACTTTGCCTATTTGCCCTATCCATGCCCTTCATAATTTTGTAATCCTCTATAAGATCACCCCTCAGCCTCCGACACTCCAGGGAAAACAGCCGCAGCCTATTCAGCCTCTCCCTGTACCTCAAATCCTCCAAACCTGGCAACATTCTTGCAAATGTTTTCTGAACTCTTTCAAATTTCACAACATCGTTCCGATAGGAAAAAATCCAGAATTGCACGCAATACTCCAACAGTGGCCTCATCAATGTCCTACACAACCGCAACAGAACTTCCTAAAATCTGTACGCAATACTCTGATCAATAAAAGAAAGCATACGAAATGCCTTATTCACTATCCTTTCTACCTGCCGTAGGACATCTCTGAAGGAGATCCTCAGCGTTGCGTCCTGAGCCCAGACACCTCTCAATGGTCATTATAGAATTCTGACAGTGCATGGAAGGAGGCCATTCAGCACATTGAGTCCACACTGAGCAGAAGTGCGTACACTAATTTAAGTTTCTACAATGTTCCGAGCAATTTGTCGCCCCTCAGCTCCTGAAGCAGTCTGTGTCCATGTGCAACAAGACCTGGCCAACATTCACTATCATGTTGTTCACATTTGAGTAATACTCACGTAACAGCTCATCCAGACACCACATTTCCACCAGAAACTGTGAAGCTCATTCAGGACCTTAATCTGGGTTCACAATAATATTGGCAATTCATTAATCCCAACAAAATTGTTGGACAAGGAGAGGGACCGCCCATTTAGACCCCCTGCTAATTACACAAGGAGGCACGGAATCTGCTCACTCCCACGCTTCACTGACACGGGCTAAGAAAGAAACCAGTTCACACCTGAAATCACTTACAAAGAAACAGGATGACGAATGCAGCTTGTCAAGTCACGAACACACAAGCAGGAAGGTCTCAGAGATGCTCACACACAAATGGAGCAGAGGCTGCACAGGGAGACTGTTCCACATTGTTCCATATGGCTTCATTATTCTTAGTACATTTGCGTTACTTTAACACGGTTTTCTGGCAGTAGGAATGACGCCTTTTTTTTTTAAAAAAAACGAGTCATGGGCTGCCTGGAAGAGTTGTGGATGAAAAATGAGAAACAATCTGGACAAATATTTGGAAGTTACGAATATATAGGCGGACAGAGTTAGTGCTGGCAAATGAGAGGAGTTAGGGAGACATTTCTAGAACTGATTCAGATACAGTGACCAAACAGTTTCCTTCTGTACTTTAAAATGCTGGACGCTATCTTGTGCAGATGCTAATAAAAGCCAGTATCCAATTATTTCCCAATGTAAATGCAAGCAAACAGCTGAACATACTTGGTGCTGCAGAACCATGTAAAATGCAAGAATTACAGTTCAGGTTAATGATGAAGTCTACTTTGTACACAGATCATAAATATTTCAAAAGTTTTATCCCAATGACCAAAGCAAATATTTCAGTGTTTTCACAACACGCTTTGAAAATACGGAGTTTCCACGCACACTAAAAAAGTGTATCTTTTCTTTCACTTACGGCAATTCACATTAAATAACACTCATTGAAAAAGTCGCAAGTTTTCAACGTATTGATTGCTACAATTTAATAACACAAATCACTTATTAAAATTAATATTCACAGTGCTTGTCGAATTATTGCCATTTCTTAATTGTTGACAATCAGTTGAAGCTCGCACATTTCAGTGCGAAAGTAAATTGATTAATTATATTTGACTGTATAAGAAGGATAATTGTATTTCCTTGTTTAATCGTTTGATCACTGAATATGTAATCAGTCAGAGGCTAACCACTTTGTAAATGATTAGCGGCAATTCATTTATTTGAATACTGACATTGAATAGGAAATTGTGAGCATCGCATTAGACAGATAACACGTTCTCTTTTCTGTATAAAATAAAATGTGCATTTTTTGCTTTTTTATAGTAAAATGTTGGTAGATGTTTATATTTTAGTTCTGTAAATGTAGAAACAACTCAATTGTTTACGAAGATGATGCAATTATTGTGCAGTTCAGAAATCACACCTCATTTCACAAAACATAGCAAACAAAAGATTATTGTTCTGACCAGTAAATACATCACTTTGCGATCATGACGGACATGGAAAGTAGATTCCAAAAGGCCTGAATTCGGGTACAGTTCGACTGGACCTCACAGCTACTTGTGACATTGAGTGACACACTGCCCCGATCTTGAATCTGTGCAGAGAGTGTCCAAGCTGGGTCAGGGCTGGCACTCAAACATTCCTTCACTAGAAATCATTTGGAGTCCACCTTGGCCGGGCGGGGTGGATGGACATAGTGAGCAGGCTATTACTGTTTTCAGTGTAGATGCTAATGCTGTCCAAATTAGATAGCAGTGACACCACAGAAACTGTCTTCAGTCAGAGGGAGCAGATGTATGGAAATGGAGTGCGGGAATCACACTGTACAGGTTACTTATGTTAATGACATCTGGCCTGCATCAGGGACTCCATCCATCTGCTGCCTCGACCAGAAACTCTATGAAGACGTTACAGTTTGACAGTCTTCTGTAGCAACTTGCGTCCCACAGTGAATCCTCTGAAACCATATCCAATAAATATCACTTTCACATTCTCCAGTAACAAAATAAAACGTGATATCTGTGTTCATGGCCAGAGATTAATAGATGGGTCATCCAACAGAGTGAGTCTGAAGAAAACAGCAGCAACTATCAAGCGAAGAATCACTTTAAAACTGAACTTGGTGGATATTGCCTGGTATATGTCACCACACACGCATTGTACTGACACGCAAATGAATATTACAATGTGCAACATAACTGGAAGCCATGGCTGAAAGCCCCTCCCCAACTTCCTGACCTCACAAACGCTACTCCCTCACACATTCACCAATTGATGCGATTCCACAACCTGAGCGAAACAGTCTGTACTTTTCAAATCAATTTGTCGACAATATCATGTCCTTTTCAACTGACTGACTGACTGCTTTCCAATTCGAAACTATATACCTTCCAAAACGGCCTTCCAAAACGAGTACAATTCCCAATATCCTAGCATCATGCAATAGAAAACATGGGGAAGGCGCCAATGTATTCCTGATGAAGAGCTTATGTCTGAAACATGGACTCTCCTGCTCTTCGAATGCTGTCTGATCTGCTGTGCTTTTCCAGCGCCACACTTTTCGACTCTGACTCTGCAGCATCCGCAGTTCTCACTTTTTACATTACTGATGGCTGTCGTCTCTGCAACCTGAGGGAGGAAATAATCACCACAAACTCATGGCATGTGGAGGTGACTGCTCATTTCTAGGAAGGTGCATTTGATAAGTACATTTTTGAAAAAAAAGATACTGAAATTCAAAAAATATTCAGTCCCAGTGTAAAAGTTTTGGTTCATGGTTTTGGCAGCCTGATAAAAAAAAAAGTGAATGAAGGAAGAACTCCGAGGAACAGATGATTCCAGGTGTTATATTCCAGGCTGGATGCGCTTAACATAATGCTGGGCGGATTATCGGACAGGCAGTGGTGATAAGAGAACGAGGTGACATGCGCAGGTATGACACATTTGTCATCACAGAGACGTGGGTGAGGGAGGTCAGGATGGGCAAGTCAGTATTCTGTGGTACGTTAGCTATAGACAGGGCGGGAGAGGGTGTAAAAGAGGAGGTGGTATTGCATTATGAGTTATGGAGTAAGTTAATGCAGTAAGCTGGGGCGATATCTTGGAAGGATCTTCAAATGAGGCAGTGTGATTCTGTTGAAGATCAAAACGATGACAGACGTACTTCTCGTGACATATTATGAACCCCCAGATAGAAGAAACTACAGGAATACATATATAATCAATTCACTGAGGTGTGTAGAAACAGTAATATCATTGCTATATTCAGGCATTTCAATTACCAACGTTTATTGGAACAGTGATGAATTTTGAGGAGGGGTCTGAAATTTATACCAGAGAGTTCCTTATATTAACATGTAGACGACAGAACAATGGACAGTGGAATGATGGGGCCTCGTTATGGAGAAGGAAGCCAGTCAGGAGTTCTAGGCACGTGATGAGAGCATTATCGGACCAGTGACGTTGACTTAAACATTCTAAGTTTGTTCAGCCAAAATAAACGTTTGAAAATTATAAGGTTTTGCATTGTGGAGACAGACTTTTTTAAAATCAAAATTAAGACAGGATCTGACCAAAATACAATAACTTCTAGGTAAAGCTGCAGCAGATCGGCGTGGGGCGTTATCACATGATCAAAATGGAAGTGATGAGATTGTTGGTCAAACATGTTACACCGAAGATAAAATTTCGGAAACAAGTCCAGAGACACTTGGATGTCTACAAATATTCATAACGGAATAAAAGGGGCAAGAGAAGCTTGTAGGTATCAATTGAGCAGGTCAGTGGAGGTGCTGGAAGAGTGTAGAAATTACGGGGCTACACTGAAGAAAGTGAGAAGAAGACCAAACAGGGACGTGTTCAAACATTAACAGATTAGCATAACAGGAATACAAAGATATTCTATCGGTTTATTAAGGGCAAGAGGATAACTTTGGAAAGAATGGGGAGTATGAGAGACTAAGGAGGCAGCCTGTACACGGAGCCAGAGAATGCGTTGAACACATACTTCATATCGGCCTTAAGTCTGGAGAAGCAGTTACTGCATTCAGGGAGCGTGACCGTGTTAACCTTGAGCATAGTGATACAGAAGCTGAGGAAGAACTGGAATTTTGTGTGGGATAAAGAGTGGGCAATCGCCACGATCTGGATGAACTGTATGTTAGGCTGATGTTGGAGAAGACGGAAGAGATGACAGGCTCTGATTTTTTTTTTCCTTTTTGTTTTACCTCTGCCCATAGAGAGGTGTGCAAGGACAGGGCAACATCTAATATAGGTTCACCTTTCACACAGAGTTCCAAAAAAGACCACATAGGATTAAAGACCACCAAGTCTCACATTAGTGGGAGGGAAACATTGCAGAAAGTTCTGAAGACTGTTACGGCTGTATCATTACATATCTTCAACTTTGAGCGAGATAGATTATTAAACAAGAGTAATGGTGGAAAATGCAGGAAATTGGAATGGCAGATTATCAGATAAAAAATAACCGAATTGAAAGGAAAAGCAGACTCAGTGAGCTGATGGGCATATTTTTGCTCCTATGTCTTTGTCTTATGATAATTTCATGCAATAATCCCGTATTCACTGGGACATCAAACTCTCCCTTTGGACTGAGACACAGTTTGGAATGATCGACGAAATCAAGAAAGTAATGAATGCAGAACTAATGGACAGAAAGCACCGCCATAGTCGTACCAGACCATAGGGGTTACACTCATTAGAGAGAAGCGACATTTTTTTGCGATTCAACCTAAGGGCCACCAGACGCCAGGCAAGGGGCAAGGACGAGAAGGAAAGTCCTTCATGTTACCCTCAACCAGGTGATTGGAATTAGAACTCACACTATTGGCATCACACTATTCTGTAAAACAATGATCCAATCAACTGAGCTAAACTGATTCCCATCCATTCTCTTGGAACGATGTTGTTAAACTGGAAAGAGTGCAGAAGAAATTTACAAGAATGTTGCCTGCACTCAAATGTCTGAGTTATCGGGAGAGGTTGGACAAGCGAGAGCATATGTTTCTTTAGAATTTAGGAGACTGGTAGGGGTGGGGGAGAGGCTTATAAAAGTGTACAAGATCAGGGGAGGCATGAATAGGGTGAAATCACTCAGTCCTTTTTCCACAGTTTGGTAAGCGAGGACTAGAGGGCATCTGTTTCAGATCAGAGGGTACAGACTAAAAGGGAATAAAAGAGTCATTTCCTCTTTATTCACAGATGGTGTTACGCATGCGTAATGTTCTGCCAGCAGAAGAGAATCATGTTATTACTGATGTCATTACCAAGGTGTGCTCGGAACTCTGGCTGCTCCCCATCCTCCCCTGAAGACTCGATCTCAGTCATCCCTGACCCTGGCACCCGGGAGGAAACATATCCGACTAGTGTCTCGCTTGTTACAACAGAATCTCCTGTCTGTTCCTCTAACCATTGAGAGTCCTACCACTATCGTTCTTCTATTCTGCCCCATTCTCTGTTGAGCTGCAGAGCTAGGCCCACTGTCAAAGAACTGGCCACTGTGGCTTTCCCCAGTCGTTTATCCAGCCTAACAGTGCCGAAAGTATACTTATTATGAACGGAACGGCCAAGGTGATCCCTGCACGGTCTGTCGTTTCCCTTTCCCTCCCATGACGTCACCCACTTGTCTTTATCCTGTTATGTAAGAGTGATTGACACCCGATAACCACTGACTATCAGCTTCCCGAATGATGTTATCTGCATCCAGCTCCAGTTCCCTTACGCAGTCTGTGAGCAGCTGGAGTTGAGTGCACTTCTCCCAGGTGAAGTCCACAGGGACACTGGTGGTGAACCTTACTATCCACATCCTGCAAGAGCAACATGGAACTGTCCGAGTCTCCATCCGCACTGCCCTAAATTGCCAAAGGAAACTTTAGAAAATCCTTACCTCATGAACCACCACACCTTTTTTCGTGTTCGAGGAGGAAAAGGATGGGTGGGAGACATTACACGTGTCATGTTTTGGATTTTTCATCTTCACTGGCAGAGGCTAAAACAAAATGCATGTGTGAAGATGCTGGAGAAATCTACAGAGGTAGGAGGGCCGTATGTGCGAGAGGGGATTACAGTGATAAGGAGGAGTCTACTAAGTAGCTGGTGGAAGTTACAGAGATAAGGAAGGGAGTTGGTGCTTGTGGGTTGTGCGAGATGGGGAATTATGTAATTGCTGGTGCAAGTTCTTAAATAGGAACGGCCCTCATTATTGATGAGAGTTGCAAAGATAAAGAGGAGTAAAGGGGCGAGAGGATGCTTCAGCGACAGGATTATACCTCCAGAGAAGTGTACACAGAATGGGAGGGTGATTCCTCCATACAGAGATAAGGAGGAACGTAGGAGCTAGAGGAGATTACGGAGTTATTGAGCGAGACATTCCGCACGAGAGTCTAGCGATAGGGAGGAATACAATAGCAGGTAGAGGTTCCAGTGAGAAGGAATGTTTTCGGGTCACCAGCCAGTTCAATAGATAGAGAGGGATGCCAGTTTTGGACGAGGTTACAGAAACAGGAAGAAATGTAGAAATTGAGACTTGTGTGGAGGCTGCATGAGCTTATATGAACGTAGAGGTATGTACCTGCTTGATAAGATTGCACAGAGGACAATGTTTGCCGGGGGCTGCAGAAGAATACAGAGATCAGAAGTTATGTATGGCATCGTGGCGGTTTTGGAGATCGGTAGTAGTGTAGGAGCTGAAGGTCACAGAGAGCGTGTGGGATATATATGTTGTTGGTGGTTACAGTGACAGGAAGAGCTGTAATAGGTGATGGAGTTTACAGTGTTAAGGAGTAGGATAGGACTTCAGAGTGTCACAGAAACAGAGAAATGTGCCTGGTATGAAGGATGCTACGAAGTTAGTGAAGGCTATCGGAGTAGGAAGCGTTTCAGGAATAGTATAGATTGCAGATACTGGAGGGTATTACAGAGATGAGGAAGGGAGCAGTGTCTGGAGGTGGCTACTGAGATATGAAAGTGTGTCGATTATGGTGGAGAAGACAGATCTGGAAGGAAGTATTTTCCGCACGATATTACAGAGACTGGGATGAGAGTGAGTTTCGGGAAAGTTCACAGCAGAGACGAAGGCTGGAATAGCTCTGAAGTTTGCAGAGATAAGGAGGGTGTAGTAGCTTGAGAGGTTACAGAGGTCGGTAGGTTAAAGGGTGAGGAGGGAATTACAGAGATAGGGATGGGAGTTGTCGCTGGAGGAGGTTAAAAGGATAGGGTTGCGTGTAATAGCTGGTTCAGGTTACATTGATAGGGAGGGGTGTAGTCGATGGAGGAGACGACAGAGATAGCGAGAAGTGCAGTATCTGGTGCAGGATACAAAGATAGGGAACAGTGTAGCAGCTGGAGGAACCTACAGAGATAGGAAGGGGTGACTTAGCTGGAGGTGTTTACAGAGACAGCGAGGGGTAGAGCAGCTGAAGGAGGTTTGAGATGGAGAGAAGTGTACACTCAGAGAAAGGTGAGTGTAGATACTGGAGCAAATTACATTCGTCGGTATTTTGATGAAGTTTTTGGAAATGTGGAGCGTCACTTAGATATAGATGGACGTAGCGGCTTGTGATAATGACATGGAAAGATATAGATGGACAGGTGGACAGCTTCAAAACGGAATTGTATGGTGACATCGTGAAGAAAAAAATGTCCATTTCTTTGTAATATGGACTTCGACATTTTTTCTGCAGTCCTGCATTGGCAGGAACAGAAAACGTGACACTGTGTAGTGTTCAATTGCAAGAGCCATAGTGTCAGTGTCATACAGCACAGCAGACGCCCTTCGGTTGACAGTAACATTTTTTTTAAACAGCTCCGTGGGTCCTGCTAACTGCCCCTCCCTAATATCTGGGAGCTGTGGTCAGTGTTGGCAGTTATACAACCTACTCAAGCAACAATGTGACACAATGAATCCTCGTCGTGTCAGATGAAACACTGATAAAGAAACGGCTTGCTGTCTCCACCCCTTCAGACCCATGGCGTAAGATCAAACACTGATACGGGAGCCTCCTGCTGTTTCCCTCCCTCTTCCTCATGTTGTCACATGAATCACTAACATAGAAACCTCGTGCAGACTCCCCTCCCTCAACCTCATTGCATCAGATCAAACAACGACACGGAAACATCCTGCGAACTCCTCTTACTCAGCCTCATGATGTCAGATGAAATATTGATACGGACCCCTCCTGCTGACTCCCCCTCCCTCAGCTGATAGATCACTGACCCTCCGCATTGGACAAAGCTTGGAGGGAGTAATGAGAGGCAAAACTGGAGAATTTCTATTGGATGCATCAATGCAAAACGACCAGTAAAAAGGGGTCAGCAGCAGCATTGCCGATCGAGATGGTCGGGTACAAAAGGACATAGCTCCGAGACTGGATCTGCACCAGGTGGGGAGGGAACAACTAAAAGAGAAACATTACTGATCTCATCTTCACACATCTACCGGCTGCAAACACATTGATCTGTGACTATATTGTCAACAGTGAATAACGCATACAGTATTTTTCTAGACAAATGTCCACTTTTCCTTTGTCAGTACCCTCTATATATATATATATATGTGTGTGTGTGTGTGTGTGTGTGTATGTGTGTGTGTGTGTGTGTAGACCGAATTGGAAGAAATATAAAGAATTGTTGCAGTTACAGAATGTAATGATATTCTGATAAGGCTGTGAATTTATACGTTATTTTCCAAGTGGTCAGACGTCGAAATGCAGTGAATATCTTTCCAGTTCTTGAACTGGTGAAGTGAACAAGATGATGTTCATGGAATGTTTGAAAATAACCATAGAGATGTACAGCACAGAAACAGAAACATTCTGTCCAACACGTCCATGCTGACCAATTATCTTAAATTAACCTCGTGCCATTTGCCAAAATTTGGCCTATGTCTTCTGAAACGCTCTTATCCACACATCAATCCAGATGTCTTCTAAACGTTGTTATGGTACCAGCCTCCACTACTTCCTCTGACAGCTCATGCCGTAGACAAACCACCCACTACATGATTAAATTCAGAATTTTTCAAGTCTCTGTTGCATAGATATTGATCAATAAGCAATAATCATTGGGGACAAGCTCGAGGTTGCTGCAAACGCTCAGCAAACTCAGCAACTCGTGTTGCAATAGCACAATAAATAATTCTTCAGAAGATGTGTCACTGATACCTGGGTCAATGATGTCTCTGATAGTGCTGAGGGCATTTTTAAGGGGGAGTATGAACAGCCAGCGGTTGTGCTACACATTGGTATAAACGACGGAGGCAGGAACAGTGACAAGGTCCTACAAGGCAATTTCAGGGAGCTGGCTGGAAATTGAAAAGCAGGAAATCCAAGGTTGTAATCTTGCGATTTTTCTCTGTGCTACATTGAAGTGAGATAAGGAATATCAAAATATGCTGTAGCTAAAGAACTGATGTGTGGCGTGGGGTTCAGATTTTTGGATCATTGCGATCTCTGCCAGGGTTAAACTAAGAGGTTTTCATCTTCACTGGAGGAGTATCAGTATCCTAGTGGAGAGGTTTATTTGTCCAAGTCTGGAGAACTTAATCAAATAAAAGATGAGGCTGTGAACCAAAGCAGCAGTTCAGAAATTAAAGGTTAATGCGATCAACAGGTTTTCGTGTTTTCTGCTCCAGGAAGAATAAGATGTGAAAATATTGAGGTGCTCACAGTATGAAAAGAATTGCAGGGCAGAAAAAGAAGAATATTCTGAAAAAAGTAATTAGAAATCGTAATTTCAAGATTTTCAGTGAAAAAGCTAAAAGTGAGATGAGGAGAAACTTCTTTATGCAGGGCGTTGTCAGAATTTGGACTGCCCTGCCTGGGAGAGTGAGGAATGTGGGTTCAAAAGAGAACTGAATGCTGTCTGACCCGCTGTTTCTTCAGCACTGGTGGCTTTCAGTACAGACTCCATCATCTCCAGTATTTTTTTCCCGAATGTTTGAAGTGATATCACAGTAAATTATCTTGCCATCAAAGGAGAACTTGACGAAGCGTGGCACCAAAGATCCTGAACAAAACTGTGATCAATGGGATTTGGAGACAATCCTGAGTTTGGTAATATCCTCGGTTGAGCAATGGGAAAACCAGTCCCTGCATGTTGTATTCCAAGTCACTTGCCATCCTGACGAGAGAGTAATTCTTTGTTTGTTAAAACTGTTGGAATCCACTCCAAATCAGCTTTGCGAATGCCTGCGCCACTGGGAGACAAATGGTAAAAGAAGGCAGCTCTCTGCAACCTTCTCCAGAACTGTTGGGGATGACAAATAAATCCAACCCAGGCCAGTGCTGACAAAAAACCCCGGAAACCTCCTGCTACAATTAACAATATATTGACGTTTTTGCAGTTTGCTGTAATGTATCAGAAAGGTAAGACATTGCTGGATACTTATGAGCCCTGCGACATCAGGAACATAACATGAGGTAAAGATTCCCATCAGTTTCAATCTAACAGACGATTGATCATGCGATGTCAGTGCCACTGAGTGCAACATTTTCGTGGCGAGTTATCACAATGCAACACATAATTGATATTTAGGGACGTGTCAAATGCAGATTGTTTGTAATTTCTCATTTATTATCCATAACCAAATACGTGAGAGTCAAATAAAAGTTCAGCTTCAGTATTCCAGTTCAGATCAGACAAATTGCACAAGTTCAATAGATTAAAAAAAAGGAAGGGCTGCAGAAACATATCAGATCTGGCAAAAACCAGAGCAGAGTGAAACAGCAATATTTTTAGACCAATTTGGCATTTTTTTTTTCAGAACAGGCTCATATCAGATTCGATACGTTAATTCTGAATCTGCCTCCAGATGCTGCCGCACCATTTTCTGTTTCGGACACAGACTTCCATTTCCTATGTTTTTGATAGGTCTAGATGTTGAGCTTGACTTTATTTGGAGAATATGATCCATTCCTGTTCGCATTAGAGCTGTTGTGCCAATGACATTTGTAAAACACCAGAGTCTGTTGCTTCTTTATATCCCCAAAAAATCCTTTTTGTGAATATCCCACGAAATGTACGAATCTCTGGAAATTTGTATCTGAATAGACATTTTAGAGGCAGCTGCACTTCACGAAACAAAAGCAATGGATGATTGTTGTTGATGATGATGATGGTGTCTGGGAAACATGACGGTACTCCTTTCCTGCTTCCACAGCCACTTGCCCCATTCCTTTCTGTCTCCGACTCAATGCCATATTCATTCTGTCCCTGATTAATTAAGCCATGGGTTTTAATGAACACGATCATTGTATATGCCACGTTTGGCTTTGGATTGAAGTCAAGACATGTACATGTTACTGCTTAAAGCAAATAAACTACAATGACCTTGGAAACATTGCGTGTTGAAGATACAAAGTGAGAAGAACTTCTAGCGAAAACTACATTTCCTGTGAATGGTCAGGGCAACTACGCCCAGTGAAGATCTTCTAATTGTGCACTTTTATGTGGGGGAGGCGCAGTGGTGCAGGCAGCTGTAGCATTGCACATGGACACCACAGTAGAATTGTCTAGGCGATGAAAAGTGACAACCATTGCGTTCCCTCACCAATGACATCATTAGAGCAATTCGTGATGCGAGATAAGCCCAAATAGCCAGCGACATAAGCATCCAATCCAGTCCAGTTATTATTGTAAGCTGAAAGTGCTGTAGTGTAAGGTGTTAACTGGAACTGTTTGTTCAGCAACAGTGATTGATGCTAATCTTCATGGATTCTAATTGTCTCACTGGAGGGTTTCACTCTGCTATTAGTATGGGGCTTCTTCGAATGCATTATTTCATTGCAGAAGCAGCTGCATCACCTCGGACAATAACAGGGAACAGCAGCTGCAGAGAGAGAGGGAGGAACATTTAGAATCTGAGAGCTTTCGACTGAAATGTTCCAACAATGGATCAGAATCTGAGAACAATAGCTTGGAATGTTCGAAAAATGCACCAGAATCTGAGAGCATTAGACTGGGATGTGACAACAATGGACAGTTTATTCTGAAGTCTTCACTATTTTTGCAGGGGAACATTCTATTGCAAGATATGTGGGGTACTGATGAATATTCATACGGTTTGCAATCCCATTCTTGCTGTTGTCGGTGTTTCTGGTAAGTCTCGCTATCTCTGTTGATTTATTGATTGCTAATACCAATTGAACATCATTCCTATGTACTTTATTCACATTTGGCAAAGACAGAAACTATTGTCTTCAGTTTCAATGAAAAATTCCATTCGTTATGCATGAATTTCCACCTTCCTCTCACAAAAGACGGAGAACAAGACGGTTTGCAACCTCGAGGGAGCTTTTTGCCATAAACTTAATTATGTTGCATTATTCTCTCATCACCAAGCACGTTCACTAACAGCTCCAGAAATCCCCAATCTCCACTTCCATGTCAGTGCTTTTGCTAAATAAACTATTACCTACCCATTGGTAAAATTTAGACTTTATGGTTACAGGGCTCAACTGGCCACTTGTCCAATTACAAATATTTTGACCACAATCTTGTTCTTGTCTCTCAAATAACTTTATGAGAGGGACAACGTTTCACAGTACTAATGTCCCAGGGCGCGTAATTCATAGGCACAGACTTTTATATTAACTACAAGCTTTGAAATGCTCCTACAACTAATGACAGAACTTAAATTCAAATGATAAGTATTGTATGCAAATAAATTTCACTAATAGCAGCCATAATACCAACATCATTTTGTCAAAAAAAAACTGTCTGTTTCGCTGATGTCCTTTGGTAATATGTTTAACATTGTTACGTGGTCTGGGTTAAGAGAGACTTCAGACGCACCACAATGTGTTTGGCTCTATATTGCCTTGTGGAAAGGTCACAGCCAAGGGCAATTTCTGATGGTCAACAAATGCTGCCAATGCCAATGATGCTGACATCCTATGTAGTATGAAAATAAAAAGACAAATCAAACGAAGAATTTTGCTAGAGATCTGGAAGATCAGAAAGAGATCTGAGAAACAGAAAGAGAAAGTGGTTGGAACATTGAGAAGATTAGCAGGTTCAGGTGGGAGAAAACCAAAGTTACCATTTCGAAACCACAGACCATATATTGGAACGGACAGCAGCTGGAAAATCGTGCGATTGATTGAGGTGACAGGGATGCTTGTTTGAAAGTGGAGAAGGTGTGAGTTGATTATATGGAGTAACAAAGACTGAGAAAACAAAACCCAGAAGCAAACATAGCTGTGTGGAGTATCAACTAGGATGGAAATAGCATGTGTGACCAATTTAGTTTCTTTTTCTTCAATTTCCCATATCACTAAATATCATGTTGTTATTTATTCCAAATACCTGTTTAAACTGATTTATGTCCCTCATATTCTACTCCCTTCGTATGGTCATCTTCTTTTATTCAGTGATGGTCGTGAATCTCCCTGGTTGGGTGAGCATTTATTTCCCGTTTCGAGATGCTCTTGTGAAGGTGTTCCTGAGCTGCAGCCTTGAACCACTGCAGTCCACGTGCTGTAAATCGCCGGTTCCTATGTCTGTCTGGATCGATCTCCTGTTGATCTTATAGTGATTAATATAACTGAGTCGCTGCCCATCTCTAAAGGCAGTTCAGAGTCACTGGTATATTTCGAGGGTCAGGAGTCACATCCAGGCCATACCGGGTGAAGGTGGCTGGTCACTTTCCATAAGTATATTAATGCTCGAGATGTGTTTTCTGACAATAGAAGAGAGAGTCATTAATTCTTATTTCCAGTTACATAACGAATTCAAATTCCAAAGTCAGCCGTGGTGTGATTCAATTCCGAGGCCTGGGTAATTATCTGTTTCAGTGGATTGATAGCCGAGAAATCATCCTGACGAGCCATCGCTTCCACAGCAACACCATTCATCTTGGACGGCAACACCATTCATCTTGGATGGCAACAGTGGTGTTGCAATGATCATGACTGATGTCCAGAAAATTGTGCAGGTATCTTGTCAACGACCTCAATGGAGAATTGAACTCTTTATATTTAAGGTCACTGGGACTGTGCAGAGATGCAATGTTCAATCCGCCAGGAACATAAACTGACGAGAGGGAGGCACTAAGTGGGTTAACCACGGATACACCAGTTTGAATTACTTCTGTGACTGGAAATTTAGTGAAGGTTCTGCGGATGATGCTCTCGTCTTTTTTGTTGTTGCACGGTGCAATCATTAAGGGATCCCTCAGGGTACGGTTATCCCACTCTGGACAAGGTCTGTTTTCAGCATTTACATTGTATCTGGGTCTGCAACATAGCTAACCAATGGTGGGAATGGATAGAGGCTCGTTCCGTGATTTGGACAGGTTTAGAAACAAACAGTCTGAAATTTAGACACAGTTGAGCAGATTTGAGTAAAATAACCCAGTAGATTTAAATACTTGCCGATGAGTGCCCTCAATCTTTCAATAACACGTGGGTGAGGCAATTTGTTTAATTTCCGGTGCTTGTGTTTGGTTCAATTAAAAGTGAGAGAAATGGCCCTTAAAATTATATAAGACGTTCTGGCGTTTGAAGACAATTCTCAAGTTTGAGAGGGAAGTTTATAAGTACAGAAAGAGGCGATGCACTTAGAATTGGAAAGGAGGTTGGATTTGGATTGACCCAGGGACAAAAGGAAAGCTGAATGTCTCAGGTAATTAGTCACACACTTCGGTGGGTCGAGAAACAGGCAAGTGCAGTAAAGTTACAAAAGCTTAAATTAAATCTGAGCAAAATGGGGTTAGAAGATAAAGAAAGGGAGAGGGAAGAATGAAAAGAGGGGCAATTGGCTACAACAAGGTCGAAATCATAGAGCGGTTAAACATGCGTGGGCAAAAAAAAAAACGGGATCACCAGACTGCCTTTGCCTGTCGCTTTTGGGTGCACTTTACCCGAGTCTCGCAAGATTTCAACAGGGGTCAGTTATTCGAGGCTAACTAAGCTACGTAAGCAAGGTCTTTATTTTTGCATGCCATTGAAGATAGCAGGATGGCATATATGGAATTCGATCCCGCAGATCCAAAACAAAATGAGACATGGGTTCTGAGGAGAACGTTCTGGGTGTTGGAGAAAGAAGCCCGTTTTAACACAGAATTAACAGTTGAGCATACGTCTCTTGTGGCTGACAGCACGGACACGTTACACACTCCCAACGGTTCGGACACGACAGAATTCTCCAATAATTCACTGATAAAAAAGGAAATCGAAAGATGCCAAGTCTGTAAAACAAAGAACCAAACGGTGTCTCCACCACATGGACATGTGACAATACTAAAAGTCTCGTCCAGACCAGAGAAAAGCAGACTGAACCAGACTGTCAAATGCTAAGATTCGTCATTCAGCACATGAGGGAATGAGAGAACATGGACATGGGAACTGGGAATCATTGAATCCCGAAAGTGAGGAAACAGGCCCTTCAGCCGAACAAATCCACATCGAACCTCTGAAGAGTAACCAACCAGAACCATTCCCCAACCCTGTTGTCATTTAATGACCCCTGACTAATATGCCTAACCTCAATCTCCCTGAACACTAACGGCTGATTGGCATGGCCAACTCACCTCACCTGCACATCTTTGGATTCTGGAAGAAAACTGGGGCAGACAGGGGCAGAACGTGCAAGCTCCACACAGTCGCCTGAGGCTGGAATAGAACCCGTGTCCTTGGCACTGTGAGGCAGCAGTGCTAACCACTATGCCATCCCTGAGGATATAATTTTGCCACGCCCCCAGAGACCGAGGACTTGTGACAAAGTCTATTTAAATCTATTTAAGTCTATTTCGTGCCTATTTAAATCATTAGTCAATATGATGAAACAGGTGCTGAGAGCAGCCAAATCAAGGCGTCAGAGATACTGATGGTCTGAATTCTCCTTAATTTCGCATGCCTCCACAGAGCCAGTTCTGCCAAATTATATTCCTATACGCACTGATGGCATTGACCAGATTACTGTTGCTCGGTTTTCCTGACATCGCTCATTGTACATAATTTTCGTTCTCGCTTCTATCCCCAGGTTACAACGACCACCTCATTTTCATTTTTTTTAGCATAATGACCACCTTCTTTGCATCTTCTCTGATCACTCCAATATCATGCCATTTGTCATTGTAAATCGAATTTGGAAAGTACGGCGCTTCTCCACCCGAATTAACATTCCAAATGGGGTTCCCATTGCAGCACAGAAAAGGTGTGGGAAGGTCAGTGTTTTGCATTACACCTACTCTAAACTATTCTGACAATCGATAAGGACAGCTATGGAAACAACGTTGATCTCTCAAGAGGACAAACACGACCACATAGAACATCGTCAAGATCTACTTCGTCGCGATAATCATCAACCTTGGAAACAACAAAAAATAACATCGAACAGACCAAGAGGTGTATACCCATGATAAACAAGGTTTGGCGCAATGGATGAAGGCAAATGTGAGGATGGTCTGTTGTGGTTAAATCCTTATAAAAAATATATATATTTGGATATAAGTATATAAAAACACAAATTGAAGCTCAGCTGATTGTTATCTGAGCACAGAAATTACATATGATTGATGGGGATTCTCAACCAACGTGTGCCCCGAGATGGGATGCTTCGCATCCTGCTCAGATAAGGGATTTGGAACTCGGACAGCGTTGCCCTGGAAATCGTAGAGTGCAAGGTCGTATTGTATGCAACTAGGTACGGCCTAAAACCCAATCCACTTCTCCTGACTCCACCCCCGGTTTACAAAACAGATTAGATTTTACCCCAATTGGAAAATTTCTCTCTAATATCATCGACCATAAAATGTTAACTATGTTGATAATTTTAGCAGAACCCTAAGTGACATAGTTGTACTCTTCCCGACTTAAAAAGACTATATCTCCATTAGACTCATAGATGATTGGGACGAAAGTTAAGGACAGTTGACGGAAGGTCAAACACAGAGCAGAGAAGGGATGATACTCCAACTGTCGGGTTGGAGCAGTCAACCACCACCTTGTGTTACCTACCACTAAACTTCATTTGGATGCAATTTGGCAAGTTACTAATGAGACCTATCTGTTCCCTGGTCATTCTGTTCCGCTGGACACACTTGTATATTATCTGGGGATTCTCCCTAATCTTGCCCTGCCAGCAGGTTTCCATACCCCTGTGTTAGTTAGTCCCCTACGCGTGCAGAATATCCCCCTTATTGCTGTCTTAAATGGTCTATCCTTTATCCTGCCATTATTTCCCTTGATTGTGTATTAGGCAACCGGAGAAACATCCTGTTAATTTCCAAATTGTCACATGTTTTGTGAATTTTATACATTTCACAGTGACCCACCTCTCATTCTTTGAAACTCGAGAGAACACAGGCGGAGTTTCCTCATTACGCAATCTCGCCAATTGAGGGATTAATCTGGAAAATGTCCATTGAACTTCCTCTGTGGTCAGTATATTCTTTCTCAGATTTGGTCACCAAAACTGAACTCAATATTCCAGGTACAGTACTCACTAACACGCTGTTAGACTGCTTCAACATATCTTTACATCTATATTCTGACTCCCTTAAAGGAAGGTATTCCGAACTTTAACTTACCACTTGCATATATTCCTCCAAATACCCTTCACATTCATTGTATTTACGAACTTATTGTGTGAGTTCTTATAGAAAGCCTTCTGATAATCTAAAATATGCCAATTGTACTGATTCTCCATTATCTATGCTGTAAGAATCAACTTCAATCAATTCCAAAGCTTGTCAAGTATGATTTCCCTTTCATAAATGCATACTCATTCTCTCCAATGTTGCTGTTAATTTCTAAATAACGAATATCACATCCTATATAATAGACTCCAACAGTTACCCCACAAATGTCAAGTTAATTGGTCTGCAGTTCTCCACACTATCACTTCTTCCCTTTGTAGATGCTTGCATCACTACCGTTCATCTATAGTGCTTGCATCCAGACTATGCAGAATGAATGGGTAATAGAACACAGTCATCGACAGTGCAACTAATACTTCTATTAATGGTTTATCTGAAGATTTTGGTATGAAGTACATCTGGTTTGTCAAGGTTAGCAATGCTCAATCTAGCTCTATGTTCAAGTAGAGCCTTGTTACTAATATAAATTGACTTTATGTCTTTCGATCCACAAGTCCTATATGATGACGTCGAATTTCTGGGTGATTTTCTGGATCTTCCTCCATGAAGACAGATGCAAAGTAACTGGTTATTTGATTGGCCATTTCCCTGTTATCCATTATAAGCTCGTCTCTCCTGATTGCAGATTTCCACATTTGACTATGCTTTCTCTTTCCTTTGAAATATAGATCATAGATTTAAGCAGTCTTTGTGTTCTTGTTTGTTTGCATGCGTGTGTGCTTTTTGATTTCCTTGCCCGTTTCGTGGCCCTCCTTTTCTGGATCGTACATTTCTGAGAATTCTCAGGATGCCACAATGTCTGGAATTCTTCTGAAGTCACTTCCTGTGATTAATATATTCTTTAATTTATTATGCTAATCATTGTTAACTCACTTTCACACTCTTGGGTGTTTTACCTGAAATAAATAGATATATTTTTCAGACTATGTAGTATTTCTATAAATCTCCTGGTCCTGACCATATATATTCAGGAACACTGCAGGAGGACAGGAAAGAAATAGCGGGGGCCCTGGTTGGTACTTTGCATCATCGGGAGCCAATGGGTGAGGTCTTGGAGGACTGGAGGGTAGTGAATGCTGTGCCGTTATTCAAGAATGGCTACAAATAAAAACCGAGGAACTATAGACCAGTAGACCTAAAATCTGTCGCAGGTAAGTTACTTGAGAAGATTCTGAGGGAGAAGATATACATGCATTTGGAAAGACAGCGCCTTGTGAATAGGGGATTATGGCTCACAAATTTGACAGATTGCTTTGATGAAGTGACCAGTAACTTTGGCAAGGGCATGGTTGTATATACAGTCTATATGGATTTCAGTAAGGCCTTCAATAAGTTTCCACATGGTACGTGGCTCTGAAAGGTTAGATCACATGGAATTCAGAGGGAACTGGCAAATTAGGTCCAAAATTGGCTTGATGAGAGGAAGAGGGTAATCGTGGAAGGATGCTTGTCGGACTGGAGGCCTGTGATGAGTGGAATGCCTCGGGGGTCGGTGCTGGGACCATATATTCATATATTACACATCTCTATGATTTAGATGAGAATGTACAGGCATAACTTGTAAGTTTCAAGATGACACTAAAATAGGTGGTATCGTGGACAGTGAGGAAGGTTATCAGAAATCTCAGAAATTACAGCAGTAACTCGATCAGGTGGGGAAGTGGACCGAGAAATGGCAAATGGAATTTAATTCAGATAAGTGTAAGTTCTTGCATTTTAGAAAGTCAAATCAAGGCAGGAGTGTCATGGTGAATGGTAGGGCCTTAAGGAGTGCAGTGGAACAGAGTGACATTGGAATTCAGGTGCACGGTTTTCTGGAAGTGGAGTCCCAGGTAGACAAGGCACTGAAAAAGGCTTTTGACTCACTGACCTTCATCAGTTAGAGCACTGAGTATCGAAATTAGGGAGTAATGTTGCAGTTATACAAGATGTTGGCGAGTCCATACTTGTAGCGTCATGTTCAGTTTTGTTCACTTTGCTCGAGGAAGGATGTTATTAAACTGGAAAGAGTGCAGAAGAAATTTACAAGGATGTTGCCAAGACACAATGGTCTGAGTTATAGTGAGAGGTTGAACAAGCTCGTAGTTTTTACTTGAGAATGTATGAGGCTGAGGGGGATCTGATAGTAGTGTATAAGATCATGGGAGGCATGGATAGAGTCAATGCATTCAGTCTTTTTTTTCCCCAGGATTGGGCAATCACGGACTAGAGGGCATCAAATTAAGGTCAGAGGGGAAAGAGTAAAAGGGAACCTGAGGGGCAATTTCTTTTAAACACAGGGTGGTATGAGATGAGCTGACAGCAGAAGTGGTTGAGGCGGGTACATTCACAAAATTTAAAATACATTTGGACAAATACACAGGTAGGAAAGGATAAGAAGGATACAGGGAATTGGCAGGGAAATGGGGTTAGTGTGAATGGACATTTTGTTCGGAATGGACCAGTTTGGGCCGAATGGCCTGTCTCCGTACTGTAAGAGTATATGGGTCTAACAATCATTGTTCTCATACTGAATGTTATATAGTATTTTCCCAATTCACTGGAGCGAACTTGACCCTCTAGCCTCTGGGCTTCCATGATGTTTGACCAGAATGTTCAAACATTGCACATTGAATGCAGACGCCGTGTAAAATACAACATATTAATGTCACTACAAAGCTGCTTCAGAGCAAGGTTAGTAATTAGTCCTTCTGACCACACAATAGACAATAGAGAATAGGTGCAGGAGTAGGCCATTCTGGCCTTCGAGCCTGCACCACCATTCAATATGATAATGGCTGATCATCCTTAATCAGTATCACACAACACCAAATCCGAAATAATCTGCTCTCTAGTTTGGTTCACAACATACTCTTCAACCTACCTGATATACACTAAAGGAATTTATTTTTCACAACATGAGCAGTCACTTAGTTAACTCAGTTTCGATGCAACTTTTCACCATCCATTATTACTGCAGAACCCACGAGTATTTGTTACTCATTCACAGAATGAGGGCTTAGCTGGATAACCAGCATTTACTGGCCATGCCAGACGGCAGTTAAGAGTCAACAGCGTTGCCTTGGATCTGAGTGACATGCAGGCCAGACCAGATAAGAACAGCCGATTCCTTCCCTTAAGGATAGGGATTTTAGCAAGGCGTTTGATAAGGTTTCCCATGGTAGGCTACTGGGAAAAATACGGAGGTATGGCATTGAGGGTGAGTTGGAGGTTTGGATTAGGAATTGGCTGGCTGGAAGAAGACAGAGGGTAGTAGTTGATGGTAAAGGTTCATCTTTGAGTGCAGTTACTAGCGGTGTTCCGCAAGGATCTGTTTTGGGACCATTGCTGTTTGACATTTTTAGAAATGACCTGGAGGAGGGGCTAGAAGGTTGGGTGAGCAAGTTTGCGGATGATACGAAAGTCGGTGGAGTTGTTGACAGTGAGGAAAGATGTGTTAGGTTACAGTGGGATATAGATAAGCTGCAGATCTGGGCAGAAAGGTGGCATATGGAGTTCAATGTAGTTAAGTGTGAGGTGATTCACTTTGGTAAGAGTAACAAGAAGATGGGGTACTGGGCTAATGGTCGGATACTTGGTAGTGTGGATGATCAGAGGGATCTTGATGTCCATGTACTCAGGTCTGTGAAAGTTGCCACCCAGGTAAATAGTGCGGTAATGAAGGCATATGGCGCACTGGCATTTATTGGTAGAGGAATTGAGTTCCGGAGCCCTGAGGTCATCTTGCAGTTATAGAAGACTCTGGTGCGGCCGCATCTGGAGTATTGTGTGCAGGTTTGGTCGCCATACTATAGGAAGGATGTGGAGGCACTGGAGCGGGTGCAGAGGAGGTTTACCAGGATGTTGCCTGGTATGGTAGGAAGATGTGGGCGGCACGGTGGCTAGTGGGCGGCACGGTTAGCACTGCTGCCTCACAGTGCCAGAGACCCGGGTTCAATTCCCGCCTCAGGCGACTGACTATGTGGAGTTTGCACATTCTCCCGGTGTCTGCGAGGGTTTCCTCCGGGTGCTCCGGTTTCCTCCCACTGTCCAAAGATGTGCAGGTCAGGTGAATTGGCCATGCTGAATTGCCCATAGTGTTAGGTAAGGGGTAAGTGTCGGGGTATTGGTGGGTTGCGCTTCGGCGGGTCGGTGTGGACTTATTGGGCCGAAGGGCCTGTTTCCACACTGTAATGTAATGTAATCTAATCGTATGAGGAAAGGCTGAGGCACTTGGGGCTGTTTTCATTTGAGAAAATAAAGTTTATTGGTGACTTGACAGAGGTGTACAAGATGATTAGGGGTTTAGATAGGGTTGACCATGAGAACCTTTTTCCACGTATGGAGTCAGCTATTATGAGGGGGCATAGCTTTAAATTAAGGGGTGGTAGGTATAGGACAGATGTTAGGGGTAGATTCTTTACTCAGCGTGTCGTGGGTTCATGGAATGCCCTGCCAGTAGCAGTGGTGGACTCTCCCTCTTTATGGGCATTTAAAGGGGGAATTGGATAGGCATATGGAGGATAGTGGGCTAGTGTAGGTTAGGTGGGCTTGGATCGGCGCAACATCGAGGGCCAAAGGACCTGTACTGCGCTGTATTTTTTCTATATTCTATGTTCTAGTACATTAGTGAACCAGTTGAGTTTTTCCAACAATCAGGAATGGATTCCTGATCATCATAAACCCTTGTTTCCAGATAATTAATTACTTCAAAGTCCACCATCTACCATGGCAGGATTTGAAACCATGTCCCCAGAACATTACCTGGGTCTCTGGGTGAAGAGCCCAGCGATAATATCAGTATGTCATAGCTTCCCTTTGCATATAGTTGCATATATAATTTCCAGAGTATATGATGCAAAATATTTGTGTGACAGTTTTGGTTCAGATATATAACACAACAAGTTTGTTTCTCCTTGCTATTTGTAAGACCCACCCAAACTCATTCTGTGGAATCTGAGGGGCAGAGCCTGTGTCGTTATTAGTGATAGACTTGGATAAGACATTCGGGGAGGCTGACCTCGATGCTGAGATGATCTGAAGACATGCCCATCAATACAGGACAAGCATCAACATCCATTCCGCTCTGTCAGGATAAGTGTCACCGCATATTCTCACTGCTCCCTCACACTCACTGTATGTCTCTTATAGCACCTACCCTCTAACAAGGCTCACACTCTAACTCCATTAGCGCTCAAGCACGACCACACTCACTGTTGCATTCAGCACCTTCCCTCCCCACATTTTCTGTCCCTGATGCATTAGCCCCGCACATTAATAGCACTACATAGATACAAAACTATGGACAGACTCCCTCCGGCCACCTCACCATGTCACAACTCACCTAGTCCAACACTACCAGCAGGGCCATCAACTCCCACCCTCACTCATTCCCTCCCTTTCTCCCATTCCAGGAGAAGGAGCCTGGAATAGGACAGAAAAGGCCAACCCGGGTGATGGAGTGGCGGATATCCGTTCCCTCATCCCCCTACCCTGATATGTGGAGAGGATCCTGGAGAGCTCCGGAGAAGACCAGAAGGCCTTGTGTGGAGATTCGGAAACATCCACGTCCCACCAACCGAATAAAGGAGCAGAGTTCAGTAAAGAGCAATTCTCAATTCAAACCTGCTGTCAGTTCCAACCTCATCTCTCTCACTCGCAGAAGAACAGATACCCCATTGGACAGAGATGCAGGCATTGAAATACACAGACGTATTGGTAAATACCCCAAAATGCACAAACCTGACTGCCCCGGCCGACCTATTGTCTCCGCCTGCTCCTGCCCCACCGAACTCATCTCCGCATACCTTGACACCGTCCTGTCCCCCTTAGTCCAAGAACTCCCCACCTACGTTCGGGACACCACCCATGCCCTCCACCTGCTCCATGATTTTCGCTTCCCCGGTCCCCAACGCCTTATTTTCACCATGGACATCCAGTCCCTGTACACCTCCATCCCCCATCACGAAGGACTCAAAGCCCTCCGCTTCTTCCTGTCCCGCCGTACCGACCAGTACCCTTCCACTGACACCCTCCTTCGACTGACTGAACTGGTCCTCACCCTGAACAACTTCTCTTTCCAATCCTCCCACTTCCTCCAAACGAAAGGAGTAGCCATGGGCACCCGCATGGAACCCAGCTATGCCTGCCTCTTCGTAGGATATGTGGAACAGTCCATCTTCCGCAACTACACTGGCCCCACCTCCCACCTTTTCCTCCGCTACATCGATGACTGTATCGGCGCCGCCTCGTGCTCCCACGAGGAGGTTGAACAGTTCATCCACTTCACGAACACCTTCCACCCCGACCTCAAATTCACCTGGACAGTCTCAGATTCCTCCCTCCCCTTCCTCGACCTTTCTATTTCTATCTCAGGTGACCGAATCAACAGGGACATCTACTACAAACCGACCGACTTCTACAGCGACCTGGACTACACCTCCTCCCACCCTGCCCCCTGTAAAAACGCCATCCCATTCTCCCAATTCCTTCGACTCCGCCGCATCTGCTCCCAGGAGGACCAGTTCCAAAAACGCACAACCCAGATGGCCTCCTTCTTCAAGGACCGCAATTTCCCCCCCGACGTGGTCGACGATACCCTCCACCGCATCTCTTCCACTCTCTGCAACTGTGCTTCATTTGTTGGTCTTGGTCTAGGCCAGGATTCGTTATGAATAAAGCTCCATACCTTACTCAGAGATGACTCAAAAATGTTTTGCACTCTCTGATTACAATATACAATAACAGTACATCCAGGAAAATTACAGCCGTTTACTTTGAAATTACAGAAAATGAAAACATAAGGAACAGGAATAGGTATTTCGGACGGTCAAGCCATTATATACGATCATGGTTGATCGACTGTTAGCAGTAACTCCTCCTTAATGCCCAGTTCTTCACACTCCTCAGCTCTCTGACAGATCAAAGATTCATGTGCCACCTCTTTAAATACTTTCAGTGATGTAGCTCCCCTAACACTCTAGTCCAGATAATTCCTGACATTGATTACCCTCTGTGAGAGGAAAACACTCTCGACACATGCACCGTCACCTATTGATATGAACAAGAGGTAAACACAGGGGCTCAGGAAAGAGTGAATGGCTTTTTTTAGATTAGATTACTTACAGAGTGGAAACAGACCCAACCAGACCCATTCACCTACATTTACCCCTGCCCCTAACACTACGGGCAATTTAGTTTCGCCAATTCACCAAACCTGCGCATTTTTGGATTGGGGAGGAAACCGGAGCACCCAGAGAAAACCCACGCAGACATGGGGAGAATGTGCAAACTCCACACAGTCAGTCGCCTGAGGCAGGAATTGAACCCGTGTCTCTGCACTGTGAGGCAGCAGTGCTATCCACTGTGCCACCGTGCCGCCCACCGTGCCGGCCTTGATATCAAGGCAGTAGTTAACTGAGGATGTCATCGGGACCACCTACGTATTTGAGCTTAATGAGAATCAGGTCTAACCTCCTCACTGGTTGGAGTCTTTCAGAGCACAAAAGAAGATGTTTGTGGTTGGTGGCCTATAATTTTCTCAGTCCCGGGACATCTCTTCAGGAGATCCTCAGATTATCTTCCTCAACACAAACATCTTCAACTCCTTCGTCAACATCTATGTGCCCCCATTCCCGGCTCCCCGCATCTATCCCAAGATCAGAAGCGGAGTGATCACTGAAGATCACACAATATTTAGAACATTTTGTCCCCACTCAGCTCCTGAACCGGTCTGTGTCCATATTCAGCAAGACCCAAACAACATTCACGTTTATGCTGTTAAAGTGTCGGTAACATTCATGTAACAGAACGGCCAGGCACTGCGCATTTCCACAGTTAAAAGAGGAGCTCATTCAGCACCTCAAGCTGGTTACACCCGGATATGTGGAAACCATTCCGCCCATCGAAAGGACTGAACAAGAAGAGGGACAGCCCATTCAATCCTGTTGTCTGTTCCACGGGAAGAGGAGGCGTCTGGTCAGTACGTTGAGCTATTAAACAGGAACGGGCAGAGTCCAGTAAGACCCCTAAACCTGTTCTATGGAACCACGAGGAGACCATTCAACCCTCGAGACGCTTACACATGAATAGGAGGGTGTCATTGATGCTCTAACCTGGAAAACGACAGCACTCATAGACTGCTCACAATGTTCTTCGTGTTTCCATTGCCTGTTGAACAAATGATACTTTAACGTGTTTTGCCGGCAGTGAGGAAGGAAGCCAAATGTTTTGTGCCAAGCCTCAAGGAGGCATCTTCCATTTCCAAGAAGACAGACCCATGTTCTCCGTGGGGGTCAGAAGCTGGTGGGGATAGTTAACTGTTTTAGAATGAAGATATTGTGGCTCCTGTCGCGATGGTGGATAACGTGAAGTTCTATGTATGATCACACACCAAATGCACTGTATTAATGTTGGAAGAGTTTAGTTAAAGACTGGTTCTTTCTCTCTCAATCGAAATGGGGAGTGGCGTGGAGTGAGAGGAACATTCTCAGAGTCTTTTAAACCATCGAGAATCATGTAAACTAAGTTTAAAAAACATGGAATTTATCACCGTATTAGATCTGTTTGGAATATAATGAGTGACTGTCAATCACCTTAAGTTTCAATGCAATCACCTCTTATTCTTCAAAGCGCAACAGGTTAATCCTCAAGTATTCCCGATGGTACAATCATCCCAACAATTAGTCTGCTGAAACTCCTTTATACTCTTTCTGCCAAGAGGAGTATTCCTTATAAAGGAGAGAAACTCTGCACAATACTCCAAATACTATCTCAACAACACTCTAGGGTTGATCACAATAATTCCGTTCCCTCACTTAGCTGTCTCAGCTTCTTTCCTGTGGTACATAAAGCCATTACTTCTCTCTACACTGCGAATGATGTGGAATTTTGAAGTTTCTTACATCTGTACGTCAGTCATCACCAGCGGTGTCGATGGAGATATATAGAACAGAGGACATAGGAAGATACAGCGCAGTACAGGCCCTTTGGCCCTCGATGTTGCGCCGATCCAAGCCCACCTAACCTAAACTAGCCCACTATCCTCCATATGCCTATCTAATGCCCGTTTAAATGCCCATAAAGAGGGAGAGTCTACCACAGCTACTGGCAGGGCATTCCATGAACTCACGACTCGCTGAGTAAAGAATCTACCCCTAACATCTGTCCTATACCTACCACCCCTTAATTTAAAGCTATGCCCCCTCGTAATAGCTGACTGTATATCACGTTCAGAGGGAGACTCAATCAGAAAGAATTCACTTGAAATAGGGAATGGTCACCTACCTGAATTGAAATGACTTGCAAGAACATAGAAATCAGGCAGAGAAAGGGAGCTATCTTTCCTTTTATTCTTCCCTCACGGGATGTGTGCAGCACTGGTCAGGCCAGCATGTTATGTTGATCTTGAACTGAGTGGCTGATTCAGCTGTTGCACAGGATAATAAAGACTAAACCACATTGCTGTGGGTTTGCAGACACACCGAGACCTGAACTTGAAAGGATAACCCCCCATTGCCTTCTCTAAAGGACATGAGGCAAACAGATATGCTTCTGTGGAAAACTAATGGTGATGATTTCATTTGCATTCCATCAACTTCCTTCTGGTGACACCAACAGGTTATTATTCTATGCCGCTTGATTATGAGTAAATGACTTGATCACCATGCACTGTCTGTCCATCTGACAGATTTTGTGGAGAAGACCTATTAACCATCTCAAGTGCAAATATTTTGTGACGTAAGCATAGTTAGAAGGGACTTTAAACGGTTATATCTGGATTTACCAAAGGCACAAACGATGGATTATTCAGCAACTGCATTGAGGCTGAGAAGGTGACTGAAATATCCTGACAGTGGCCTTGGGCAGGATTGGTGAGTGGGGAGAATATGTAGAAATATAAATATGAATGAAGAAAAAAGATAATGGAGATTAAGAACAGTCTGGTTTCTCCTCGTGTATTGTTGAGTAAGCTGTGAATAGTAATTTGAGAGTTGTAATCAGTAAGGAATACATTTTTTGACTGGATCTGAAAATGATGACTTCCAAATTTTAAAATTTGAATATGAACAGCAATTCAGTTCAACTCAGCTTAATGGTCAGATGGAATGACTTACCAGGAACACCAACTATAGCGAGAATGTGATAGTAACCACCTTGAATAATCCAAAGGATATCTTCGATCCGTGATGCTAATGATATCCAAGGCTGAGAAAGGTAGTAACGACCCCAGGATAAACTCCTGTCTGTTGTAATATTCCAGTCTAAGGTTCTCAGATTCTGATCCATTAATGGAACATTCCAATCTAATGTCCTCAGATTCTTAGGTCTCCTCCCCTGTCTCTCGAGCTACTGATCCCTGTTAGTCCAGTCAGTGATGCTCCCGCCCATACTGGGATAACACATTGAACCGAGTCCTTAATTAATAGAAGAGGCAAACCCTCCAGTGACACATCTCGGATCCACCGAGACATCATTCACCGTCACTGAACAAATAGCTCCAGCCAACGCCTTTCAATTCAATATTACTTTATTCAAATTCAAAACAATGATTCAAACTGTCATTTTCTGAATGGGCTATGTGAGGGTGACTGATGAAACGAATCTTGAGGCTTGTAGATCAATTGAGTGTAACCATTCAATCTGTCTTGGATGCAGGAGTAATGCTATAGGTTTATCAGAACATAAACATGAGTCTCTGATTATAAATGGAAACGTACATCCTGGAAGTAGTGATCAAGTATTATAATTTCAATTAAACATTGAGACAATTTTTATAGTTCATGATCTGAGGGGAATTTGTGTCTGAGAAACGTGGGGTTGTAACAGACAAATGGCATGGATATGTTAACAGAGAATTGAACGTGACAAATGCAATTCAGATTGTTATTCCAAGTTCAGAGAGAGGCAGATGAGGCCTGTGCTATTGATGTTATCAATGTTAATGAACTGTGATGAAATGTCATTTACTGGACTTCAATTACATTTTGATAATGGCATTGTGGAGGAGACAGAAAACGGAGTGAATTGCGGGACATGGCAGTTCAGACTGGAGGGAGGGACAATAATATTCCCCAGTCATCAGTATTGGAATGTTACCCTTTATAATTCATATGAAGAACAGATTCAATGATCTATTTAAAGAGAGGAATGAGGAGTAAAATGTGTTTATTGAACACAAAATATGGGGACAAAATGATTTTCTGTCCGTACCAAACTATGGGAAGTACAAAGAAATAAGGTACACTCATGATATTGAGCTACATAAATTGAAATGTGTATGACAAAACCACGGAAGTGGTGTCCAATCTTTATCAATCATTATTTTGCCCACAGCTGAGATGCTGATTTCCCCTCTGTCAGTGATCCACCTCATTGAGATTCTCTGGCACAGTATCTCAATATTGAGGGGGTTCTCAGTTCCTGCTGCTGTTCACACAGTCTATTTCAATTAAATCACCTTCTCACTGTAGAGAAAAAAATCACTTGGCCTTTTGGACTCTGTTTGACTGTCAGCAACTCAGCTCTGTGATACTATTGGCGATAAATGCTCTGGGACCACAGCCAGTAAACACATAGTGCTCAAACGGTATGGCAATATATAAAGACCTTGCAGTAGGTGAGAATTTCTAAATAAAACTTCTATTTTCTGTCTGTTCCTGTCTATCTCCCCTCATGCTGTCTTCTGATCTATCCAACTCACCCTCGTTTAACATCCCTCCAATCACTTCCTCTTTCCAAATTGTGCAGTTGTGCAGCTTGATGTTGTCGTCATTTTGGAGAAATAGATAGAGCAGGGACAGGACTGATCGTTGGAGGGTCCGGGGTTTAGATGCTTCATTAAGAACAAGGAAGGTACTAAAAGTGGGGCGGGGGTGGGGGTTTAGCTGGGGGAGGGTGGGGTGGCATTGAAAATCAAAGACAGTATTACGTTGGTAGAAAGGATGCTCGATAAGGACTCGTCTACTGAGGTAGTATGGGAAGAGTTTAGAAACAAAAACGGAGAGGTCACCCTGTTGAAAGTTTTCTATTGCCGTCTGAAAAGTTCCAGAGATGTAGAGGAAAGGATTACAAAGATGATACTGGATAGGAGCGAAAATAACAGAGTAGTTGTTATGGAAGTATTTAACTTTCCAAATATTGACTCGAAATGCTACAGTTCAATTACTTTATATGGGTCAGTGTTTGCCCAATGTGTGCAGAATGGTTTCCTGACACAATATGTAGACAGGCCAACAAGGGCCGAGGCCAAATTGGATTTGGTGCTGAGTAATGAATCAGACCAGGTGTTAGATTTGGAGGTAGGTGAACACTTTGCTGATAGTGACCACAATTTAGTTATGTTTACCTTAGCGATGGAAAGGGACAGGTGTATACCGCAGGACAAGAGTTATAGCTGGGGGAAAGGCAAATATGATGCGATTAGGAAAGGTTTTAGGATGCATAGGATGGAGAAGGAAATTGCAGAGGCTGGGTACAATTTAAGTGTGGAGCTTTTTCAAACAACAGCTGCTGTGTGTCCTTGATAAGTTTATACCTGCTAGGAAAGGTGGAAGTGGTTGAGTGAGGCTGCTGTGGTTTACTGAAGAAGTTGAATCTCTTGTCAAGAGCAAGAAGGAGGCTTATGTAAAGATGAAACATAAATGCTCAGTTCGGATGTTTGACAGTTACAAGTTAGCCTGGGAGGACTTATAAAAAGCTAAGAATAGCCAGGAGAGAGCATGGGAAGTCTTTGGCAAGTCGGATCGCGGAAAACCCTCAAGCTTTCTATCAGTATGTCACGAATAAAATAACGACCAAATGAAGACTAATGGCAATCAAGGACAGTAGTGTTAAGTTGTGTGTGGAGTCTGAGGAGATAGGACAGGCTGTATATTAATATTTGAATTAGTATTCACAATGGAAAAACAAAATGCTGTGAAGGCCATTACTGAGATACAGGCTATTAGACTAGACGCGATTGAAGTTCGTAACGTGGAGATGTTAGCAGTTCTGGAGAGTGTGAAAATAGATAGGTCCCCTGGGCAAGATGCGATTTATCCTAGGATTCTCTGAGAAGCTATGGAGGAGTTTACGCAACCATCTGTTCAGATTTTTACATCGCCATTATCTACAGGAATAGTGCTAGAAGACTGGAGGACAGCAAATTTTGACCCTTTGTTCAAGAAATTGAGAAGAGGAAACCTGGTAATTATATACCTATCTTACTTTGGTTGTGGGTAAAGTTTTGGAAAAGATTATAAGAGATAGGATTTACTATCATTTAGAAAGACATCATTTGATTAGGAACAGTCAACAAGGTTTTGTGAAGGGTATGTCATGCCTCACAAATCTTACCGAGTTCATTGAGAAGGTGACCAAACAGGTGGATGAGGGTAAAGTGAAGTAAATGGATTTCAGTGAAGCGTTTGATAAGGTCCCCCATGGTTGGCTATTGAAGAAAATATGGAGAGTGTGGTGTTGGAAAAGCAGAACAGACGAGGCAGGGTCCAAGATGCATCCAAGTTGATATTTCTCTTGTAAGCCCTTCATCAGGAATCAGTTTTCTGGTCTGCAGCATCAGCAGTCTTCATTTTCTCCTCGCTCCTCGGATGTTGCCTGACCTGCTGTGCGTTTTCAGCGCCACACTCTCGACTCTGATCCCAAACATCTGCAGTTCTTACTTTCTCCCAGAAAATATGGAGACGTGGAATTGTGGGTGATTTAGCGTTTGAATCACAAATCAGCTAGCTAAAAGCAGACAGAAGGTGGTAGTTGATGGGGAATGTTAATCCTGGAGTTTACTTCCTAGTGGTATACTGCAAGGATCTGCTTTGGAGTGACTGTTGTTTGCCCTTTTGAAAATGACCTTAATGAGGGCATAGAAGGAGGGGTTAGTAAATTTACGGTTGACAGGAAGGGCGGTGGATCTGTCGGCAGTGCTGAACGATGTTGTAGGAACTGAGCTGTAATGTTCTATGTGCATGGACCTACAATGGGCTAAATACCTTCCTTCTGTGATGTAACGATTCTGAGGTACTCTGGCCCACAATAAAAGCTTCAGTCCCTGGAGAGACAAGCTGGTCCAGTGAAGGATACACACTGCACAATCATCCATCTCCTCTTCCTGTTTTCTGATATCTAGCGGCCTCAAAATATCCGTCCAAACAAAATAGATTGATTCAAATTGAAGCAGTCAGGAGGACGTTCACCCGAGGGGTTTGCCGTCAGAGGATTCAATGAATAGTAAGATTTCGGAATAACATAAAAAATAAAACAATATGACAACATCATAATAATTGGCAGCAGAGTAAAATTTACAGTTCCAGATATTTCCAAGTTCAGCATTGTGTTCAGTTTTGGTCACCTTGCTGTCGGAAGGATGGTATTAAACTGGAACTTTAAAAGGATGTTGCCAGGACTCAAGGGTCTGAGTCATAGGGAGAGATTGAATAAGCTGGGACATTTCTCTTTAGAGCGCAGGAGACTGAGCGGAGCTTGATTCGAGAAGCTCGTCATGGGCCACATCATTTCCAGTCTCCCAGCCTGCCTCGATCCCCTACAATTTTCCTACCAGTCGAATGGGTCCATAGCGGGTGCCATATCCCTGGAACATCTGGACAACAAGGATACCCACATTAGATTCCTTCTCATTGACTATAGGTCCACCTGCAACACAATTATTCCCTTCAGACTGATCACAAAACTCCCTGACCTTAGTCTCGGCTCCGCCCTCTGAAGTTGGATCCTCAGCTTTTTGACCCACAGTGCACAAGCAGTGAAAATAGGTAAGTGTGTCTCTTCCATGATAAAATTCTACACTGAAATTCCAAAGGATGTGTCCTCAGCCCCCCTACTATATTCCCTGTACACCCACGACTGTATTGCCAAATTTTGAACGAATGCCGTCTACATGTTCACTGATAACACCATCATAGTAGATCGGGATGTAATGATGGCAAGTCAAAATACAGAACGAAAATAGAGGACTTGGTGATGTGCTGCACTGAGACCATCCTCTCTTTCAACGTCGGCAGAACGAACCAACTGATCAATGACTTCAGAAAAAAAGGAGGAGAACGTGCCCTCATCTACATCAATGGAACTGAAGTTGAAAGAGTGGAAAGCATTAAGTTGCTTGGAGTGACGATAACAGACTTCCCATGTAGATGTGACAGCCGAGATGGCACAAGAACGCCTCTTCTTTCTCTGGCAGGTAAGGACATTTATCATGTCCATAAGGACCCTCATCAATGTCTACAAATGCACCACTGACAGCAAACTATCTGGGTACATAATGACCTGGTGTGGCCACAGCCCTGCCCAGGACAGTAAGAGGAATGACTGAAGGTTGTGTGCACAGCCCATGCCATCACGGAAACCAAAGTCCTATCCATTGTATCCATTTACACAGCTCACTGCAGCGGAAAGGCTGACAACATTATCAAAGACCCATCGCACCCTGGATCTCCTACAATCTTTTCCATCATGAACACATAAATTAGCGGCTCATGAACAGCATCTTCCCAGCCATTTTTAAACTAAGGAATGGACTCTCTAACTTCAAATAATGCTGATCTTGCTCACATTGATGTTGCCTATTGCATGCTCTTTCTGGTGTAGCATTTTTGTCTCAGTCTAAGCTTTTCCTTTACCTTATGATCTGTACGTTCCTTGCTTATTGTAGGAGCGAGATTCTCCAGCTCGGAACAAAGACTCTGTAGGCAGACAGGGCACAGGCACGGAATGGACTTTAATTCAAGCAAAACCTGGTTAATGCTGGGAGAATACCAAAGGATCTTCCTCGAATCTGGCTTTGACATGAGAAGACAATCCTTTCCTTAATCTTTAAGGCGGCACGGTGGCACAGTGGTTAGCACTGCTGCCTCACAGCGCCTGAGACCCGGGTTCAATTCCCGCCTCAGGCGACTGACTGTGTGGAGTTTGCACGTTCTCCCCGTGTCTGCGTGGGTTTCCTTCGGGTGCTCCGGTTTCCTCCCACAGTCACAAAGATGTGCAGGGCCAGGTGAATTGGCCATACTAAATTGCCCGTAGTGTTAGGTAAGGGGTCAATGTAGGGGTATGGGTGGGTTTCGCTTCGGCGGGTCGGTGTGGGCTTATTGGGCCGAAGGGCCTGTTTCTACACTGTAATGTAATCTGTAAAAAAACAGTATTTTTATACATTCTGTGTTGCAATGATCGTACACAGCCTTGTCAGTGTCCCCTCCACTCCCCTTCTGCAGAACCAACCTTGTACAACAACTGATCAATGATGGACACTCGCATGGACAGCCCGAGCGTCTTATTTGTTTCGGATGTTTAACGATTGTTGTTATCTCCAGGCCTTGGGATCTTTCTATAATGCATTCCAAAGTTCGGGGCTGTGCTCTTTTTAGTCATACCCCTCATTGTTTATCGTGAGGGATTGCATAAATTCTATTCTCCATTGCGCAGGCTATCTCTTATCAAATTCCATGATCACATTTTACATTAAAAAGTTGATTCTGATACAAAATTTGGAATATTATTATTATTTCTACTGTTAACCTTTTCCTTAGCGATTTAGACAAGATATGCCAGGCATCTCTTTAAGATTTTATAATTACGTTGAAATCTGTGTCTATGATTATATACCAAATATTTAACTAGGACTTATTACTATTGTGAACAGTTTCAAAGGCGCAGTTAGCTTCTGAAAGATAACTTGAGTTGCTGTTTTTGTGGATGAAAAGAATCCTTACTGAGATCAGAATAAGTTACCTTTTGTAATGATTCTTCAAAGTGTTAGTGCTGCAATTTCATTATTTCATCTGTGTTCTTTTACTAATCATTTTTTTTAAAAAAAGAACCTTCTTTATCACTATGTTGGCATGTTTCAGAATCTTGCGAATCAGATTATCCTTTCTTTGGCCTTGGAATTATTTCCTTTTCAAAGGCACTTTTTTCACTAATGCTGAAGCAATCTATTTTAATGTCTGGCTATTTTGTGGCTTTTCATAAACAGACAGCTGAAGTAGACTTTTAAATTTCGGCCTCTCCATGTCTCGAAAAACAGGCAGCTCCAAATCTCACTGTGATCTGCCAGAACTGTGTATAAACAAAGAGTTTCACTCTACCTAGATACATACGACAATGAACATAGAACATAGAACATAGAAGAATACAGCGCAGTACAGGCCCTTTGGCCCTCGATGCTGCGCCGATCCAAGCCCACCTAACCTATACTAACCCACTATCCTCCATATACCTATCCAATGCCCGCTTAAATGCCCATAAAGAGGGAGAGTCCACCACTGCTACTGGCAGGGCATTCCATGAACTTACGACTCGCTGAGTGAAGAACCTACCCCTAACTTCAGTCCTATATCTACCCCCCCCCCCCCCTTAATTTAAAGCTATGCCCTCTTGTAATACCCGACTCCATACGCGGGAAAAGGTTCACACTGTCAACCCTATCTAACCCCCTAATCATCTTGTACACCTCAATCAAGTCACCCCTAAACCGTCTTTTCTCTAATGAAAACAGCCCCAAGTGTCTCAGTCTTTCCTCATACGATCTTCCTTCCATACCAGGCAACATCCTGGTAAACCTCCTCTGCACCCGTTCCAGTGCCTCCACGTGCTTCCTATAGTATGGCGACCAAAACTGCACACAATATTCTAGATGCGGCCGCACCAGAGTCTTATACAACTGCATCATGACCTCAGGACTCCGGAACTCAATTCCTCTACCAATAAAAGCCAGGACGCCATATGCCTTCCTCACTGCACTATTTACCTGGGTGGCAACTTTCAGAGATCTGTGTACATGGACACCAAGATCCCTCTGCTCATCCACACTACCAAGTATCCGACCATTAGCCCAGTACCCCATCTTTTTGTTATTCTTCCCAAAGTGAATCACCTCACACTTAGCTACATTGAATTCCATTTGCCACCTTTCTGCCCAGCTCTGCAGCTTCTCTATATCCTGCTGTAACCTGCCACATCCTTCCTCACTGTCAACAACTCCTCCGACTTTCGTATCATCCGCAAACTTGCTCACCCAACCTTCTAACCCCTCTTCCAGGTCATTTATAAAAATGACAAACAGCAATGGTCCCAAAACAGATCCTTGCGGAACACCGCTAGTGACGGCACTCCATGAAGAAACTTTGCCATCAACTACTACCCTCAGTCTTCTTCCATCCAGCCAATTCCTAATCCAAACCTCCAACTCACCCTCAATGCCATATCTCCGTATTTTCTGCAGTAGCCTACCATGGGGAACCTTATCAAACGCCTTACTAAAATCCATATTTACCACATCTACCGCTTTCCCCTCATCAACCTCCTTCGTCACCTTTTCAAAGAATTCAATAAGGTTTGTGAGGCACGACCTGCCCTTCACAAAACCATGCTGACTATCCTTGATCACATTATTCCTATCCAGATGTTCATAAATCCTATCCCTTACAATTCTCTCTTCGACTTTGCCCACAACAGAAGTGAGACTTACCGGCCTATAGTTACTAGGGTTATCCCTACTCCCCTTTTTGAACAAGGGAACCACATTTGCTATCCTCCAGTCTTCTGGCACTACTCCTGTAGACAAAGAGGACATAAAAATCAAGGCCAATGGCTCTGCAATCTCCTCCCTTGCTTCCCAGAGAATCCTAGGATAAATGCCATCAGGCCCAGGGGACTTATCTATTTTCACCTTTTCCAGGATTTCCAACACCTCTTCTCTACATACCTCAAAGCCATCCATTCTACTTATTTGTGACTCAGTATTCACATCGACGACAATGCCCTGTTCCTGAGTAAATACTGAAGAAAAGTATTCATTCAGTGTCTCCCCAATCTCTTCCGCCTCCACACGCAACTTCCCACTACTATCCTTGACTGGACCTATTCCTACCCTAGTCATTCTTTTATTCCTAACATACCTATAGAAAGCCTTAGGGTTTTCCCTAATCCTACCGACTAAGGACCTTTCATGTCCCCTGCTTGCTGCTCTTAGCTCTCTCTTCAGGTCCTTCCTGGCTACCCTATAACTCTCAATCGCCCCAATTGAACCTTCACGTCTCATCTTGAGATAGGCCGCCCTCTTCCATTTAACAAGGGATTCCAATTCCTTATTAAACCACGGCTCCCTCGCACGACCCTTTCCTCCCTGCCTGACAGGTACATAATTATCAAGGACACTCAATAGTTGCTCCTTGAACAAGCTCCACATATCATTTACACTCTTGCCTTGGAGTCTACTTTTCCAAGCCACACATCCTAAGTCATGCCTCACCGCATCATAATTTCCCTGACCCCAGCTATAACTCTTGCCCTGTAGTACACACTTATCCCTCTCCATCACGAGAGTAAAAATCACCGAATTATGGTCACTATCCCCAAAGTGCTCACCTACTTCTAATTCTAACACCTGGCCTGGTTCGTTACCCAGAACCAAATCCAGTATGGCCTCACCTCTTGTTGGCCTGTCTACATATTGTGTCAGGAAACTCTCCTGCACACATTGAACAAACACTGACCCATCTAACGAACTTGAGCTATAGCTTTCCCAATCAATATCAGGAAAGTTAAAGTCCCCCATAACAACCACCCTATTACTGTCACTCATCTCCTGAATCACCTTCCCTATCCTTTCTTCAATGATTCTAGGACTATTAGGAGGCCTGTAAAAGACTCCTAACAGGGTGACCTCACCTTTCCTATTCCTAACCTCAGCCCAAACTACCTCAGATGGCAAGTCCTCATCCATCGTCCTTTCCACCACTGTAATACTATCTTTGACAAGCAATGCCACACCTCCCCCTCTTTTACCCCCACCTCTGACCCTACTAAAACATTTAAATCCTGGAACCTGCAACAGCCAATCCTGTCCCTGTTCTAGCCATGTCTCCGTAATAGCCACAACATCGAAGTCCCAGGTACCAACCCACGCTGCAAGTTCACCTACCTTATTTCGTATACTTCTTGCATTGAAGTATACACACTTCAAGCCACTTTCCTTTTTACAGGCACCCTCCTTGGAAATTGATGCCATGTTCCTAACCTCCCTACACTCCAGGCCCTGCACCCTGAAGCTACAATCTGGGTTCCCATGATTCCTATCAAATCAAATGAAACCAAATCATTTGATCGAGAGAGAGATATTGTCATAAGGTCAATGCACCCATATGTATCCTCTGCAGCCTGCCACATCCCGCCAAAAATCGTGATAGACGATTGAACAACTAACTGCTGGAGAGGGCTCCACAATTATTCCCTTTCTATCAATGGATCAGCTCTGCACATCAGCGTAAAAAACAAGGAAATGGTATCTGCACCATCCTACCCAGGGGTGTTGAGTGGATGATTCAATTCACCGTCATCATAATACCCACAGGATCACAGATGCCAATATTCAATCAATTCGATTCGCTGCATGTGACATGAACAAACAGCTGAACACAGTCGATACGACAAAGGCAATGGGTCCTGACCCCATTCCTGTAATAGGACTGAAGACTTGTGCTGCACAACAAACCGTGTCCCTGGGGAAGCGGTTTTATTCCAGCTCCGACTCTGACAACTCCCTGGCAAAGTGGAAAATTAATATGCTATATCCAGTTCCTAAACTGGGAATAATTACAATCTGGCCAATTACAACCCACTCAGTCTCATCACGATAGTCAAATTCGGAGTTCTTTTTGATAGAGCTGTCAAGCAGCACAGACAGAACTTGCTCAGTGCAGTTTCCAATAGGTCCCTATGTGGAGATGGTGCTTGTATGGAAAAATCACTGGATTAATAATCCAGACCAGGCTAATGGTCAGGCAGCTGGTGGAAGTTAAAACAATTAATAAAATATCGAGATCTCAAATCTGGTGTCAGTAACAGTGACCTTGAAGTCAATGTCAATTATAAACACCAATTTGCTTTTCCAATGTACTTTCAGGAAGTGAATCTCCTGTGCTTTCCTGGTCTGGCCTAACAGTGACTCTAGACACACAGACATGTGATAAACTCTTGAATAGTCTCTGAAAAAGCCAAGCAAGACAGTCTATTGTATCAAACTGCTCCGAGGTCTTAAAAAATAAAACCGGACAGAACATCCAGCCCCATCCTCAGTATTGAAAAGGGAACGGGAAACACAGTCCTGTTGAACCTGCAGAGACCTACCTTCTAACATCTACGAACTTGTGACAATATTTACAGAGCTTTCCCATAGACCGCACAGAAACATCGGGAATGGAATAGGCCATACAGCACATTGAGCCTGCCCCATTCTGGTTAATATCTGAACATCTCCTCAATGCACTTTCCCCACACACTGTACACATCTCTTAATGCGATTAACCTTGTGAAGCTATAAAATTGGAACTGCGGTAGTCCCTTTGGTCTGTCGAGATTGCTATCCAATTCAGTATAATGATGGCTGACCCTTTATTACGATACCACACTCCTGCTCTCTCCCCCATCCTTTCCATGTCGAGACATCTTTCTTAGTCTTTAGTGCCTTGTCTTCCACAGCCTTATGTGAGAGAGAATTCCCAGGTTCACCAGTCTCTGAGTGCAGACATTTATTCTTATCTAAATGCAATGTGACCTATCTGTACCTAATACTATGGCCCCTTGGTTTAGACGTCCCAGCCAAGAGAATTATCATCACTGCTTCCAATCTATCTAACCCTGTCAGTGTTTTATATAGCTCACTGAGATTTCCACTCATTTTACTAAACCCCATGGAATAAAGGCCCAGTCGCCCCAAACTCTGCTCCCACAACAAGCCTGCCATCCCAGAGATCAGTTTGGTCATCCTTTGCTGCACTCCCTCAATGTCAGGTTTATCCTTTATTTGGTACGGAGACCAAAACTGCACACAATACAACACAATGTTCGAGTTGAGGTCTCACCAAGGGCCTGTACAGCTGCACTGAGACACCCTTACTCCTGAACTCAAGTCCACCTGAAATGAGTGTCAACACCCCATTTATCTTCCTGACTGCTTTCTGCTCCTGAAATATTGCTTTCAGTGACTGGTGTACAGGAAGATCCCAGATCGTTTTGAACGTTACAGTTCACCACATGGTGGGTCTGCGAAAACTGGTCTGTGTGCCAATGTATTCCCAGTACTGGCTTCTGTCTTCAGAACTCACTGCCCTGCATGGAACTCAGATATCTGTCCAAACAATAACAGAAGAAAAGTGCAGTTCCCTTCATAGATCGACATTCTCAACCACTCCCTTTTCCAATGGTTGGCTGGAAGTTTTGTGTTTCCCAACAAAGTAGACAACATCACATCTATCCACACTGCTTTTCATCTGCCACATATTTACACATTCACTCCATTTGTTTCAATCACCTTGAAGTTTTTTTTCGCATCCTCCTCACTTTTGAAAATCCTAGTGCCATCAGCAGACTTGGAAACTTTGCATTTGATTCCCGCAACGAGATATTTGAGATGTATTGTGAATATCTGGCGCCCCAGCACCAATCATTGCGATGCCACATGAGCCTTCCAAACTGAAAACCACTCATTTATTCCTGCTAATTGTTTCCTGTCAACACTCCCATTTTAACACCATGTTCATATATTACCCCCTATCCCATGTGCTTTTACTTTGCACACTAGGCTTGGGACTCTATTAAAATTCTTGCTGAAAATCCAAGTTCAGTACCTCTATTGTTTTTTTTTTCCTATAATTAATCTACCAGTCAGTTTCTCAAATATGTTTCCCATTTCATTAATGTGTGTTGATTTTTTTCTAATCCCATTATTTTCTGTTCCAATAATTTCTCCAAATTAGTTTATTTACTAGTTTCATTCCACATCATTTTCTTATCAGACTCAGATTTTCTCCTGTTGCTGGGAAGGCTTTGTTTATGTATTTTTCTGTGAAGACAGAAGTGAAGTAGTTGTGTCATGTTTCTCTGTTCTCCATTCTCCATTCCCTGGTTTCACTCTGTAAGGAAGGTGACACTTCCACTAAAATGAACAGCTGTTGTCTATTCACCCTGTCCATGCCCCTTGTAATCATAAATCTGAATTACTTGCCCACTCAACTTCCTCTGCTCCAAAATAAATAACTCGAGCTTATCCAGCCCTCTCCACAGCTCATATGTTCCATCCCAGGGAACATCCTGGTGAATCTCCTCTGCGCCTCATCCAGTACAATCACATCCTTCCTGGAATGTGGATCCCAGAACTGCACACAATATTTCGTTTGGCCTTACCAAAGTGCTATATAAAACTCGTATAATCTTTGGTCAATGAATAAAGGCTTTATCTACAGTTATGCTGAACTCATCAATTATCATATCCAGTCACATTTAGGGATGTGTGGAGAAGCACGCTCTGAGCTTCCTAGTGTGGTGCCATTCTTTGAGTACTCCCCTGTCTGGTTTCTTCTTCCAAAGTGTATCACCTCATATTTATCAGGGTCACATTGCATCTGCCATTCATCTGACCATCTGACCATTCCATCTTTATCTTCCTGTAACATAAGGCCTTCCTCCTCACTGCCAACCACCGGTCAATCTTTGTGTCAAACACAAACTTACTTATCACACTCCCCCTACCCACTTCACATTCACATCACTTATGAATGCCACAAATAATAAGGGGCACAGCACTGATCTCTGCTGTACACCAGGGGAAATTGGGCTCCAGTCACACAAACACCCTTCCACCATGAATTTGAGTTGGGATGCAACTTGGCAAGTTACTGATAGGCCCTACATGTGCCCTGGTTGTTCTGTTCCTCTTGATATACGTGAGGAACACCTGGGGATTCTCCTTAATGTTGCCCTGCCAACAGGCTTCAGTGTCCCTGTGTTAGTCAGTCCCCTCCAAGGGAAGAATATCCTCCTTATTACGGTCTTAAATGGCATATCCCTTATCCTGTCATTATTTGCCTAAAATATAGAGTAGACAGCTAGAGAAACATTCTATTTATTTCCATCTCATCACGTGTATCAAAGATTTTTAAAATTTCACTGCGATCATCTCGCATGCTTTGAAACTGGAGAGCTCGCAAGACAAATCTCCCCACCAGAAAATCTTGTCAACTCAGGAATTAATCTGGAGAATGTCCATTGCACGTCCTCTGTGATCAGTATAATCTTTCTTAGATTAGGTCACCAACACTGCAGTCAATACCTCAGGTACACTCTCACCATCGCTCTATGCAAATGCTTCATAATGTCTTTACCGCTATATTCCGATTCCCTTAAACAAACTCCAACCTAACTTTAACTTTCCAATTACACGTATTGCTCCAAATTACCATTCACACCAATTGCATTTACGAATTCACTATGTGAGATTTCGAGGCATAGAGATGTACAGCATGGAAACAGACCCTTCAGTCCAATCCGTCCATGTCGAGCAGTTATCCCAACCCAATCTCGTCCCAACTGCCCGCACCCGGCCCATATCCCTCCAAACCCTTCCTATTCATATAAGCATCCAAATGCCTTTTAAATGCTGCAATTCCATGCACGTACCACCGTCTGTATGAAAAGGTTGCCTCTTAGCTTTCTTTTACGTTTAGATTTTTTTAAAGTGTGGAAACAAGCCCACACCGTCCCACCAAAGCGCAACCCACCCAGATCCTACATTTACCCGTTAACCTCATCCTACGGGCAATTTCGCATAGCCGACTCACCAAGCCTGCACATTTTTGGATTGTTGTTTTGGATTGGAGGAAACCCGCGCAGACATAGGGAGAATGCGCAAACTCCACACCGCTTGAGGCGGGAATTGAACCCGTGTCTCTGGCGTTGGGAGGTAGCATTGCTAACCACTGTGCCATCCAACATCTTTCTCCTCTTGCCCTAAACCTAAGCCCTTTAGTTCTGGACTCCCCAGCGCCAGGGAAAAGACTTTATCCATTTATCCTCTCCATGCCCTTCACAATTTTGTACATGTCGAGAAGGTCACCCTTCAGACTCCAACGCTCAAGGGAAAACAACCCCAGCCTGTACAGCCTCTCCTTATACCTCAAATCCTCCAACCCTGTCAACATCCTTGTAAATCTTTCCTGAACCCTTTCAATTTTCACAACACAATTTGGATAGGAAGGAAACCAGAATTCCACGCAATCTTCGAACAGTGTCCTAACCAGTTTCCTGTATAGCCGCAACATGACCTCCCAACTCCTGTACTCAATACTCTAACCAATAAAGGAAAGCATACCAAATGCCGCCTTAACTGTCCTATCTACCTGCGACTCCGGTTTCAAGGAGCCATGGACCTGCACTCCAAGGTCTCTTTGTTCAGCAACACTCCCCAGGACCTTGCTATTAAGTGTATAAGTCCTGCTAAAATTTGCTTTCCCAAAACGCAGCACCACGCATTTATTTGAATTAAACTCCATCTTCTCAGCCCATTGGCCTATCTGATCAAGATCCTGTTGCACTCTGAGGAAACCTTCTTCGTTGTCCACTACACCTCTAATTTTGTTGTCATCTGCAAACTTGCTAACCATACTTCTTACGTTCGCTTCCAAATCATTTATGTAAATGGTAAAAAATAGAGGACCCAGCACTGATCCTTGTGGTATTCCACTGGTCACAGGCGTCCAGTCTGAAAAACAACCCTCCACCTCCATCTTCAACATTTGAGCCAGTTCTGTATCCAAATGGCTAGTTGCCCATGTATTCCGTGAGATCTAAACTTGCTAACCAGTCTCCCATGGAGAATCTTGTCGAACGCGTTACTGAAGTCCATATAGATCACATCTATCGCTCTGCCCTCTTCGTTACTTCTTCAAAAATTTCAATCAAGTTTGTGAGATATGATTTCCCACGCACAAGGCCATGTTGACTATCCCTAAACAGTCCTTGTCTTTCCAAAGGCATGTACATCCTGTCCTTCAGGATTCCCTTCAACAACATGCTCACCACCGATGTCAGGCTCACTGGCCTATAGTTCCATGGCTTGTCTGTACCACCCTTCTTAAACAGTGGCAGGACGTTTGCCAAGCTCCAGTCTTATGGCACCTTTCCTGTGACTATCAACGGTACAAATATCTCAGCAAGAGGCCCAGCAATCACTTTTCTAGCTTCCCACATAGTTCTCGGGTACACCTGTTCGGGTCCTGGGGATTTACCCACCTTTACACGTTTCAAGACATCCAGCACTTCCTCCTCTGTAATATGGACATTTTTTCAACGTGTAACCATCTATTTCCTGGCATTCTGTATCTTCCATGTCCTTTTCCACAGTAAATACTGATGCAAAATACTCCTTTTGTATCTCCCCCATTTCCTGCAGCTCCACACAAGGGCTGCCTTGCTGATCTTTGAGGGGCTCTATTCTCTACCTAGTTATGATTTTGTCCTTAATGTATTTGTAAAAACCCTTTGGAGTCTCCTTAATTCTACTGGCTAAAGCTATCTCGTGTCTCCTTTTTGCCCTCCTGGTGTCCCTCTTAAGCATACTCCTACTGCCTTTATACTCTTCTAAGGATTCGCTCGATCTATCCTGTCTCTAACTGACAGATGCTTCCTTCTTTTTATTAATCAAACCCTTTAGTTAGCCAGCAATCCCTATACTACCAGCCTTTCTTTTCATCGTAACAGGAATATACTTTCTCTGGATTCTTGTTATCTCATTTCTGAAGGCTTCCCATTTTCCAGCTGTCCGTGTACCTGTGAACATCTGCCCCCAATCAGGTTTTGAAAGTTCTTGCCAAATACTGTCAAAATCGGCATTTCTCCGACTTAGAACTTCAACTTTAAGATCTGGTCTATCCTTTTCCATAATTATTTTAAATCTGATATAATTATGATAGCTGGCCCCAAAGTACACCTCCAATGACACCTCAGTCACCTGTCATGCCTTATTTCCTCAGAGTGGGTCAAGTATTGCACCTTCTCAGTAGGTTAATCCACATACTGAATCAGAAAATTTTCTTGTATACACTTAATAAATTCCTCTCCATCTAGACTCTTAACGCTATGGCAGTCCCATTCTGTGTTTGGAAAGTTAAAACCTCCTACCATAATCACCCTACTTTCTTACAGAAAGCTGAGCTCTCCTTACAAGTTTGTTTCTCAATTTCCCTCTGACTATTAGTGAGTCTATAATACAATCCCATTAAGGTGATCATCCCATTCTTATTTCTAAGTTCTACCCAAATAACTTCCCTGGGTGTATTTACAGGAATATCCTCCCTCAGTACAGCTGTAATGCTAGCCCTAATCAAAAACTCCACTCCCCCTTCTGACCTGCCTCCCTTTCTATATTTCCTGTAGCATTTGTATCCTGGAACATTTATCTGCCAGTCCTGCCCATCCCTGAGCCGTGTTTCTGTAATTGCTATGATATCCCAGTCCTTTGTTCCTAACCACGCCCTGAGTTCATGCGCCTTCCCTCTTCGGCCCCTTTGCATTGAAATAAATGCAGTTTATTTTATTAGTCCTACCTTGTCCTTGCCTGCCCTGACTGTTTGACTCGTTTTTGTTCTCAATTGTACTAATCTCCGATTGATCTATTTCCTTACTATCTCCCTGCCCCCATCGCCCACCACTTTACTAATTTAAATCCTCCCGAGCAGCTCTAGCAAATCTCCCTGCCAGTATATTAGTCCCCTTCCAATTTAGTTGCAATCCGTCCTTCTGGTACAGGTTCCTTCTACCCCAAAAGTGATTCCAGTGATCCAAAAAAAATGTGAATACTTCTCCCAAACACCAGCTCCACAGCCATGCTTTCATCTGCTCTATCCCTCTATTCCTGCCCTCACGAGCTCGTAGCGCCGGGAGTAATCCAGATATTACTACTCTCAAGAACCTCCTTTTAAAATTTCTGCCTATCACCCTGCAATCTCCGTCCATAATCTCAAACTTTTCCCTTCCGATGTCATTGGTTCCAATTTGGACAATGACCTCTTGCTGGCCCCTCTCCGCGGTGAGAACATTCTGCACCCTTTCTGAGACATCCTTGATCCTGGCACCAGAGAAGCAGCACACCATTCTGCTTATTTCGCTGCTGTCCACAGAACCGTCTGTCTGTACCTCAGACTAGCGAGTCCCCTAACACAATTGACCTCGTGGAATCCAACGTATCCCTTGTTGCATCAGAGACAGTCTCCATACCACAAGCTTGCCTGTTTGTGCTGCGTTCCTGTGTGACCCCATCACCTGCTACATTTTCCAAAACAGCACATGTGTTTGAAATGGGGACAGCCCCAGAAGACTCCTTCACTAGCTGCTTAACTCACTTGCCTTTCTTGGAGTTAACCCATCTATGTAACTGTATCTGAGACTTTCCCTCCTTCCTATAACTGCTATCCATCACATACTGTTGCTGTTACCAATTCTTCATTGTCTTCAACTGTCTCTCCAACCGGTCCATTCGATCTGCTAGGATTCGCAACCAGATGCATTTATGACAGATATAATCCGCAGTAACCCTTAAATCCTCCTTAAACTCCCACATCTGACAAAAAGCGCATATGATTCTACTAAGGCCATTTGTGCTCCTTCACAATCTACAGACCCAGAAAAACAAAACTGTCTTATTACTCTCCAAATCACTGCCCAAGGTTATATTAATATTTATGGCTTATATTTTAAGGTTAATTAAGAGACATATTTCAAAACCATATAATTAAGGAATAACCCACTCTACTTACTTCTGCAGACTTTCTGTAGGATACAGTTAAAACAATCCACTGTCTGGCTGGGAAATTTGCTCAAACAGTTCCTCCAAACCAGTTGTAAATTTCACTGTTGGTTAATTTTCCTAGAGGCACTCCGATATCTAGTGATACATGAATTCAAACAGCAAAGGTAGTAACTGTGCAGGTTCGCCGTCCTGTCAGTTTCTTCCCCTCACCATGTGCTTCCTTTGTCCGTTCTTTTCCCTCTTAAAATTGCTGTTTCTTTGACTTTTTTCCCCAAAGTTCCAAAACAATGCAAGAGCACAAGAAAACAGTAATTGCTGCTTCTGGAATTCGGAGAAATCACCTCCAACACCTAAAATACCTCAAAAAAAGGACTATCTGTTACAGCCAGAAGTTCTTCCCGCCCAGACTTCAGAAAATCCAAACACACTACTTCTATTGGTTGTCTGTGTTCTATGCTGCAAGAAACAATTTCAAATAATTCCGAAGTTTGTCAGGCATGATTTCTCTGTCTGAAATGCATTGTGATTCTCTGCAATTTTGCTGTTCATTTCCAAGTAGCCAATATCACATCTTATATAATGGATTCCAACTCTTTTCATCCATATGTCAAATTAATTGGTCTGCACTCCTCCACATTATCTCTTCTTCCCTGTGTACATAGATGGATCATGTTTACTACCTTTCAGTTATCTACAATGCTGATGGCCTTTGCAGGATCTGCAAAAAGAAACACAGTCACCGACAGTTCAATTAATATGCTGTTTTATTTCTGACATTTTGATATGAAGTATATCTGGCCCATCAGACTTAGCAATGATCAATCTAGCTCCATTTTCAAGTACTACCTTGTTGCCGATATGAATTGACTTTATGTCTTTATTTCCACAAGTCCCATGTGATCACTTGCTTGACACGGAGATTTCCTGGCGCTTTCTCCATGAAGACAGATGCAAAGTAGCTGGTTAGGGTCTCTGCCATTTCCTTGTTCCCGACAAAAAATTCTCCTATACTTACAAATTTCCACATTTGGCCTAACTATTGTTTTGTTTGGTATATGGATCGTAGATTTAAGCAGTCTTTGTGTTTCCTGTTTGCTTGTATTCATGTTCTTTTTGATTTCCTTAACAATTTCTTCGTCCTTATGAGAGTGAGAGTGGTGGAGCAAGAGCCTTATTCGTGGGTAAGTGCTGTAACAGATATACAGAGAGTGTGAGGGAGTAGAGAGAATAGGGAGACATTTGTCCTGGCCGAGTGAGGCAGTTTATTGTTGCTTATTCTGCATCGATGTGCATTTCTTCAGATCATCTCAGCATCGGGGTGAACCTCCCCAATGTCATGTCCACATCTATCAATAATAATACCACAGAGCACATCCCACAGCTTCTTCAGAATCAGTTTGTATGGATCTTGCAAACAGCAAGGAGGAACACACATTGGTGCCTTACATATCTAAACCAAAACTGTTGTTCAACTTTGTGCATCTGATTCTCTGGAAATTACATTGAACATAGAACAGTACAGCACAGAACAGGCCCTTCAGCCCACGATGTTGTGTCGACTACTGATCCTCATGTATGCACCCTCAAATTCCTGTGACCATATGCATGTCCAGGAGTCTCTTAAATGTCCCCAAAGACTCTGCTTCCACAACTGCTGCTGGCAACGCATTCCATGCTCTCAGAACTCTTTGTGTAAAGAACCCGCCTCTGACATCCCCCCTATACTTTCCTCCAACCAGCTGAAAACTATGACCCCTCGTGTTAGTCATTTCTGCCCTGGGAAATAGTCTCTCGCTATCGGCTATATGTATGCCTCTCATTATCTTGTATAAATTAGATATACAAATATCGTGGGTGCTGCAGTAATACTGTATGATCTAAAATTGCATCTAAACTGCGTTAACTAAATGATTGCTAATGCTGTGAAAAATCTATTTCATGTGTTTATGAGGTAGATTGAAGAGAATGTTGTGAAGCAAAGTAGACAGCAGGTTATTTCGGGTGTGGTGTTGTGTGGTCAGAAGGACTGATTACTTACCGTGCTCTGAGGCAGATATTGGGCAATCGTGACATTAATATGTTGCATTTTACGTGGCGCCTGCAAGCAATAATTTTTTAACATTACACTCAAGTATCATGGAAACCCGAAGGCGAGAGGGTCAAGTGAATTTGAAAAATACAATATAACATTTAGTGTGAGACAAACATTGGCTGTTAGTGATAAAAAAACTGTAAAGTCTGCAAAATACGTACATATCACTAAGTTACAAACACCAATGAAAGGGAAGGTGACTCATTACTGGTTTACATAAGAAATTAAATCAAAGGAAGCAGCTTCAGAAGAATTCCAGATATTGTGCAAACCTGAACATACAGAGAGATTTAATTCTCTGAAAATAAGGAATTGAAATGTTGAGCTATAGGGTGGTTGGGTTGGTTGGTCCGGGTGAGCTACAGGGTGGTTGGGTTGGTTGGTCCGGGTGAGCTACAGGGTGGTTGGGTTGGTTGGTCCGGGTGAGCTACAGGGTGGTTGGGTTGGTTGGTCCGGGTGAGCTACAGGGTGGTTGGGTTGGTTGGTCCGGCCTCCTCTATATTGGGGAGACAGGCCGGCTCCTTGCGGAGCGTTTCAGAGAACACCTCTGGGACACCCGGACCAACCAACCCAACCACCCTGTAGCTCAACATTTCAATTCCCCCTCCCACTCCACCAAGGATATGCAGGTATTTGGACTCCTCCATCGTCAGACCACAACAAAACGACGGTTGGAGGAAGAACGCCTCATCTTCCGGCTAGGAACCCTCCAACCACAAGGGGTGAACTCGGATTTCACCAGTTTCCTCATTTCCCCTCCCCCCACCCTGTCTCAATCAAATCCATCAAATTCAGCACCGCCTTCCTAACCTGAGATCTTCTTCCCGACCTCTCCGCCCCCACCCCAGTCTGACCTATCACCCTCACCTTGACCTCTTTCCACCTATCACATTTCCGACGCCCGTCCCCCAAGTCCCTCCTCCCTACCTTTTATCTTAGCCTGCTGGACAAACTTTCCCCATTCCTGAGGAAGGGCTTATGTAGGGAATAGTCGCCTACCTGAATGGAAATGAAGTGTAGGAATAAGAAAACAGGCAGAGGAAGGGAGCTAACTTTATGTTTGTTCTTTTCTCACGGGATGTGTGCAGCCATTGTCAGGCCAGCATGTTATGCTGAGTTTGAACTGAGTGACTGGTTCAGCTGTTCGACAGGACAGTAAAGAGTAAAACACATTGCTGTGGGTTTGCCCTGGATGCTGCCTGACCTGCTGCGCTTTTCCAGCAACACATTTCCAGCTCTGATCTCCAGCATCTGCAGACGTCACTTTTTCCTCAAAGAATAAAAACGTAGACTACCGAGAAAATTCAGATATCTGAAGTGCAAAGGAACTCCAGGATTCTCTCAATGAAAACTTGCAGGTTGAGTCTGTAGTTCGGAAGACAAATGCAGTGATGGAATTTATTTGGAAAGGATTTGAATATAAAAGCAGGGACGTACTTCTGAGGCTCTATGAGGCTCTTGTCAGACCATATTTGTAGCATTGTGCGCTGTTTTGAGACACATATCTCAGGAAGGATGTGCTAACCTTGGAATGGGTACGCAGGAGTACACGAGAATGGTCCCAGGAATGAAAAGCTTAACATATGAGAACGTTTGAGGACTCTGGGTCTGTTCTTGATGGAGTTCAGAGGGATGTGGGGGGAACCTAATTGAAACATACAGAATAGTAAATGACATGGACAGTGCGGATTGTCAGAAGACTTCTATTGGTAGGAGACTCTTTGACCCAAGAATACAACCTTAGAGTAAAGTGAAATCCTTTTAGAACGGAGGTCAGAAGTAACGTCTTCAGCCAGAGTGTGGAGAATCTGTGGAATTCATTATCACAGAAGGCAGTGGAGGTCAGGTCATTGCGTATATTTCAGGTAGAGGTAGTTAGCTTCTTGAGTATCAAAGGGATCAAGGTTAACAGAGAGAAAGCAGGAGAATGGTGTTGAGAAACTTGTCAGCCATAACTGAATAGTGGATCAGACTCGATGGGCTGAATGTCCTAATTTCTGTTCCTATATCCGATGATCTTATGGTCGTAAGCCACAGTCTATTGCACCCTCTCTCTCACTTTGTCCCTCGTGACAGCAAAATGTGAGATTATAAATCCCTGAGTCATCTTTACCAAACTTCAAGGATTCCTGTTGAGGAATCATGGGAATCGCTCCACTGATCGAAGGAAAGGAGATTCTGCCAAATCCAACTGTTCCAGGAAGAAGTCGCATACCAGCAGCTTGTTTGAGTAGAATAACGTCGGAGACATAGTATCAGTTGGGACACATCATCTCTTTTCCATTTGAAATGAGTTCAACTACTATGAAATTCTGGAAATCTTTTCCTATTCTTTTTCGTCTTCAGACACGTGCGATTGTGTATGTGTCTGTACGTGTGTGAGTCTGTGTCTCACATTTTTCGAGAGACTGGGCTAGGTTATACTTCAAACCTGTTGTAACCAGTAGAGAAGTGGGGCTGGAAATGGAAACAGTGACCCTCCAAAATTGGTTGGAGCAGAAATTAGAAATTCGCACAGGCTGTTCAAACGGGAATTCTCTTCCCCAGAGGTTTCCTTCCCAAAATGGCAGCTCAACACCACTACTTCGAGTGTAATAAGACATGGTCCATAAATGTTGGCCTATCAAAAACACCCACATTCCATAAACAAATCTAAAATGATAAACTGCAGCAGAATTAATTGGATGGTAACAAGACTGATAAATAATATCTGTTGCCTTCCAGAATTGTGCTGCCTGTGTACTTTGGCTTTGTGCAGTTCCCTAGTATTGTGCCTGGATGCTTGCATTTATTCAAAGTTGTGTTTTGCAACATCTGACAGACATGTGAATGGAGGAACATTGTGGACCGACAGAAAAGTGCTGCGGAGACCACACTCAGATCAGCCATGATCTTACAGTCCAGCCGAGCAATAACAAAGTGTCTAATGACCCACTCCTGCTCCTCAGGTCTCTGTTCCTATGTTCGAATCAGTCCTTAAAACCACTTGTATAGGAGCAGATGGAGACCACTTGCTCTAAATACCTGGTCCGCAGTATTGCAGGATATCATTCAGTCATCAACACTGTGTGGTTTGCTGTGGGTTGGAACATGTGATGGGAAATCCAAGCTGGATATGAAAGTGGTCTCCCACCTCTTTAAAGAGCGTCTCCTCTCTGCAAGTGGTGTTTCATTTGTTGGTCATGTTGTAGGCCCAAATTCACTGTGAATATCGGGCCCATATCTCTCACAGAGATGGCATCAAAATTCTTTTCTCTCACTGTCCTCAACATTCAATAACAAAACTTCCAGGAAAATTACAACCATTCACTTTCCAAAGACAGAATATGAGAACATAAAAACAGGAATAGGTAATTTGGATGCTCATGCCATTGTATGCTATCATGGCTAACCTATTGTTGGCATTAACGCCTCATCTTTAATGCGCAATTGTTCATACCCCTCAGCTCTCTGCTGGGTTTGACTGAAGATTTTATCCTCCGAGGCACTTAAATATCCATAATCATGCATCCCGAGTAAAAATAAAAATACAATCCATGGAATTTATCATCTTCTTAGTGTCTGTGTAGAACATAACGAGTGATTGTCCATCACCATCCAGTTTCAATGCAATGACCTATTATTTTCTGACAGTGCTACAGATTAACTTTCACTCACTCCTCTTTTACCATCAGCCCAGGGATTAGTCTTGTGAAATTCCATTACACAGCCCTTATTGCAATGCGATAATTCATTTTAAATGAGAAAAAATCTGTCCATAATACCCCAAATACTGCCTCAACGACACTGTCATGATGATCACAATAATTCCTTTCCCTCACTTACTTGTCTCGGTATCTATATTATAACATAAAAACCCATTCCTTCTCTATGCACTGCCACTGTTGTGGAATTTTAAAGCTCCTTATATCTGCATGGCAGCATCAGTAAAGCCAGCTACAGAGGTGCCCGTGGAGATGAACACCACGCTTGGGGAGAGACTCAGTCAGAAAGACTCCACTTGAAGTAGGGAATAGTCGCCTACCTGAATGGAAATGAAGTGTAGGAATAAGAAAACAGGCAGAGGAAGGGAGCTAACTTTATGTTTGTTCTTCTCTCACGGGATGTGTGCAGCCATGGTCAGGCCAGCATGTTATGCTGAGTTTGAACTGAGTGACTGGTTCAGCTGTTCGACAGGACAGTAAAGAGTAAAACACATTGCTGTGGGTTTGCCCAGACATGACTGGGGAAAGATAACGCATTGACTTCTCTGAAGGACATGAAGCAAGCAGATGGGCCATTTCTCACAAATGACGATAGTTCCAGTTCAGTTACATTAATTTCCTTCATGAGATATCAACAGATTATTATTCTGTGAGTCTATATTATGTATCAATGACTTAAGCAGTATACAGTCTCTGCCGATCTGACAGAATCTGTGCAGTTACAAAGTTCAACATACTCAAGAGCAATTATTCTGTAAATGACATGTGGTTAGAAGGGACTTGATAATTTGTATCCAGATTTAACAAAGGCAAAATTGATGGTTTATTCAGAAGATGCACTGAGGCTGAGGAGGAGACGGGATATCATGATGGTGGTATTGAACAGGATTTGTGAGTGAGGAGGATATAGAAATGAAGATCTGTGCAGGCTAGAAGGATTATGGAGTTTGAAAACAGTCCGGTTCTCCTCATACATTGTTGAGTAATGTGTCTTGAATAATTTGCTCGATATAATTTGTGAGGTCTAGAATATTTTATTGGCATTGAAATTGTTGACATCTACCTTGTTACATTTTAAATAGTATCGGCAGCAATTCAGTTAAACCTGTCTTAATGAACAGATACAATGACTTACCAGGAACACCAACTATAGCGAGGATGGGATAGTAACCAGCTTAAATAATCATCAAAACATCATAGATCTGAAAAACTAATGACATCCAAGGTTGAGTAAGCCAGTAAAGATCCCTAGATAAATTCCTTCCCATTGTTGGAACATTCCAGTCTAATGTCCTCAGATTCTGATCCATTGTTGGAACATTCCAGTCTCATGTTCTCAGATTCTGATCTCTCCTTCCCCTCTCTCTAGACCTGCTGATGCCTGTTAATGCTGTCGGTGATGCTCCCGCTGATACTATGGGATAACACATTTAACCGAGTCCCAAATTATTAGAAGAGGAAAGCCCTCCAGTGACACATTTAGGTTACACGGAGACTGACATCAATCACAGTCACTGAACAAATACCTCGCGTTAACCCATTTAAATTCAATACTTTTTATTAAAATTCTAAATTATGATTACAATTTACACATTCTGGATGGGACATGTGGGGGTGACTGAGAGAACAAATGTTGGGTATGGTAGATCGATAATGTTATTAGATTAGATTAGATTAGATTACAATGTGGAAACAGGCCCACAAGTCCACACCGCCCCGCCGAAGCGTAACCCACCCATACCCCTACATCTACCCCTTACCTAACACTACGAGCAATTTAGCATGGCCAATTCACGTGACCATGCTAAATGTGTAAGCATTCAATCTGCCTTGGATATGGAAGCAATTCCAGAGGTTTATCAGAATATAAGCATGCTTCTCCGTTTATAAAATGAAACATAGATTCTCAAATTTTGTGCGAAGATTTGTAGCTCGAGTGCTCGTTGTTGTGGTTCTGTTCGCCGAGCTGGAAGTTTTTGTTGCACACGTTTCGTCCCCTGGCTAGGCGACATCATCAGTGCTTGGGAGCCTCCTGCGAAGCGCTTCTTTGATGTTTCCTCCGGTGTTTATAGTGGTCTGTCCCTGCCGCTTCCGGTTGTCAGTTTCAGCTGTCCGCTGTAGTGGTTGGTATGTTGGGTCCAGGTCGATGTGTTTGTTGATGGAGTTTGTGGATGAAGGCCATGCCTCTAGGAATTCCCTGGCTGTTCTCTGTCTGGCTTGCCCTATGATAGTAGTGTTGTCCCAGTCGAATTCATGTTGCTTGTTGTCTGCATGTGTGGCTACTAAGGATAACTGGTCGTGTCGTTTCGTGTCTCGTTGATGTTCATGTATGCGGATTGTTAGCTGTCTTCCTGTTTGTCCTATATAGTGTTTAGTGCAGTCCTTGCATGGTATTTTGTCCACTACGTTCGTCTTGCTCATGTTGGGTATCGGGTCCTTCGTTCTGGTGAGTTGTTGTCTGAGCGTGGCTGTTGGTTTGTGTGCCGTTATGAGTCCGAGGGGTCTCAGTAGTCTGACAGTCAGTTCCGAGATGCTCCTGATGTATGGTAGTGTGACTCGTCCTTTTGGTTGTGGTATGTCCTCGTTCCGTGCTCTTTCTCTGAGGCATCTGCTGATGAAGTTGCACGGGTATCCGTTTTTGGCGAATACCTTGTATAGGTGTTCCTCTTCTTCTTTTTGAAGTCCTGGTGTACTGCAGTGTGTTGTGGCCCTTTTGAATAGTATCCTGATGCAGCGTCGTTTGTGTGTGTTGGGGTGGTTACTTTCATGGTTTAGGACTTGGTCTGTATGTGTGGCTTTCCTGTATACTCTTGTAGTGAATTCTCCGTCTGGTGTTCTCTGTACCATCACGTCTAGGAATGGGAGTTGGCTATCCTTTTCTTCTTCTCTCATGAATCGGATTCCTGTGAGTGTGACGTTGATGATCCGGTGTGTTTTTTCTATTTCCGTGTTTTTAATGATTACAAACGTGTCATCGACATATCTGACCCAGAGTTTGGGTTGAATCTGTGGTAGGACTGTTTGTTCTAACCTTTGCATAACTGCCTCTGCTATGAGTCCCGAGATTGGTGATCCCATGGGTGTTCCGTTCATTTGTTCGTATATCTGGTTGTTGGACAGGAATTCTTGGACATCATCAGAAATATACACATAGACAAAGAAGAAACCATGATATCATTCGACGTGACGGCACTGTTCACTTCGATTGACAAAACCCTAGCCAGAGAAACAATAGCCAACCTACTGGACATACAGAACAGAAAACAGGACGCTGAACCTATCAACAAAGACGGCATACTTGAACTACTGGACTTGTGCCTCACAACACACTTTCACATTCAACAACCAGATATACGAACAAATCAACGGAACACCCATGGGATCACCAATCTCGGGACTCATAGCAGAGGCAGTTATGCAAAGGTTAGAACAAACAGTCCTACCACAAATTCAACCCAAACTCTGGGTCAGATATGTCGATGACACGTTAAAACTGGGGAAATAATTTCAGAATATGTCAGTTTGAAAGGAAGAGTCATTGGACTGAAAAATTGAACCATGATTTCTCTGCATAAATGCTGCAAGACAGGCTGAGCATTTCCAGTAATTTCTGTATTTGTTTAAGAATAAAACATATTCATCTTAACACAGATATTGTGAAGACATGAAACGCTTATTTTTACATTATGCAGTCACAGATAAACTGATCTTCAAAAAACTTAGGGCGATTTATTGTTAATGAATTGACTCTGTGTACGACAACAGCAATAATGCACTGACCTGGAGTCGAGAATGTGATGCAGTCATATCGTTCGGACAATGTTCAAGGAGAGCTCACATGGTACAGTTTGATAACGTTATTGATTTAACTTAGAGATGGAAAATGTAGTCTATCTGTGAAGGGACAGTCTATTGCTCCCTTTCTGTTTCCGTGTCGCTCATATCAGCAACTTATGGGAGTAAAAAAAAGAACAGTCGCCTTTCCCATTCATGGAGGATTCCTGATGATGAGTTATTGGAATCTCCCCACTGCCTGAAGCAAAGAAATTCAACCAAATCCAACTGTTTCCAAGACGAAATCCCATTGTCAGAAGGTTGTGCGAGCAGAATAACTTCAGAAGTAAGTACTCAGACTCGATAGTGAGGGTGACAGGCAAGAGATTCTGTGGCTTCAAACTGGAATCCGGGATGGTGTTTAGCCTCCCACGTGCCAGGGTCCAGGATGTCGCAGAGCAGCTGTAGAACGTTCTCACGGGGTGGGGAGGCAGCCAGAAGTCATTGTGCAAATTAGTACAAATGAAACAGGTTGAAATAGTGATGAAGTCCTGCAGAGTGATTATAGAGAGCTAAGAAGAATGGTCAAAGACAGGACCAAGACAGTGCGAATATCCAATTTACTTCTAGTGCTCCGTGCTAGTGAGGGTAAGAACAGGAGGATAAGGCAGATGAATGTGTGGCTAAAGAATTCGTGCAGGGGGCAGAGATTTAGATTTTTCGATCACTAGGATCTATTGTGGGGCAGAGGTGATCTGTTCGGGAAGGACGGGTTGTAACTGAACTGGAAGGGGACCAATATCCTGGCAGGCAGGTTTGCTAGTGCTGCAAGGGAGGGTTTCAACTAGTTTGGCTGGGGTTGGGGATGGCTGGGATCCTCAACATCAGGAAGGCCAGTGTGAGGCTAGATAGAGATACAGTAATCAGAAACAGTAAAGTGAAGAGACAGGTCAGGCTGGAACACGACAGGGAGCAAGGAATGTCTGTTGGATTAAATTACAACTGTTTCAATGCAAGATGGCTGACAGGTAAGGCCGATGAACTCAGGGTGTGAATAAGTATTTGGGTCTGGGATATTTTCGCCATTACAGAAACATGGCTAAGGGAGGGACAGGACTGGCAGCTTAATGTACCAGGGTACAGGTGCTTTATGCGGGACAGAGATGGTGGAAGGAGGGGACGGCGAGTTTCGTATTTAATTGAGGTTAGTATCACAGCAGTAATCAGAGATAAAATAATTGATTGATCAGCCAATGAGGATTTGTGGGTGGAGCTAAGAAATAAGAAGGGAATGGTGGTAGTATTTGGGTTGTTATAGAGGCTCCCAAATAGCAAACTGAGAATTGGGGGAATAAAAATATGTAAAGAGATTGGGGAGACTTGCAGGGTCAATAGGATTGCCGTAGTAGGAGATTTTAATTTTCCTAACATAGACTGGGAATGACATAGAATTAAGGACTGAGATGGAGTGTATTTATTAAGTGTGTTCAGAATAGTTTCCTCAAGCAGTATGTAGAGAGTGCAACTCGGAAAGGACGAAACTTGACCTACTCTAAGATCTAGGGCAGGACAGGTGACTGAGGTGATAGTGAGGGAGCACTCTGGGATAAGTGACCATAGTTGTTTTAATTTTTAAATAGTTATAGAGAATGACAAAACTGGTCCACATGTTCAAGTTCTAAATTGGGGCAAGGCGAATTTTGACGGAATTAGACAGGGGCGTGTAGGGGTTGGTTGGAGGAGTTTGTTTGCAGGCGAAAGGACATCTGGCAAGTGGGAGGACTTTAAAAGTGAAATGTCTACAGTTCAAGGTCTATATGTTCCTGTGAGGGTAAAAGGCAAGGTTGGGAGGAATAGGGAACCCTGGATGTCAGGAGATATTGAGGCTTTGACCAGCAAAAAGGAGGCGTGGCTCAGGTCCATGCAGCTGGGATCAAGGGAATCCGTGGCGGTGTGTAGGGGATACAGGAGTTTACTTTAGATGGAAATCAGTAGGGCGAAAAGGGGGCACAAGATAGCCTTGGCTGAGAAGGTTAGGGTGAATCCAAAGACGTTATTTAAGTATATTAAAGTAAAAGGAATAATTAAATAAGAATATGACACCTCGAGGTCCAAAGTGGACATGCATGTCTGGAACCATAGGAGATTTGCGAGATTCTCAATGCATATTTCTCCTCTGTCTTTACCGTGGATAAATACATGCAACCTGGGAGGTTAACAAAGGTCGTGGTGTTATCTAGGGGTGAGGCATTATCACAGGAGAGGACGTATTGGCTGTATTAGAATGTATGAAGTTGGATAAATCTCCTGATCCTAAACAGATACATCCAAGAACACTGCACGAGGCTACTGAAGAAACTACGGAGACCTGGTTGATATTTCTGCATCATCGTTAGCCACAAGTTAGGTTCCAGAAGATTGGAGGGTAGCACATGTTGTGCCATTATTCACGAAGTGAAGCAAAGAAAAATCTTGGAACGATACGCCAGGAAGTCTAACATCTGTGGTACGTAGGTTACTTGAGAAGACTCTGATGGCGAAGATATACATGCATTTGAAAAGACAGCGTTTGATTAGAAATTGTTTTTTTTTTCCCAGTTTCTCTGCAGAATGGAAACAGGCCATTTGGCCCAACAAGGCCACACCGACCCTCCAAACAGTTACCCACCCAGTCCCATTGCCCTACCCTTTATTTATCCCTGACGAATGCACATAACACTATGGGTAACTTAGTATGGCCAATTCACATAACCTGTACATCTTTGGATTGTGGGAGGAATATGAAGCACCTGAGGAAACCCACACAAACATAGGGAGAATGTGCAAACTCCACACAGAGAGTCACCGGAAACTGGAATCAAGCTCAGATCCATGGCACTACGAGGCAGCAGTACTAACCACTGAGCCACCATGCTACACTTGCTTTTTGGGAAAACATTTCAATGACACAGGTACAAAATCTATCTGCCCTTCACCCATGATGCAAGTTCCAATACAGCATACCATGGATAGTTTATTCTCCACTGAAAATGTCATCTTATTATTATTAATTATTATTGTTGTTATTATTAAATTTAATAATTATTATTAATTGTTGTTTTTGATTGAACAGATTGCATGGTTTTGTGAGTGGGAATTCATACCTCACAAACTTGTTTGAGTTCATTGACGAAGTGATCAGTACTATTGATGAGGGCAGGGCGGTAGAAGTAGTCTGTATGGTTTTCAGTAAGGCCTTTGAAAATGTTACCATTGATAGGCTGTTCTGGAAGGTCGAACCGCATGGAATCCAGAGGGAGCTGGCAAATTGGATACAGAATTTGCTTGATGGTAGTAAGCAGACCGTAATAGTGGAAGGATGCTCTTGGACTGGAGGCCTGAGACACATGACGTTCATCTGGGGTCAGTGCTGGGTCCATTGCTGTTTATTATCTATGTCAATGATATTCTTGAGAATGTACAAGGCATGATTAGTAAATTTGAAGATGAGACTAAAATAAGTGGTATCGTGGACAGTGAGGAGGTATATCAGACATTGCAGCAGGACCTTGATCAACTGGAGAATTGGGCCGAGGAATATTTTTAGGAGAATGTGAAGACTGCAGATGCTGGAGATCAGAGCTTAAAAATATGTCCCTGGAAAAGCGCAGCATCAAAGGAGCAGGAGAATCATATTTTCTGGCATAAGCCTAGGAACCCTCCAACCACAAGGAATGAATGCAGATTTCTCCAGCTTCCTCATTTCCCTCCCCCCATCTTTTATCAGTCCCAAACCTCAGACTCAGCACCGCCTTCTTGACCTGCAATCTCCTTCCCGAACTCCCCGCCCCCACACCATCTCCGGCCTATCACCCTCACCTTCACCTTCACCTTCTTCCACCTATCGCATTCCCAACGCCCCTCCCCCAAGTCCCTCCTCCCTCCCTTTTATCTTAGCCTGCTTGGCACACCCTCCTCATTCCTGAAGAAGGTCTTTTGTCCGAAACGTCGATTCTCCTGCTCCTTTGATGCTGCCTGCCCTGCTGCGCTTTTCCTGCAACATATTTTTAAGCGAGGAATATATTTAAAAAGTTAGATCAAGGTAGGAGTTTCTTGGTGAATGGTAGGGCCTTAAGGAGTGCAGTTGAGCGGAGGGACCATGAAGTTCAGGTACATCATGCTCTGAAATTGGAGTCACAGATGAACATGGCAGTGAAGAAGGCGTTTGGCACACTGGCATTTATCAGTCAGCACATGGAGGAGAGAATTGGGAAGTTGTGTTGCAGTTATACAGGATGCCGGTGAGACTGCACTTGTAGTGTTGTGTTCAGTTTTGGTCAAATTGCGATAAGAAGACTGTTTTTAAATTGGAATGTGTGCAGACGGAATTTACAAAGATGTTGCCAGGACTCAACAGTGTGACTTATAGGGAGAGTTAGGACAAGCGAGAACTTTTTTCTTAAGAGTGTAGGAGACTGAGAGGAATCCAATAGAAGTGCACAAGATTATGACAGGCATGGTTAGGGTGAATGGACTCAGCCTATTTTCCCAGAGTTGTGGAATTGAGGACGAGAGGACATCAGTTTAAGGTGAGAGGGGAAAGAATAAAAGGGAAACTGATGGAAACTGTTTTCCACAGTGAGTGGTACGCAAAGGGAATGAGCGGTCAGCTGAACTCGTTGAAGCATTTATATTAACAATATTTAAACGTCATTTGGACAAGTACATGGCCAGGAAAGGAAGAGGAGTCTATGGGCCAAGTGCTGGGAAATGGGGTTAGTGTGGATGGACATTTGGGTCAGCAATGACCCGTTTGGGCCAAAGGGCCTTTATCCATGCTGTAGGACTTGATTACTCTATAAATAGCATTTTGGTGAAAATCTCATTTTTCCTTTGGTCATGAGTTCGAATAATGTTTGGACAAAGATCTTTCAAGTTAACTTTGCAGATATTTTGCCTTTCAGTTTGTTATTAAACGTGTGTGTGTGTGTGTGTGTGTGTGTGTGTGTGTGTGTGTGTGTGTGTGTGTGTGTGTGTGTGTGTGTGTGTGTGTGTGTGTGTGTGTGTGTGTGTGTGTGTGTGTGTGTGTGTGTGTGTGTATGTTTGTGTGTGTGTGTGTGTGTGTGTTCCACAGGATTTCCAAAGGGAAATATCAATGTACATATCTTGTCATTCTTGTTTCCATCTTGTTTTAGCAGACTAAAGAAATCCATCTGACTTGTTCCTAACACTGACCCTGACACACTCTGAGAACTATATCCTTGGCCACATCACCATATTGGTTATATTTTTTGTGGCCAGTGGAGGGGTGCGACGAGAAAAGGGAACAGCGGTCTAAAAGCACATGAAATTATAGACTCAGTGAGCCTAACGTCATTGTAGAGGAGTTTGTTGAAGGGGATTCTGAGGGATAGGACTTCCATCCATTTAGGAAGACAAGGACTGATTTGGGATAGTCAACATGGCTTTATGTGATGAAAATCATGTCTCATTTATGTGTTTGAGTATTTTGAAGAGGTGACAAAGAAGAATGAAGAAGGCACTGTTATATATATTGTTTAAACAGACTTGAGCAAGGTGTTTAATAAGGTTCCCCATCGGAGACAAGTTACTAAGGTTCGGTCACAAGGAATCGAGGGAAAGCTAACCAATTGGTACAAAATTGTCCTGAAGGTAAAAGATTATTTTCCAGACTGGAGGCCTATCGCCAGCGGTGTGCTGAAAGAATCAGTGCTGACCTCACTGCTTTTCATCATGGATATAAACGAATTGGATGGACATATCGGAGGCATGGTAAGTAAGTTTACAGATAACATCAAAATCATGGTGCAGGAGACAGTGAAGAAGATTATCTCAGAGTACAACGGCACCGTTGACCATCAAAGGACCAAGGATTAGCAGATAAAGTTAATTTAGATATTTGTGAGTTTTTCCATTTTGGTAAGTTAAAGCAGGGTCGTGCCCTGGGGAATCTTGCTGAACAAAGTGACCCTCATATTTCCTTACAAGTATAATTGCAGGTATACAGGGTGATGAACAATGCAGTTGGCATGCTTGCCTGAATCGGTCACAACATTGTGTATAGAAGTTGTGGTGGCATGTTGTGCTTGCATAGGGACGTTTTTGAGGCCACATTAAGAATACTGCGTACAATGTGTTTGGTTTTGCTAACGGATTGATGTTGTTAAGCTTGAGAGGGTGCAGAAAAGATTTATAATGGTTTTCTGGAACCTGAAGGTTTCATCGACAGGGAGAGGATGAACAGGTTGAGGCTTTTCCCCCTGGACTGTCGGATGCTGAGGGGTGACATGAAAGTGGTTTATAAAATCATAAGGGGTATGGATAGCCTGAATGGCCAAGGCCTTTTTTCCAGGGCGGCGGAGTCCACAAGGAGAGTCATAGGTTGAAGGTGACGTGGGAAAAGTTTAGAAGGGACCTTAGGGGTAACTGTTTTCATGCAGAGGGTGGTGCATGTACGGAAAGTGCTGTCAGAGAAAGTGATGGAAGCGGGTACAGTTGCATGTTTAAATTCATCTGGGCAAGTACATTAATAGGAATGGTTCAGAGCGATGTGAGCTAAATGCTGGTAAGTGGGCCTAGATCAGATTGTGATATCTCGTCAGCACGGGAAAACTGGAATAAAGGATCTGTTTCCACGCTGTATGACTCTCTGATTGAATAAGAGGAATGAGGAAAAATTCTAAAAAGGGCCTTTCAAGTGAAAATGTTCTTCCCCAGATGTTTGAGGTGTCTCTCTGATTACAAGAATTCAAAGCTGAGTTAGTTAAATATTTGGCAGAGAAGTGAGTCACGGATAATGTGATACAGACAGTAAAGTGGGGCTTACAACACAACCTAATCAGCCACAATCTTAGTGCCTGGTGGAAAAAACTCGAAGTATCACATGACCCACTCCTGCTCCTCAGTCCCATGTTTCTGTGTTCCATTCAGCCCCTCACACCTGCTAGATAGGAGCAGTAGGAGACCACTTGCTGTTATAAACTGGTGCCAGAAACAGAGTCTACCATTCAGTCCCTCAATACTGTCACATACAGTTTGGGGTGATTTAGAAAATGTAATTGGAAATCCCAGGATGATTATGGAAGAGAACCCTCATCTCTCCTTACAGAGCAGCCCCTCTCTGCAACTTGTGTGTCATTTATTGGTCATGTTGTAGACCCAGGTTCATTTCGAATACAGCCCCCATAAATCAACCAGAGATAGCTCACAAAATTCACTGGTCTCCCAGGCCACAACATTCAAACAGACCTTCCAGGAAAATGTCACCCACTAACTTTCTAGTAACAGAATGTGAGAACATCAGAAATAAGAGCATATTGTTCACCCCCCCCCCCCCCAACACACACACACACACCGCCCGCAAGCCTGTTTTGCCTTTCATTAAGATCGTGACTGATCTGCTCTTAGTCTCAAATCCTCTTTGAAGTTCAAATCTTCATAACTCTCAACTCTCTGACAGGTCAAATTCCATCTCCAGCCTCTACAAACACTTCTATCGAACACAGAACATTGAACAGTACAGCACAGTAGAGGCTCTCGACCCTTGATGTTGTACCATCCGTTTATCCTACTCTATGATCAGACTCACCTACATTCCTCCGTGCACTTTCTTCCATGTGTCTATCCAAGAGTCTCCCAAGTTTCCCTCACGTATTTGACTCTACTCCCACCGCTGGCACTGCATTCCACAAAGCCACCACATTGGATGCAAAAAGAAAACCGCTGACATCTCGTCTAAACCTTCCTTTAATTACCTTAAAATTATGACTCCTGGTGATAGACATTTCTGCCCTGGTGAAAAGTCTCTGGCTATTCACTCTCTCTTTGCCTCTCATTACCTTTTATCCTCGATCAAGTCACCTCTCATGCTTCTTAACGCAAATAAGAAAAGCCCTAGTTCCCTCAACCTTTCTTAATAAGACCTGCCCTCCAGTCCAGGCAGGATTTCTAAATCTTCTTCATCCTTCCTATAATGGGGTCACCAGAAGTGAACAAAATACTCCAGGTGCGGTCTTACCAGCGCTCTACAGAACTGCAGCATAACCACATGGCTCTTAAAGTTAATCTCCCTTCTAATGAAGGCTAACACACCATTCGCCTCCTTAACAACCCTATCAATTTAGGTAGCAACTTTGAGGGATCTATGGACATGGACACCAAAATCCCCCTGTTCTTCCACACTGCCAAGAACCCTGCCAATAACCCTATATTCTGCAAATATGAGCTTTCAAAGGGAATTACTTCACGCTTTTCCAGCTTTAATTCCATCTGTCACTTCTTAGCCCAGCTCTGCATTATGTCAATGTCCTGTTGCAATCTACAAAAGCCCTGCAAACACCCATGTACCACTTCAAAAACCTACGTGTCATCGGCAAACTTACTAACCCATCCTTCTACTTCCTCATACAATCAGTTATAAAAATCATAAAGAGAAGAGTTCCCGGAACTGATCTCTGTGGGACACCACTGGTCGCTTTCAATGATCTTGTTCCCCTACCTCTCTGTGTAAGAGAATTCTTGACATTCACTACCCTCTGTTTGAAGAAAACATTCTCTGCTTTACACCATGACCTATTGATATGAACAAAAGACGGTACACGAGGGATTAGACAGAGAGACCGGCCCTGAACTCAAGGCAGTATTAGACTGAGGTTGACATCAAGGAGTCTGAGGAAAATCGCACTTATTGAGAATTGATTACGACCTCATCTACTGTTTGAAATCATTCACAGCACAAGAGATGTTTTTTTATCATCAGTGGACATCAGTCACCTCAGTCGTAGGGCAGCACTGCAGGAGATCCTCAGAGTAGCTCCCTCAGCCCAAGCGTCCCCAGTTTGTCATCATAGAATCCTTACAATGGGGAAGGAGGCCATTTATCCCACAAGTCCAAAGTGAGCAAAATTGAGGATATTCACTGACGTTTACATAGTTTTCCGAACAAGGTGACCCTCCTCAGCTCTTGAAGCTGTCTGTGTCATGTGTAATAAGAACTGGACACTATTCAAGATCGTGCTGTTAAAGTCTGGATAATATTCATGCAACAGCACTGCTAGACACTGTGCATTTCCACAGTAAAAGGTGCAGCTTATTCGGCACCTCAATCTTTGTTCACAAGAATATGTGGAATTCATTCAACCCATCAAACTATGGACAAGATGTGTGATAACTCATTCAGTCCCTCCTGCCAAATGCACACTAGAAGAAGGAATCTGCTCATTCCCTCACTTACAAGGGATCAGAAAGAGAGTGTTGTGCACCTGGAGTTACTTACTGAGGGACAGAAAGCGGTCATTCAGGTTCTCAAGTCACTAACCCAGGAACTGGAAGTTGTCAGAGATGCTCCAACTTCACGAACAACTGCAACAGGGACTAAACAGATAGACTGCACCATCTTGTTCCTCGTGGCTTAATTGCTCATAGTACATATGTGTAACTTTAACATGGTTTTCTGGCAGTAGGAATGAAACCAAGGTGTCTTGCATCTCCATGATAGTAGAACCATGGTCTCCATATAGGTCAGAAGGTGGTGCGGAATTGTTAACACTTTCAGAATGATGGTATTGTGACTGCGGACAGGATTGTGTCCAAAGTGACATTCAATTTAGTATCACACAGTAACTGTGCATTAAAATGTCAGGGACAATTAAAGTGTCAAGCATACTAGCGTCGCACCGTCATCAGGTGGTAGTGGAGGGCTCGATCCTAACACACAGAACTTATAGCAACAATTTACAGTGTGATGCAACTGAAATTATACATTGAAAAATTGAAAGGCTGTTAAGCCTTTCATCTGTTGGAATACCGTGATAGCTTAAATCACAAAACCTTTTTTTAAACAGTTGCGTTCTCGGGTTAGCTGTTAACAACGGTGATAGCTAGACAATATGTTGAAGGTGTTGGCCCCCTGTGTTCTCTGTCTATGCCATGATGTTTAGGGGGTCACCACATGTTTGGGTCTCCCTGATTGGACGCAGCAGCTGATATCACAAACCCGAAAAAAGGCGCCCATAGAACCTCTCTTTACTCTATAATGACAGGAGCAAGTCAAATCCGCACACACACGGTGCGCCCATTTAGTGTTGAGAGCCGTTACATCTCTCCACAGTACCACACTCACAGTCCCTCTCTCCAAAGAAGCAGTTGACAATGTAACATTACCTTTCTCTGTATCTCAGCAACTATAATTGTAGCACTTGTATTGCAGATGGAGTAGATCACCACATTTAGAGAAGAAGGACCGAGGGAATATAACTCAATTTAAACAGGGACACATCAAAATTAACATCATTTTCAGGAATATGGGAAAACGGAAAATTTTAGAATTAGCTCCCACTTTATTTTCCTTCTGGTTCATCATCAGCAGTCCCTTTATTCACTTTTCATTTCTCGTGCTCTCTCTCTCTCGCTCTCTGTCTGGACATTTCTGCATCCATTCAACTAACCTCCCGATCACTCATCCGGCCATCTCTGAGAGAAATAATATTATTTCCCAGTTGCTTTCAGTTGTGATGTAGGGTCACTAGATTCGACACTTTATCTGTTTTTTGCTCCTGACAGACGCTGCCATACTTGCTGAGATTCTCCAAAATTTTCAGACGCTGGAGAATTGTATTTCTTATCGCCATCATCCACGGTTCCTTGGTTTATTTCACCTTTAATGGTGTTGTTTCACAGGATGTCAGCATCACTGGCAAGGGCAGCATTTGCTATCCGTCACTAATTGCCGTTGACTGCGAGACCATATGTGCAGACAATGTGGAGCTGATTTTTTTGTCACACTTAGTTTCTTTACCAAATGCTATCAGTGAATTAATAAAATAAATACTGATTGTTTATGGTTGCCGGTGTAAAATGAGGTTTCATTCCAATTGTTCCCATTCAAATTTAAGTTCTAACATCGGCTGTGGTAGGATTTGAAACAATGCTTTTAAAGTCATAACTTGTGCCTGTAAATTGCATCTGAATTACACAGCCAGTAACATTATTACTCTGATATGAGATCCCTATTATGAAATAACTGGAGAGACAAGAAAAAGTTTGTGGTCAAGATATTTGTAATTGGAAGAGTTGTGAGAAAAGAACTGGGGCCGTAAAATATGAAGTTCTGAAGGAGGCAGATGATGGCTAATTCAGCAACAGCACTGAGACAGTGTTGGAGACTGGGGATATTATAAAGTTAGGTGCAGGCAGGTTTGATGACAGAGAGAATACAAAGACATAAAACAGTTCAGGGCAAAAGGGAAACTCAAGGGTCTGAATAGTCTTGTTACTTCTTGGATGTTTATGAATAAAGAGTCTGACATTGATGGAAATGAAGTGGAGTTTGTGACTGAAACTGAAGATAACAGTTTATGCATTTTTAAAATATAAATAAATGAAATAGCAATAACCTTCACCATCGCTTATAGAATGGGCAGAGATTGGCTTACCAGGAACACCAATAATAGCGAGGATGGGATAATAACCCGCTCGAATAATCATCAGTATGGCTCGTATCCGCAAGTTTAACCATGGCCAATCCTGAGAAAGCAAGTATAGATCCGCAGATAAACTCCTGTCCATTGTTGGAATATTCCAGTCTAAAGCATTCAGATTCTGATCCATTGCTGGAGCATTCCAGTCTGTTGTTCTAAGATTGTCTTCCTCTCCCTTTCTCTGTAGCTACTGATCCCAATCACCTTGAGGATGACACTGTCGCTGATGCTATGAGATAACACGTTGAAGAAAGTCCCTCATTAAGAGAAAAGGAAAACCTGCAGGGACACACTCAGGATCCATGAAGGCTGACATCAATCACAGTCACCGAACAAACAGCTCAACTTAACCCCTTTCACAACAACCATGACAAATGACAATAATACGTGGTCTTCCTGAGATATTGACATGGCACGTCAAAAATTGTAAAGTTAGAGGTGAGGCAGAGAGATGATGCTTCCTCTTTACTAGCTCAGTGATTCGCCTCTGTTTTGACATGGCAGGAATTGCTGGGCTCCTGAGGCTGTGTCTGATTAGCAGGCCTGCTGCATCCTTTGGCTTTATTTATTTCTATTTAACTTTGGCATTTATCTTACCAACATTGCATGGCTTAGGTGGATTTAGGCATTTTTGAGAGACCTGCTTCAGTTGTACAGACGGTTAGATACAGTCCATTCTTGTTGTCCTTGCAGCCGCGACCATCGAGAGTGATGGTCAAACTCTCACTGAACCAGGATTCTTAGTTTGACCTTTCACGAGTTATTGCTAGTGTCTCAGCAGGGATGGAAGGCAGTAAATCTCTTCGGGCTGCTACACACTCTAGATTTCTCTCAGAATTGGCTTTTGATGTTCATTCCACCTGGATTGGAGAACTGCATGTCAGACAATATGTTTCCTGAATTGGTTTTCGAAAAAAGTGTGTGTTTCTAGGATGTTACCATATTGGAGCAGTTACTTTTTAGTAATTAAATAACCTATTAATCTGTTAAGGTTTCCAATAAATTAAATTATTCCAAGTTCCTCCTGTTTTTGTTGTATTTTGTCTACAGTGTTGGGATAAATTGCGTTTTGCTTAATGTCAAATATTTTGACCAAACGAAGTGCATCTGAAACACAGCACATCACAATTACATTAAAATAAGAAAACGTTCGGGTCGACACGACCTTCTTCATATATTATGAGAGGGGTGTGTTCGGATCCATAACAAGAAGGACAGATATTCATGTTTTAATTGTTTAATTATTTAGTGGACAATAATTTTCAGGATCGCGGGGTTTGACAGCGGAATGTGCCGAGCTGGATGAGTGATAACATATCAGATACACAATCCACCCCACAGTTCCAGCCCAGATACGTATAAGACCCCGATGAGATATCTGCTCAGCACGGAGCACTGTGCAGACCAGGCTCAGTACAATTCAGCAATCTGTCCAGGAGGGAATACTGTGCAGCTCTCTGTAATCTACTAGCTATCTGTCCAACATGAGGAGCAGTACAGACCACACCAGTGCATTGATTAAGAAGCCTGGACGAAACGGTCTGTCCATCATGGGTGATATGTAGAGTATTGCTCTATAAACGTAGACAAGGTATCATGTTCAGTGTGGGAGCTGTGTTGTGAATAACAGTGAATTCATCTGTTACTCTCCCACCATGCAGAGCTGTGTACACCACCCTCGTGCATTGTTCAGTAACATTGGGTTAGATCATTGACCGGCGTGGAGAAACTAGCGGCCCATGCTGGAAGTGACAGGATATGCAGCTCCCATCCATTTATAGCTCCATATCTCCGTTGTGCAATGATAAGGGGTGCTGTGGGTGTGTAAATCACTGCCAGAGAGTGATGACAGGGGAATCAGTTAAAATACCTACAAAATAAGCATTTTGTGAAAAAAGGGAAAGGGAGATTGAGAGACAACTTCATGGAAGATCACTGGTTTCTTAAATGAAGATATTTCGAGATCATCCTACAAGATGAGCCATTATTATCAGAAATGATGGATGAATCTGCTATTGGTGTCAGTTCAGATGATGGAGAATTCCGGATAAGCATTTGTTCTGCAGCTTTGTAACTGTGAGTAGGGTCAGCAGAGTGTATGACTCATTGGGCTGAATCCAACAATAGTTTGTCTCAGTGCCATTTCCATTGAGTGTGATAGAGGGATTGTCTGTACGAGACTGAGCTAGTTTCCTGGTGCTATCTTTTCGAGCTCAACTCATTAACTACCCACCCCACCCCGCCCCACCCTATGGCTGGAAGTACTCACCATCGCCCGGATGTCCCTGGATATTCCGTGACCACTGGCACTGGTGCCATCTTTAAAAGGCCAATGGGCACACGGTTGAGCTTTCTCAGTTTGGAGCTGCCCTGCACAGTTTACCACGAGCATGGCAGATAAGGGGCAATTATACCACGGTTTGTCGACAGGGGAATGGAGGTCCTGGTGAATAGACTAGTACAGAGAGAGGCCATTCTCTTCCCAGAGGAGGCCACAGCATCAGACCCACCGAGCATGATCTGAGCTCACCACCCAGTTCAGTGCAATATATGCGATCTGATGAAATATCCAGCGATACAGAAAAAACATCAAAAACATTCCCTGCTCTGTCAGGATAAGGGTCACCGTATTCTCTCTGCTCCCTCACACTTACGGTATATCTGCTATATCTATTATAGGACCTATCCCCGAACAAGGTTCATGCTCCACCACTCCCTCTATTGCATGCAGCACCTTCCCTCTCTCTCTGTGTCTCTCTCTCTGTCTCTATCCCCAACCCCCCTCCCCTCACCTTTGCAATACCCCCACACGGCAATGGAATGTCCTGGAGAATGCCAATTATGGAATGTTCCAGACAACTTTCCAAGCAATTCCAATTTACAGAAAAATGTCAGTTTCCCAGTATACAATACATCAGGGGAAGGAGTAGAGATCTATGTTTTTAAAATCACACAGTATTCAAATCCATCATGAGACATTTCAACCATTTAAACGTTCTCTAGTATTAATAAGATCGGGGGTGATCTGATTGTGCACTGAGCTCCATGTTAGAGGATCTTTCAAACATTCAACCACCGGGTGTATGTCACTGACAAGACGACACTCAAGCACTTTTACCCCGGTTTTCTTCAAGCACCTGTTTGAGGTCATTTCCCATGGGGGACGGACTCTCCTAACAATATATTGCACAAGCTTTATACGTCTATGTATTGGTAAGCACATTTCACACAGACCAATCAAAAATATACGCTTATTTTATGGTTATCAATATCAAATTACAATTAATAATTCTGGTTATTTCACTTGTCTCATCTTATTGTATTCAGCTAAAGACAGCTTCTAAACACTTTTCTCATTATAAAATACAAATTATAGCAAAGGAAATTTGTATCCTCAGCCATTATCTTGACCCTTCTCTGAATTGTACCTTTTTCCTTGTTATGAACATTTCTATTGCCCTTTTTCTGTGACTTTTTCTGAATGTAGCAGTTACACGGTCTCCCATGCAGTTGGCTGGACGGCTGGCTTGCGATGCATAGGGAAGCCAACAGCCCACGTTCAATTCCCCACCCTGACAGAGGTTACCATGAAGGGGACGCTCTCTCATCCTCACCCCAGCACCCGAGGTGTGGTAACCCTCAGCGTGAACCAACACATGTGGTCTCTCTTTCTATTGACAGAGCAGCCCCATGAACCTTTGGAACTGTATTCTATCACTGTTAACATTTTAAAATGTTATCCATGTTATCATTTTTTTTTACCTTATATTCCTGGATGTTGTGGAGCAGTGTCATTTTGTACCACTATCAGCATTACTACCACACTGTACATTCCTGGCCATTCCCCAAAAATCCATGACTCCATTGTTATTTATGAACCTTGCGTTCTGTGTCTCAAAATATCTCTGCCTCCAATGATCTGCAAAAAAATTAACAAATTAACAAAAAAAATTAACCTCATTTCTATGAGTCAGAATTTTTTTTGTCACCTTACCTGAGAAGAATATAATTACATTGGAAGCAGTCCAGAGAAATTTCACTTCACTGCGATGAAGAGCTTATATTATGGAGGCTTTAACAGGTTACTCTTGGAATGAGACATGATTTGATTTAAACACACAAAACCTTGAGGACAGTGGATCAGGAAAATACACACTGGGAGTTTTTATATTACAAACTTGTGTCTTTTTCAGAGAACTTCGACAATGTTGAAGCACGACATTCTGCCCATCGAGTCCACACTGACCCACTGAAAAGCATCCCAGACAGCCCTGCCCCTTCCACGTAACCCAGCTTTTCCCATGACTAACCCACCTAACCTCCACATCCCCGGGCACTATGGGCAATCAAGCATGGCCGATCCACTCTTAGTTGCACACCTTTAGATTGTGGGGGGAAACTGGAGCACTGGGAGGAAACCCACACAGACACAGGGTGAATGTTTAAACTCCACATGTGGAGTTTGGAATTTCCAAGGTTGGAATTAAGCTCAGCTGCTTGGTGATGTGAGGCAGCAGTGCTGGACACAGATCCGCCATGCTCCTCTGTGGCTTAAGAAAGAAAACTGTCTGACTTGTTCCTGTCACTGAACCTGACCCAGTCTGAGACCTTTATCATCGGCCATATCACCAACCTGGTTACATTTAAAATTTGTGGTAAGTAATGGAGGAGTGGGACGAGAAAGGCAAAGTGTTGACACCCTCCAACCTCAGTCAGGACCAGAATGAGGAGAAATTCACAAAGTGGGATTTCATTCAAGTGGGAATTCTCTTTCCCAGAAGTTTGATGGCTCAATCTTTATGTTATATCGATACTGGATTCGTCTGCTTTTTCATTGACAAGTGAATCAGGAATAATGGTACATGGAGAGCAAAGAGCTGCTGGGAACACAATGAGATAAGCCATGTCCTTATTTACTGGTGGAGTAGTGTCAAAGGGCCGAATAGCCCAATCGTGTCTGTCAGCCCTCTGCTCTGATGTTCCATTCAGCCCTTCGGACCTGCTATACAGGGGCAGATCAAGGCCACTCCGATGGTTAGGTGTAGTTTCAGAAATGTCCTTGGAAAATCCAGCCTGAGTCAGCAACTGACCCCCACCCCCCAATCCCTCTTTCCAGGCCTCCCCTCGCTGTAACTTCTGCTCCCCACTTGGGTTATGTGACAGACCCAGATTCGTTGTGGACACAGCCCCCACCCCCACCCAGGGTACAAATCCTGTACTCTCCCTGGAGGCAACATTGTACAACACGACTTCCAGGAAAATAACCAGTTACCTTCCAAAAGCATAACATAAGAACGAAAGAAATAGGACCAGGAGCGGTCTATTCGGCCCCTCAAGCCTACACTGTCATTCAATAAGAACATGGCTGATCTACTCCATGGCTCAACTCCACTTTCCTGCTAACCCCTTGTCTCCTTCAACTCGCTGATATGTGAAAAAAACCATTCCACTCCGTCTGTAAACACTTTCTGTGTCCCAGCCCCCACAACTGTCTGCGTTAGGGTATCCCATACATTCACTAACGTCAGAATGAAGACATTTTTTGCATCTCAGTTTGAATTCGGTATCCCTTATTCTGTGCCAATATCCCCGAATTCAAGACTCTGGCCAAGAGTGTGCCCATATTCTCTACATTTACCTTTCAGCCCTCTCTGTATCTTGTAAGTTTCATTAATATCACCCTCATTCATTTCAGCCATAATGAATAATCGCCTCACCAATTTAGATGTACTCAATAATTCAACGTTTCAACCCAGGAACCCGCCTAATGAACCAACCTGGTTATTTGCTTTATCAGCATGTTGACTTTATGTTTCATACACGGGAACACTCCAATCCCTTTGAACTGCTCCTTTTTTGGAACTCATTTTCATTAAATAACAGCCTGTCTTTTGGTTCTCAGTGTCATCCACAAACTCGGGTGGAAATTGCACTCAGCATCCACCATCAGGCTATCAGTATAGATGGTCGATAACTGATGCCATCGGACTGATATTTGTGGTAATCCAGTTGATACGTTTTATCATAAAGCTCTATTAATCCTTACTCTCCAATTTCTATGTGTTAACCAATCGTCATTCCATGCAAATATATTATCCGTCATATTATGAGCTTCTGTATTGTGTAAGAACTTTTATTTTGTGATACCTTATGGAAAATCTCTGGAAAGCCTCATGTCTATCAGTTCCCTTTCACCAAGTCCGCTTGTTATATTCTCAGTGGTATCCAGATAAACCTTGCATGATTTTTTATAGATCCCCTTGCATAAAATCATACTGTTTCTGCGTGAAGCTTTAATAAATGTCCTGCAATTCCCTCCTTAATAACAAACTCTCGCAGATTCCCAGCAATAATGGTGAAGCTAAATGGTTCCTGCTTTCAGTCTCGATCATTTCTTGAAGACTGGCGCCACATTAGAGATACTCCAGTTTCGCTGGAACACTCCCGTAATCCATAGAGTTATGGAATATTTTACACAGTGCCACCAGTCACTCTGCAACCACTTCCTTTAAAACCAGCTATGAATTTCTGCTGACCTGACCCCCGCCCCCTTGCACTTCTCTATTTGTTTTTTTTTTAAAAACATATTCCTTTTGTTAGAACATCCCTAGTAATACCATTTTGTTTATAGCATTGAAATATTTACAGTGCCTCACGTTGTGAGGACCAATGTAAAATATTGGTGTAAATTACCTGCAAATTCCCTCTGGGCAATTGCCCCGTCACACCCTTCAAATATCCTCAATATATTTTCCTGACTTCATTTCCACAAAACGTCACGCACTCATTCTGAATTTTTTTGTTAAAAACACAGAAGAGCTCATGCAGCCATATCACCCACAAACAGACCCTTTGGTCCAACTTGTCCATTCTGACCAGGTTTCCCAAACTAAACTAGTTCCACCTGTTTGCCCTTGACCCAAATGCCTCTGTACGTTTCCCATTAATATGTTTGTCCAACTGTCTTTTCAATATTGTATCTGTATCTACCACTTTTCCTCTGGCAGCTCATTCCATGCACACGTTACACTCTGCATAAAAGAAGTTGCTTCTTCGTCCCTTTTAAATCTTCCCATTTCACCTTATAGCTGTGTCCTCCATGTTTGAAATTCACTAACCTGTCGAAAAGCATTGGCTATGCAACCTATCCATGTCTCTCATGATTTTATACACTTCAATAATTTCACCCCTCAACCTCCTACACTCCATCTGATATTAACTTCAAGACCAAGCATTTAAAAATAATTACTGCAAATTTGAAACAATATTAAAAGTGAATGGTAAACAAAACTCAGCCCAAAACTTCATACTGTGATTTGTTTTTCTCCATATTACATTACTAAGGCAGCATGAAACTCTTACTAGTGCCAATAAGAAGTCAAACACCTGAATTTCTTTGTCTGAAGGGGGTGAAGATCTCTGCAGTGAAAACGTATCTCTGCCCAAAGCTATGTAATGCCACATAGTCAACATTCTTCTTCCTGGTCTCCCTGTGTGGTTATGCCTTCTTTAGCTTGCACTCAACATAAAGAAATCCTTTCCCAACTCACATCTTAATTTAAACCCATTTTACATCATCTTCTCGTTCACCACTGATAAAAGCCCGATTTGTCTTTTGCCACACACTCTTTGCACTATCATCCATCCCCCACCTCTGACAAGAGAATAAAAAGCCCATTTTCCATTCATTTCAATTCCGAACAAGTGTCACACTGGACTTGAAACGCTAATTCTGTTCCTATGTCTCTCCAAATGCTGTCAGACCTGCTAAGTTTCTCCAGAATAGGCACAGCTCAAAATTTCAATTAAATAAACGACTATGGATACTGGAAATAAAAATATACAAATTGCTGCAGGATCTTGGAGCTTTGTAGAACGGCACTTAGCCAAAAGATTAACTCTGAATTCACTCCAGAATATGCTGCCAGACCTGCATAGTTTGTTCAGCAATTGCTTTTTTTGAACAAGTTCTAAAATTATGTGTCAAAGCTGCTCATACGCCCTGTTCAGCATGGACTTCCATACACAAGGAAGTAAACGATAACACAAGGTGCACAAATTCCTTGGTTCCATAAGTTTGGCATCACTGATACTACAGAGCTCTTAATCATGGTCAGGGAGAGAAACAGGGAAATACATTCACTTCAAACACAGAAGATGTCATTGCGGGAAAGGAAAAGATTCAGATGAATACGTTAAAGTGTTTGAGTAATGTAACAAGTTGGAGGTGTGACACCCGTGAGAAACCCTCAGCAGAATGAGGATATGAAAATGGAAGTTTTACCACATCAGAAACCGGTTTAGGTCACTGAGTACAGGGCTGATGGGTGAATGGGTCTCGATATGATCTGCGGGACGGTCAGGAGAATGGAATCGCAGATATTGCAGTTCGAACTGGTTCTATCATATGATGCTGTGGACAATTTTTCGTCACTGAATGAGGGGTGAACGTGCCAGAGTCAGAATCATGTGTATCTAAATGTAATGATACCGTTAAAGCTACCACACTTGACTGTTAGGATTCCAAACATCAGGGCTAACATCTGGGAGAGAGGGAGATATTATCCCCAGACTAACTGATCAGATCTAAGATTTGCAGTCCTGCCACATCCAGTCATAAATATCAACGGACCATTCAAAAACTTACTGGAGGAGTGGACTCCAGATATATCCTAAATAATGGATCCACCCTGTACATCAGTGTAAAAGACAACAATACAGTGTATGCACCATCCTCAGCCAGAAGTGTTGTTTGGATGATGCAGATCACCCTCGCCATGATGCACATGGAATCACAGATGCCAGTCTTTCATCAATTCAATTCGCTGCACGTGAGATGAACAAACAGCTGAACACAGTAGATACGACAATGGCAATGAGCCGTGACACCATTCCTGTAATAGGACTGAAGACTTGTGCTTCACAACAAGCCGTGTCCCTGGGGAAGCTGTTTCATTCCAGCTCCAACTCTGACATCTCCAAGGCAATGCGGAAAATTACTCAATTATGTCCAGTCCGCAAAGAGGAGAATAATTAAAATCTGACAAATTCCCACCCCATCAGTCCCATCTCGATACTCAAACTGGTGGGAGTTCTTTCTGACAGAGTTGTCAAGCAGCACAGAAATAATCTGCTCAGTGTGGTTACTGATCGGTCACAATGTGGAGATAGTGCTGTTGTGGAAAAGACACTGGATTACTAATCGAGACCAGGCAAATGCTCTGTCAGCTGGTGGAAGTTAAAAACAATTAATAACATATAAATATCTAAAATCTGGTGTCAGTAATGGTGACCCTAAAGCCATTGTCGATTGCAAGCATCTATTCCTTTCCCCAATGTACTTACAGGAAGTGAATCTCCCGTGTTTTCTTTGTCTGGCCTAAAATGGACTCCAGCCACACAGACATGTGATAAGCTCTTCAATGGTCTCCGAAACGGCCAAGTAAGACACTTAATTGTATCAAACTGTTTCGAGTACTTCAAGGGTAAAACCATACCCAATGCCCAGCACTAGACTCGGTATCGGAAAAGGGAATGGGAGACACAGTCCTGTCGACCTGAAGTGATATCCTTCTGAACATGTAAGAGCTATTGACAACATTTACAGAGCTTTCCCACAGACTGCACAGAAACATCAGGAAAGGAGGAGGACATTCAACACATTGAGGCTTCCCCATTCTAGCTAATGGAGAAAATTTCCTCAGTGCAGTTTTCCTTACACAGTGTTTCGTATCCCTTAATATGGTTAAACATCGTGAAATATGTGATATGCTGTCGTCACTATTGCCCATCAATTTTGCGCCTCCAATCAATATACAGATCGTTCTGTGGTGACAAATGCCTATTAATCATGATATGGCTGCAATGCCGTTCATGAATTGCCATCCCAACGTTGGCTGAACAGCAAAACCCAAGCTCGTGATCCTCTATCTGCAAAATGCACACTCAGTGTGTTCAACTAAAACAGGGATGCAATCCGCTCTGCAAGCCTTGAAACTGAGCCTCACACTGGAAATTGTAGTCTACGTTTCGAAGAAACACCATTTCAAACTTGGGGAGAATTTCGGGGAGTACTGGAATTCCATGGCAGCATCCCTGTGGTGCACTTTTGGACATCAATCTCCAATCTCAAAGCAGCATTCTAACACCATGCTCTGTATTTTAACACTAAATTGACTTGGATGCAATATGGAAAGTCCTTGATGAGTGCGAATTGTTCCCTTTTTAATAAGAATAGATCCCGTACAGTGTGGAAACAGGCCCTTCGGCCGAATCAGTCCACAAGGAGTAGCCCATCCAGACCCATTTCCCTCTGGCGCTTGCACCTAACGCTATGGGCAATTTAGCATGGTCAATTCACCTTACCTGCACATCTTTGGGCTGTGGGAGGAAACGGGAGCACCCGGAGGAAACCCACGCAGACACAGGGAGAACTGGCAAACTCCACACAGACAGTCGTCCAAGGAGCGAATTCTACCTGGGACCCTGGTGCTGTGAGGCAGCAATGCTAGCCACTGAACGACTGTGCCACTTGAGGTGCCTGCAGAATACCTGGGGATTCTTCTTAATCTTACCCTGCCAGCAAGTTTCCATGCCCCTGTTTTAGTCAGTCCCCTTCAAGTGATTGATTTGCTTCTTCTTTCTATTTTAAATGGCCTGCCACTTATCCTGCCATTATTTGCCTAAAACGTAGATTAGACAGCCAGAGAAACAGTTTGTTTATTTCCAACTTGTCATATGTTCAGTGAATTTTCTAAATTTCACTGCGGTCACCTCTCAATCTCGCCGTTTGAGGGATTAATCTGGAGAATGTCCATTGAACTTCCTCTGCCGTCAGCATATTCTTTCTCAGATTGAGTCACTAACACTGTACACAGTACTCCAAATACAGTCTCACCAACATGCTGTGAAACTGCTTTAACATGTCCTTCCATCTATATTCTGATTCCCTTAAATGAAGGCGAACATAACTTTAACTTTCCACTTACATATATTCCTCAAAATCCCTTTCACATTTTTTTTATTAACTCACTGTATGAGTTCTTACCGAAAGTCTTCTGAAAATCCAAATATGCCAATTCTACTGGTTCCCCATTATCTATGCTGTAAGAAACAATTTCAAATAATTCCGAAGTTTGTCAAGTATGATTTCTCTGTCAGAAACACATGCCGATACTCTCAAATGTTACTGTTAATTTCTAAATATCGAACATAATGTGATACGTAGTAGATTCCAACGGTTTTCTTACAGATGTTAAGTTAATTGGTCTGCAATTCTCCACACTGTCTCCTCTTCCGTTGCAGATGTTCGGATCCATTCCATTCACCTACAATTCTTGGAACACGTTTTCATCCTTCCATTTATCTACAATGGCTTCAGGCCTCTGCACAAAGTGCAGGAAAATAAAACACAATCATCGACAGCACAGTTAATACTTCTCTGCTGATATATTGCTAATATTTTGATGTGAAGTACATCTGGTTTGTCAAACTTAGAAATGCGCAATCCAGCTACAGGTTCAGGTCCTACCTTGTTACTGACATAAATTGACTTTATGTCTTTAGTGTCAAAAGTTCCATATGATCATTTGGTAATTCTGGGTGATTTTCTGGCTCTTCCTCCATGAAGACACATGCAAAGTAACTGGTTGATATCTCGGCCATTTCCCTGTTTCCAACAATATATTCTCCTCTCCCGATTACACAATTTCCTATTTGACCTTGCTTTATTTTGTTTTATTTGAAATACAGATTGCAGATTTATGCAGATTTTGTGCTCTCTCCATTGTGAAAACGGCCCTTGGGCCCAGCAGTTCCACGCTGCCCCTACGAAGAAGAACCCACACAGACCCATTTCCATACGATTCTACGTTTACGCCAGACTAATGCACCTCATGCACACATCCCTGAACACTATGGAGCAATTTAGCATGGCCAATACACCTAACCTGCAGATCTTTGGATGGTGGGAGGAAACCGAAGCGCCCAGAGGAAACCAACAGAAACAGGGGGAGCATTGGAAACTCCACACAGACGACTTTCTGAGTATTCTCACGTTTTCACAATGTCTGAAATTCTTCTGAAGTCACTTCCTATGATTAATATAATTTTTAATTTCTTATGTTAACCATCATTAAGTCACTTCCCCTGTCTTTGGTAATTGTACCTTTAAAAAATAGACGTATTTTTAAGACTATGCAATATTTCTATAGATCTGCTGGTCCTGAGCAGATATATCCAATAACACAGCAATCGGGGAGAGAAGAAATTGCGGGAGCCCTGGCTGATAATTTTGCATCATCGTTAGCCTCATGTGAAGTCACCGAAGGCTGATGGGGAGCGAATGTTGTGCCCTTATTCAAGAAGAGCTGCAACGAAGAACATAGGAACTATAAACCTGTTAGCTTCACAACTGTGATAGGTATGTTAATTGAGAAGGCTCTGAGATAAGATATACGTACATTTGGAAAGACACCGAGCGGTCAGCACGGCTTTGTGCATGGAAGATCACAAATTACTAATGTTTAGCGTTCTTTGATGAACTGACCAGGAATGTTGACGAAGGTAGGGGGAATAAACGTCGTCTACATAGATTTCAGAAAGTCCTTTAGATTAGATTAGATTCCCGACAGTGTGAGAACATGACCGCCGGCCCAACAAATCCACACCACCCCACCGAAGAGCAAGTCACCCTGACTAATGCACCTAACACTACGGGCAATTTAGCATGACCAATTCACGTAACCTGCAAATCTTTGGACTGTGGGAGGAAACCAGAACACCCGGAGGAAACCCACGCAGACACGTGAGAATGTGCAATCTCCAAACAGTCAGTTGCCTGAGGCGGGAATTGAAGCCAAGTCCCTGGCGCTGAGAGGCAGCAGTCCGAACCACTCAGCCACCGCGTCGCCCCAAGTTTCCACGTGATAGGCTGCTCTGAACTGTTCGATCACATGGAATTCACAGGGAGCTGGAAAACTCAACACACAATTGGCTTGATGGTAGGTAGCAGAGTGTCATGGTGGAAGGATGCTTGTCGGACTGGAGGCCTGTGGCAAGTGGAATGCCTCAGGGGTCTGTGCTGGGACCATTGCTGTTATCTCTATCAATGATTTTGTTGAGAATGTACAAGGCACGATTAGTAATTTTGCTGATGACAATAAAATAAGCGGTATCGTGGACAGTGAGGAAGGTTATCAGAAATTAAAGCCGGACCTCGATCTGCTGGGGTAGTGGGTCGAGAAATGGCAAATGGAGATTCATATAGATTAAGGTGAGGTCTTGCATTTTGGAAAATCAAATCAATGTAGGAGTTTCATGGTGAATGGTTAGGCCTTAAGGAGTGCAGTGGAACAGAAGGTCCTTGGAATTCAGGTGCACGGATCTCTCAAAGTAGAGTCACAGGTAGACGACAGTGAAGAATGCTTTTGACACACTGGCTTTCATCAGTCAGGGAATTGAACATCGAAGTTTGGGAGTAACGTTGCAGTTATACAGGATGTTGGTGAGGCTGCGCTTGGAATACTGTGTTCGGTTTTGTTCAATTTGCTCCAGGAAGGATGTGATGAAATTGGAAAAAGTGCAGGAGATATTCACAAGGATATCGCCAGGACTCAATAGTTGGGTTATAGGGAGAGTTTGGACAGGCTAGGTAATTTTTCTTTAGAGTGGACAAGACTGAGATGATATATTACAAAAGTACATAAAATCATGAGAGACATGGATAGGGCGAATGCACTCAATCTTTTTCCCAATGCTGTGAATCATAGACTAAAGGGCATCAGTTTAAGGTCAGAGGGGAAAGAATTAAAGGGAACCTGAGGGGCAACGTTTTTTACACAGAGGCTGGTACACATTTGGAATGAGCAGCCAGTGGTTGAGGGGGTTACATTAACAACATTTAAAAGGAATTTGGACAAATGCATGGATAGGAAAGGATTAGATTGAAACGGGGGCAGTGGCAGGGAGATCAGGTTACTGTGAATGCACAGTTTGGTTGGAATGGACCGGTTTGGAACAAAGGATCTGCCTCTGTGCTTTAGGACTCTATGACGCTAACAACCATTGCTTGTCTCCCAATGAATGCCATATTGTACTTTCCCAATTCACTGGAGTGAACATGACCCTCCAGCCTCTAGGCTTCCATTATGTTTGACCATCATGTTCAACAGTCGATATTATATGCAGATGCCGTGTAAAATGCAACATATTAATGTCACTTTTCGTCAGAACAAGTTTATTAATTAGTCCTTCTGAGCACACATCACCAAATCCAAACTAACCTTGTCTCTAGTTTGGATCACAACAGACTCTTCAAGCTACCTGATACACACTTCTACATAGAACATAGAACATCGAACAATACAGCACAGAACAGGACCTTCGGCCCGTGATGCTGTGCCGAACATTTGTCCTAGCTTAAGCCTCCATTCATGTATCTATCCAATTGCCGCTTAAAGGTCACCAAAGATTCTGATTCTACCACTCCCACAGGGAGCGCATTCCATGCCCCCACCACTCTCTGCGTAAAGAACCCATCCCTGACATCTCCCCTATACCTTCCACCCTTCACCTAAAATTTATGCCCCCTTGTTACACTCTGTTGTACCCAGGGGAAAAGTTTCTGACTGTCTACTCTATCTATTCCTCTGATCATCTTATAAACCTCTATCAAGTCACCCCTCATCCTTCGCCGTTCCAATGAGAAAAGGCCTAGCACTCTCAACCTATCCTCGTACGACCTATTCTCCATTCCAGGCAACATCCTGGTAAATCTTCTCTGCACCCTCTCCAAAGCTTTCACATCTTTCCTAAAGTGAGGCGACCAGAACTGCACACAGTACTTCAAACTTGGCCTAACCAAAGCCCTGTACAGTTGCAACATCACTTCACCACTCTTGAATTCAATCCCTCTGCTAATGAACGCTAATACACCATAGGCTTTCTTACAAGCTCTATCCACCTGAGTGGCAACTTTCAAAGGTCTATGAACATAGACCCCAAGATCACTCTGCTCCTCCACCTCACTAAGAACCCTACCGTTAACCCTGTATTCTGCATTCTTAATTGTCTTTCCAAAATGGACAACCTCACACTTGGCAGGGTTGAACTCCATCTGCCTCTCCTCAGCCCAGCTCTGCATCATATCTAAGTCCCTTTGCAGCCGACAACAGCCCTCCTCACTATCCACAACTCCACCAATCTTTGTATCATTTGCAAATTTACTGACCCACCCTTCCCTCATCCAAGTCATTAATTAAAGTTACAAACAGCAGAGGACCCAGAACTGATCCCTGCGGAACTCCACTTGTAACTGGGCTCCAGGATGAATATTTACCATCTACCACCACTCTCTGACTTCGACCGGTTAGCCAGTTTTCTATCGAATTGGCCAAATTTCCCTCTATCCCCTGCCTCCTGACGTTCCGCATAAGCCTACCATGGGGAACCTTATCAAATGCCTTACTAAAATTCATGTATACTACATCCACTGTTCTACCCTCATCCACATTCTTGGTCACCTCCTCAAAGAATTCAATAAGACTTGTAAGGCAAGACCTACCCTTCACAAATCCGTGCTGGCTGTCCCTAATCAAGCAGTGTCTTTCCAGATACTCGTAAATCCTATCCCTCAGTACCCTTTCCATTACTCTGCCTACCACCGAAGTAAGACTAACTGGCCTGTAATTCCCGGGGTTATCCCTATTCCCTTTTTTGAACGGGGCACAACATTCGTCATTCTCCTGGCACCACCCCCGTTGACAGTGAAGACGAAAAGATCATTGCCAACGGTAATGCAATTTCCTCTCTTGCTTCCCACATAATCCTAGGATATATCCCGTCAGGCCCGGGGGACTTGTCTATCCTCAAGTTGTTCAAAATGTCCAACACATCTTCCTTCCTAACAAGTATCTCCTCTAGCTTACCAGTCCGTTTCACACTCTCCTCTTCTACAATACGGTCCCACTCGTTTGTAAATACTGAAGAAAAGTACTCATTCAAGACCTCTCCTATCTCTTTTGATCGGACCTACCCTTGTTCTCGTCATTCTCATGTTTCTCACATAACCAAGAATGCCTTTGGGTTATCCTTGATCCTATCCGCCAAATATTTTTCATGCCCTCCCTTTGCTCTCCTAATCCCTTTCTTCACTGCTCTGTCTGAACCCTGTTTCCTCAACCTTATGTAAGCCCCCTTCTTCCTCTTTACAAGACATTCAACCTCCCTCGTCAACCAAGGTTCACTCACACGACCATTTCTTTCCTGCCTGACATGTACATACATATCAAGGACACGTGGTATCTGGCCCTTGAAAAAGTTCCACATTTCCACGACATCCTATGCTCCCAACTTATGCTCCTCAGATCCTGTCTTACAGCATCGTAATTACCCTTCCCCCAATTGTTAAACCTACCCTGTTGCACGCACCTATCTTTCTCCATAATCAAGGTGAAAGTCACAGAATTGTGGTCACCATCACCAAAATGTTCACCCATTCTGGAATTTATTTTTCACAGCATTAGCAGTCACTTAGTTTACGCAGTTTAGATGTAACGTGAGATAATTCAGTATTCCTGCAGCACCAACAATGCCAATTTTCCACAGCATAAGATATACAAAATTGGCACGACAATTTTGCACGGCAGAACACACCAATGCTTGTTTCTCATTGCTAAGATTCTCCCAAACCGATTCTGTGAGGTCTGAGGGGCAGGGTCGGTGGCATTATTAGTGACAGACTTAGAGAAGACGTTCATTGAGGCTCACCTCGACTCTGAGATGATCTGAAAAAATGTCCAGCAATGCAGGACATTCTGCATCCTCGTTCTGCCAGGATAAGTGTCACCGTAAACTCTCTGCTCCCTCACACTCACTGTATATCTGTTGTAGCACCTACCCCGAACAAAGCTCATGCTCTATCTCCAAATAAAGTTAATGTACACCCACTCTCACTTGAATTAAGCACCTTTCTTCCATCATTTGTCTGTCGCCTATGCAATACCTCCACACAAATAACACCTTATGGATTCTGCACTGTGGACTGACACCCTCCAGACACCTCACCATTTAGCAACCCTCTCCCCCACCACCACCTACAACAGTACGAGCAGCTCATTCCCCAGTTCCCTTTCTCCCATTCCAGGATAAACAAGACAGAAAGGGCCAAGCTGGATGGTGGACTGTCCGATATCCGTTCCCTTTCCCCCCTCTCCCCGCCATGTTGGAAGGACTCCAGCATGAGCCGGAGGGGACCGAGTGAATTGCATGGAGATTCTGTAATATCCACATCCAACCAACTGAGTAAGAAACAATGTTCTGTGGAGGGCGATACTCACTTTAACCGCTCTGTCTGTTCTGCTACTTCTTTTCCTCCCAAAACAACAAATATCCCATTGAAGAATGATGCAGAAATACTTAGAGAAATATGTAAACACGCCAATATACTAACACTCACAGCACATGCGATGAGACGGATCCGCACACATGTAGAGGCATACAGAGACATACCCAGTCACACACAAACAGACTTAAACAGATAACACGCAGAGGCTAATACACGGAAGAACAAATGTATACAGACAAATACACAGATACACAAATACATGAACAAACAGACGCACATGCAGACAGAAACAAAGAAACACAGGCACTCGAGTCTATAAGCCAGAGACAGATAGGTTTTTGATGAATAAGGGTACCAAGGGTTACAGAGAGAAGTCACTAGAATGATGTTGAGAAACGCTTCAGCCATTATTAAATGGCATTCAGACTCGATGGGCTGAATGGCCTAATTCTGCTCATTTTTTTTTCATGCTCGTGTGGTGTTATGCTATCTGGTATTCTCTTCCTGGGACAGGAATGGAGAATGAGTTTAATACATATTTGATTGGAAGGAGTCAGTGGTAATTTTGGACAGGTTTTGAGGGCTGTATAGTCTATGTCTATTCCTACTTATTCTGTCCTTATGTTTCAAAAAAGGTGGCAATTTGATGTTAGTTTAACACAGTTTTAAAATAATGGGTCCTGCAATAAATAAGGACGTTCGTTTCCCTTTTGTGTTGTGCTATCTGTGGTGCCCTTTTTCCTCAGAGAGCTAAAAAGACGCGATTAGTGAAGATATTCAAGGCTGAGCTCGAGTGATCTTTGCCAGACAGGGGAGTCAGTGTTTATTGGGAACAGACCGGAGATGGGTGGTCAGTCACACTCGGATCAGCCATGAGCATTCTGAATGGTGCTCCGAATGGCCAACTGCTGCTCCTATCCATGAAGTTAGTCTGCAGATGTAGCAAGTGGTTTGAAATGATGTTGTTTCTGGGAAAAGGTATCGGGTTTAATCGTAACAATGTTCTACTGCATTTGGACAGCAAGATTGCAGATGCTGGAGGTCAGAGTCGAAACGTGTCGCACTGGAAACGCACAGCAAGTCAGGCAGCATCAGAGAAGTAGGAAAGTCAATGTTTCGGGCATAAGCCCTTCATCAGGAATGTGCCCGAAACATGCCTCTCCTCCTTCCTGTACACACGTTCCTGGGAGGTCTTTTGATATGAAGAATTATCAGTTTAGGTATTGGATGCGAAATATTTTTGAACCACACACGATTTTGAGAAAAGGATACCTGGTCGTGTCGTTTCGTGGCTAGTTGGTGTTCATGGATGCTTTCTTCCTGTTTGTCCTATGTAGTGTTTTGTGCAGTCCTTGCATGGCATTTGCAAAATCACTGTAAATGCCGGAGGAAACATCACAGAAGCGCTTCACAGGAGGCTCTCAAGCACTGAGGATCTCACCTAGACAGGGGACGAAATGTCTGCAACACAAATTCCCAGGTCGGCGAACAGGACCACAACGAAGGGCTTCACACTCTGTCATAACATTGATTTTAACGCAGATATAATGAAGACATCAACCGATTTCTTAAAATTATGCAGACACATGTAAACATCCCATCAAATTCTACAGCTGGGATTTTTTTTTTTTTTGTTGCTAAGGAAAGGCACTATGTACAACAGCAATAATGTTGCATTTGCATATAGCACCTTATCATCAATTACAGAGAATGTTCAAGGAAATCACACATGATCCTTTTTGGTGTTCAGTTGGCATTATTGCATATTTTAGTACAGGGAGGGAGAAAAATGTTACCTGCCTCAGAAGCAGCAGCCTAGTGCCCTCTCTCTCTCTCTCTCTCATTTTGTTCCGCGTGACAAGAGAAAAAAAATCCTGCGCCATCTTTACCAATCGTGGAGGTTTCCTGATGAAAGATTCTTTGGCATCTTTCCGCTATCTGACGCAAAGCGAATTGAACCAAATCCAACAGTTCCGGGGAGATATCCCATTACCAGCAGCTTGTGTGAGCGGAAGAACTTCAGAGGACAGAATAACATTTGGGACATTCTGTCATCTTTCCATTTGTTACGAGTTCAGCCATTATGAAACTCTGGAAAGTTTTCATTTTTCTGTTTTGTCTTAAAGTTTGTGTGTTCATGTGTGCATGCAGCTGCACGTTTGTGTGTTTGTGACATTTTTCTAGAAGATGAGCCAGGTTGATATTTATATTATTGGCCTAATCACTAAACTTTGAATTTTGTTTTAACCAGTGGAGGTGTTTGACTGCAAAAGGAATCAGTGACCCTGTAACATTGGATGGAACACGAATGAGAAATTCTGAAAGTGCTGTACAAGTGGGAATTCCTTTTCCCAGAAGTTTGTGATGTGTATGTGTTTGCATTGAACAGAGAATTGAATGAAGGAAAATGGTGCATAAGAAAAGTGCTTCTAAGACCACAACCAGATCAGCCACGAACGTAGTGCCTGGTACAGCAGTGGCAATGTGGTTAATAACTCACTCCTGCTCCTAACTAAAATATTTCAATGTTCTATTCAGCCCAGCACGGGAGCAGATTGGTGTGGGTTGGGAAATGTTATTTGGAAATCCACTTTAGGTTCGAATGACGTCTCAGGTCTCTTTACAGAGAGCCTCCTCTCTGCATCTTGTGCTTCATTTGTTGGTCACATAGTGAACACAGATTCACTGTGAATACGGCCCACAGACATCGCTCAGAGATGATACACAAAATACTTTGCTCTCTCTGACTGCAATATTCAGGAAAGTTACAGCCAGTAACTTTCCAGTTACAGGATATGAGCACATAAGGAACAGGATGAGGTAATTGGGCCAGTCAATCCTGCTGTGCCATTGTATACCAACATGGCTGATCCACTGTCAGCATCAGCTCCAATCAATTCCCAATTCTTCACACCCTTCAACTCAATGATAGTGTGCAAAAAACAATCTACCTCCTCTCTTTCAGCGATCTAGCTCCCTGGACTCTCTCGTCCAGATAGTTCCTGGCATTCACTACCCTCTGTGAGAAGAAAACACTCCCCACATAGACACAATAATCTATTGATATGTTCAAAAGAGGTGAACACAGGAGCCCATCTAAGATTGACAGACCATGACATCAAGGCAGGAGTTGGCTCAGGATGGTATCAAGGAACGCTGACTATATTAAGTTTAGTGGGCGTCAGCCACAATATCTCCTCTGGTTGGGATCATACGTAGCACAACGGAAGATAAGCGTGGTTTGTGGACATCAATCCTTTCAGTCCCAGGACATCACTGCCGGAGATCCTTAGGGGAACTTCCTTAGCACAAACAGCTCCAGCTGCTGCATCGATCCTTTCCTCCACCATAAGATCAGAAGTTGTGATGGTCACTGACGATCAAGCAATTTTCAGAACATTTTGTCCACTATCAGCTCCTGAACTAGTCTATGTCCATATGCAGCAAGACCCGGACAACATTCAGGCTTATGCTGTTAATGTGTCAGTAACATGCATGTAACAGCACGGCCAGACACTGCACATTTCCACAGTTCAGAGAGGAGCTCATTCAGCATCTCAAGGTGGTTGCACATGGGTATGTGGGAGTCATTCAATCCATCAAAACGAATGAACAAGAAGAGGGACAAACCATTTAACCCTTCTGCCTGTTCCACAGGAAAAGAAGCAGTCTGGTCAGTGCATCTAACTTCTAAACAGGGACGTGTAAAGTCCAATCAGACCCTTGAACGTGTTCCATGCGACCAGGACGAGAACATTCATCTCCTCAAGGGCTTATGCGGGAAAAGGAGGGTGTAATTGATGCTCCAAAGTGACAAACCAATGGAGCAGAGACTGCACTCAGAGACGGCTCCATGATGTTCCTCATGGCCCCATTGCATGTGGAACGTGTGCTATTTTAACATGGTGTCGTGATAGTGAGGAGAGAAGCCAAATATTTTGTGCGATATCTCAAGGAGGCATCTTCCACGTCCGAGAAGACAGACCCATGTCCTCCATTGAGGACAGAGCTGTTGGAAATAGTTAACCGTTTTAGAGTGAAGGTATTGTGGCTGCTGTCAGGATTGTGGATAACATGACGTTCAGTGCAAAATCACACACACCGAATGCACTGTATTAATATGGGGAGACTGTATGCAAAGCCTGAACCTTTCTCTGTCAATCGACATGGAGAGTGGGGTTGATGTAGGGGAAACGTTCTCAGAGGCACTTAAACTATCGAGAATTGTAATCTGAGTAAAAAACCAAACAATGGAATTTATCACGTTCATAGTGTCTGTTTAGAACATAACGAGTGATTGTCCATTCCCCTCAAGTTTCAATGCAATCACCTCATATTCTCTCACAGCGCTACAGATTAATCTTCACTCACTCCTCATGGTACCATAATCCCAGTGATTTGTCTGTTGACACTCTTTCACACTCTCTCTGTGACGAGGAGATCATTCCTTATAAAGGAGAGAAAATCTGCCCACAATACCCTAAATACTGCCTCAACAAGACTTTCACGATAATTCAATTCCCTCACTTTGCCGTCTCTTTCTTTCCTGTGGTGTGAAAATGCCATTCCTTCTCTGTGCCCTGAAACTGACGGGAAATTTACAAGTTCCTTACGACTCTACATCAACATCAATAAAGCCAACACCAAACATGGAGATGAATATCACTCTTGTGAAGAACTTCAAAGATATAGAATACACCTAAAACAAGGAATGGTCACCTACCTGAATGGAAATGAGCTGTCGGAATATGATAAACAGGCAGAGGCAGGAGCTATCTTTCCTTTGTTGTTCCCTCACGGGATGTGTACAGCCCTGGGCAGGCCAGCATGTTATACTGATCTAAACCTGAGTGGCTGCTTCAGCTGTTCCACGGGACAGTAAAGAGTAAACCACATTGCTGTGGGATTGGAGTCACACGGAGACCGGACCAGGCAAGGATGACCCATTGCCTTCTCGAAAGGACATGAGGCAAGCAGATGGGCTTTTGCTCACAAATGATAATGGGTTCATTTTCATTGTATCAACTTCCTTCACGAGATATCAATGGATTATTATTAGATGGCAGTAGGTTAAGAGTCAATGAATTGAGTACTATACACTGTTTTACATCTGACAGATTCTGTGCAGAGAACAATTTAAACATCTCAAGTGCAATTATTTTGTAATTGACACGTGGTTTGAAGAGACTTGAAGAAACAGCTGTATCGGATTTAACAAAAGCACAAACGATGGTTCATTTAGGAATTGCACTGAGGCTGAGGGGGCGTCTGGGATATCATAATGGTGGTATTGGACAGGATTAGTGGATGGGGAGGATATGATAATGTACATCTGTGCAGGACAGAAAGGATTATGGAGCTTGAGAGCAGTCCGGTTCCTTCTCGCATATCAGTGAATAATTTGTAAATAGTAATTTGCTTTATATACTTTATGAGCAAAGGAATTTTTGATTGAAACCGAAGACATTGATTTCCATTTTCTAAAATTTGCATATCATGAGCGGAAATTCAGTTCAACCCAGTGTAACAGTCAAAGAGAATGACTTACTACGAGTACCAACTATAGTGAGGATGGGATAGGAAGCACCTTGAATAATCCAAAGCATTTCCTGGATCCGCCATGCTAATGATATCCAAGCCTGAGAAAGAACGGATTAACTCCTGTCCATTGTTGGAACATTCAAATCGAATGTTCACAGATTCTGATCCATTGATGGAACATTCGAGTGTAATGTTCGCAGATTCTAATCTCTCCTCCCTTCTCTTTGGAGCTGCTGATCCCTGTTAGAGCTGTCGATGATACTCCCTCTCACACTACGGGGCAATGCATTGACAGTGCCCATTTATCGTTTAACAATGGAAACCCTCCACTGGGATAATTAGAATCCACAGAGATTGACAATAATCACAGTCGGTGAACAAATAGCTCCAGTTAACCCCTTTCAATTCAATATTAATTTTATTAAAATTCAAAATAACGTTTAACATTTACACTTTCAGCATGGGATATGTGGGAGTGACTGGGAGAAGACATGTTGGAGATACCACATTATTTGTGTGTAATCATTCAATCTGCCTTGGATATGACAGTAATGACAGAGGAGTGTTGGAACATAAACCAGTTTCTCCATTTATAAATGGAAACTTATCGCCTGAAATTATTGATCCGTGATTCTATTGATGATGATTTTTTTAAGCCATAATCTGATGGGAAAATGTGTTTAATAAACATGGATTATAACAGGCAAACTGCATGGATATGTTACAGAGAATTATACGTGACAAATACCATTCAGATTATTATTTGAGGATCAGAAGGGGCAAGTGAGGGTCATGTTGTTGAGGTTATTGATGTCAATGAGCGATGATGAAGTATCATTTATTGGACTTCAATTACTGTGTGATGATGACATTGGGGAGGAGACAGGGGAATTGGAGGAAATGGCTGCTGCGACTGGAGGGAGAGATAATTATATTGCCAGTCATCAGTATTGGAACGGGCCTATTTTTAAATCATAAGGTCAGAATCAGGACGCATCTATAGTGAGGGATGAGGACAAACAACATTAACCATAAGACCAGAAGACATAGCAGCAGAAATTTGGCCTTTCAGCCCATTGAGTCTGCTCCGCCATTTGATCATAGCTGTTAAGGTTCTCAACATCACACCCCGCTTTCTCACCATAACCCTTGATCCCCTTGACAATCAAGAACCTATCGATCTCAGTCTTAAATATACAGAATGACCTGGTCTCTACAGCTTCTGTGGCCGTGAATTCCATAGATCCCCGACTCTCTGGCTGAATATGTTTCTCCTTATCTCTGTTCTAAAAGGTCTTCCCTTTGTGCTGGGCCGAGTCCTAGTCTCTCTTATCAATAGAAACATCTTTCCAACATCCTCTCTGTCCACGCCATTCAGTATTTAGTAAGTTTCAATTAGATGCCGGGATCATTCTAAACTCCATCAAATATTTACCCAGAATCATCAAATGTTCAACATATGTTAAGCTTTTTATTCCTGGAACCATTCCTTTGAATCTTCTAAGAACATCCTCCAGTGCATGTGGATTCTTCCTGAGATACGGGGCCCAAGACTGCACACAATACTCTAAATGTAGTCTGACCAGAGCCTTATACAGCCTCAGATGTATATCCCTGCTTTTATATTCAAACCCTTTTCAAATGAATGGCATCATTGTATTTGCCTTGCTAACTACTGACAAACTGTAAGTCTACCTTGAGAGACTCCTGGACTATAACTCCCAAGGTTCTTTGCACTTCAGTCTTCTGATTTTACTCTTAATATTGAAAATAGTCCATGCCTCTTGTCTTTCTGGTAAAGAGCACGACCACACACTTTCGCACACTACACTCTATCGAGCAGGTCTTTACTCAATCTCCCAAACTGCCTACATCCTTCTGCAGGGGAACGTGAGGACTGAAGATGCAAGAGATCACTGTACCCCCAAAGGTGTGGCGCTCGAAAAGGACAGCCTGTCAGGCAACATCCGAGGAGCAGGAGGTGCGACATTTCAGGCATAAGCTCTTCGTCAGGATTGAGGAGGGTGGGCGGAAGGGGGCTGAAAGATAAATAGGAAAGGGTGAGGCTGGGGGGATGGTAGTGTGGAAGGCGATAGTTAGACGAAGGTGGGTTGTGTCGTGAAGGTCAGAGAAGATGGACAGATTGGACAGTTCAAAGGGACAGTGCGAAGTTGGAGTGTGAGATCTGAGATAAGGTGGGGGAAGGTGAGTTGAGGAAACTGGCGAAATTGACATTGATACCGTGTGGTTGCACGGTCCCAAGATGGAAGACGAGGTGTTGGGTGACTTGGGTTTGGCTGTGGAGCAGCCCCAGGACTGGCATGTCTTTGGCGGATTGGGAGGGAGAGTTGAAGTATTCGGCGATAGGGTGGTCGGGTCATTGTGTGTGTGTGTGTGTGTGTGTGTGTGTGTGTGTGTGTGTGTGTGTGTGTGTGTGTGTGTGTGTGTGTGTGTGTGTGTGTGTGTGTCAGAGATGTTCCCTGAAACGTTCCAAAAGCTGACATTCTACCTCCTCAATGTACAGGAGACAGGGAACAATGGACACAATACAATGTCTGCAGGGTGTGGACCGGTCCTTTGTGGCCTGAGATGGAGGTGAGGGGGAGATGTAGGCACGCGTTTTACACAACTTGGGATGGCAAGGGAAGATGCCGGGAGTGGATGATGGCTTGGTGGAGGATGGGGGCGGGACCTAATGAGGGCGTCGTGGAGGGAATGGTCTCCGCAGAATGCGAATAGGGGTGGGGAAGGAAATATATCTCTGGTGGTGGTGTCTGACTAGAGGTGGCAGAAATAGTGGAGGATGATGACTTTTATCTGTACATTGGTGTGGTGAAAGTTGATGACCATGGCGGTCTATCCTTGTTGTGGTAGGAAGGGTGGTGTTCACGTACAGAGGTGTGGGAAGTTGAGGAGAATCGGTGGAGCACCTTTCTGCAAACTCTCCTCCTCTTTAATGCTATCTGACTCTCTTCATAGCTTTGTACTATCTGAACATCAGGCTGTGAGTGGCAAGGTAGCTTAGTGGTTATTACAGTGCCAGGAAACCAGATTCGATTCCCACTTCGGGTGACTGCCAGTTTGGAGTTTGCACATTCTCCCCATATCTGCATGGGTTCCCTCCGGGTGTTCTGGTTTCCTGCTGCAGTCCAAACATGGGCAGATTATGTGAAATGGGTATGCTTAATCGCCCATAAATTACGTTATTCGTCAGCAGAAAATGGGTCTGCTTGGGTTACTCTTCGGAGGGTTGGTGTGGTGTTATTTTGCCAAAAGGCCTGTTTCCACGTTCTGGTTATTTTAATACTAAAAATTAGCCAAAGTGCCCTCAGTTCCTTCATCTAGATCGTAAACTGTATAATGTGAAATTTGGTGCGCCCAACATTGAGCCTTGTGGAACAATGCTTGTCACTGACTTCTATCGTGGGAAGGCACATTTTACCCTTACTCTCTGCTAGCTTCAATCGATGCTAGCACGTTGCATCTGACACCATGGGTCCCCTTTCTCAATAACCTCCAGTGTAGCAATTTGTCAAAGGACGTCTTGAGGTGCAGGTAGATAATATCCATTGGTTCTCCTAACTTGCTCAGTACTTCCTCAAAACATTCTAGTGGGTTTCTCAGGCATGACCGCCCCTTGATGAAACCATGCTTACTCTGCCCTATTTTACCATCTACATCCAAGTATTCAGAAATCGCATCCTTCATGATGTATTTCAGGATCTTACCCACAACTGAGGTTAGGTTAATCAGTCTGTAATTTTCTGTTTTCTGCATTAATCCCTTGTTAAATGGGGTGTCACGTTAACGATTTTCCAGTTCCACTTTGCCCTTTCCTGATTCTAGTCATTCCTGAAAGATCACAACTAACGCTTGCACTACACCTTCAGCTATCTTCCAAGGCTTGTGTGTAGTCCATCTGGTCCAGATAATTTATCTGCATTCTGTCTATTCAGTTTTCTAACCCGATCTCTTTGGTGATGACCACCATACTCCGTTCATCCCCTCACTCTGTTGAATTTTTGGGAAATTAATCATGTCTTCCACTGTGAAGACTGGTGCAAAGTTCCTCAGCCATTCCTTTGTCCCCCACCACTACCTCTCTGGCATCATTGCCATTATCTACTTTTGCCTCTTTTTTGCACTTTATATATCTAAGTGGCTAGCTTACCCCTTATTTATTTTTTTCCCTCCTTATACATTTTTGTCGCCCACTGTTGGTCTTTGTAAGCTTCCCAATACTCTGGTTTCACACTGTCTTTCACCACATTATATACTTCTCTCTTTTGGTTTGATGCTACCCCTGACTTCCCTCGTCAGCCATGGTTGCCTCATCCTCCCTGTACCATGCCTCTTTCTCCTTGCAATGAATCTCTGCTGTGTCTCCTAAGTTACTCTTAGAGCCTTCTGCCATTGCTGTTCTACTGTCTTTTCTGCTAGGCTACTGTCACCGTCAATCCTACCGAGCTTCTCCCTTATGCCTCTGCAGTTGCCTGTATTCAGCTGAAGTACTGTTGCCTCTGATTCTGTCTTCTGCCTCTCAAATTGCAGTATAAATTCAACCATGTTATGGTCGCTGCTTCCGACGGCTTCCTTCAATTTAAGCTCCCTTATCTAGTCTGCCTCGTTGCACAACACTAAAACCAATATTGCCTGTTCCCTCGTGGATTGCACGACAAGATACTCAAAAACAAAGCATCTTGTAGACATTCCATTAATTGCTTTTCTTACAATCCACTACCAATCTGACTTTCTCAGTCCCCCTCCATATTGAAATCGCCCATGGTCACTGTAACCTTGCTTTTCCTACACATTTTTCTATCTTCTGATGTTTCTGATGGCCCAGCTCCTCACTACTTTTTGTCGGCCTGTATAAGACTCCAACTGTGGTTGCTTTAACATTGTGCTTCCTCAATTTTACCCATGCAGATTCTACACCATCCGACCCTATGTTATTTCTTGCTATTGATTTAATTTCATTTCTTACTAATAAGGCAACCTCACCTCGTCAGCACACCTGCGTAGCTTTTGGATAGGGTGCATACCCTTGAATATTTAGCTCCCAATCCTGATCCCCTTGCAGTCATGTTTCCGTGATGCCCATCACGTCATACCTGCCAATTTGATCTGGGTCACGAATTCATTTACCCTATTCCTTATACTGCATGCATTCACCTACAACACTGTCAGTCCTGTATTAACCAACCCTCCTCTCATTGTCATCCGTCTTCCAATGTGCTTGAAGTTTGTTTTTTAATCATTTCTAGATACTCTATCCTATTTATGTCTGTGATGGAGATTTTAATAATCTATCCTGAATTCTGCACTTTTAACCTTTCTACCGCTCTAGTTATGCGATTCATTCGGACTCTGGTCCCAGCATGGATCCGATAAAGGCTGTCCCATCAGAACATCTACCGCAAACCTGCAGACAACCCCGCAATGCTACACTTCTCCAGCTTCCACCTAAAATATATTAAAACAGCCATCCCGATGGACAAGCCCTATGCATACACCGGATCTGCTCAGATGAGGAGGGACGTGACGGACACCTGGAAGTACTCAAGGATGCCCTCACAAGAACGGGTACGATGCTCAACTCATCGACTGCCAGTTCCGATGTGCCACAGCAAGGAACCGTAATGACCTCCTCAGGACACAGACACGTGCTGCAACTGACAGGGTACCCTTCGTTGTTTAGTACTTCCCTGGAGCTGAAAAATTACGTCATGTTCTTCGGGACCTGCAACACTTTATCAACGAGGATGAGCACCTCACCAAGACCTTCCCCACACCTCCACTACTTGCCTTTAAACACCGCCAAACTTCAAACAGACCATTGTTCGTAGAAAGCTGCCCGGCTCTCAGGACAACTCCATACAACCCTGTCACGGTGCACGCTGCAAGGCGGATCAGAGTGTGGACATAGATACCACTATTACGCGTGGGGACACCTCCTACTTGGACATGTAAGGTACTCATGTGACTCAGCCAACGTTGTCTATCTTATAGGTTGCAGGCAAGGATGCCCGGAGGCATGGTACATTGGGGAAACTGAGCAAAGGCTACGGCAACGGAAGAATGGGCACTGCACAACAATCAACAGACAGGAGGGTTCACTCCCAGTTGGGGAACACTTCAGTGGTCCAGCATATTCAGACTCGGCACTTCGGGTGACAATCCTCCTAGGTGGACTTCGGGACAGGCAGCAGATAATAGTTGCCGAGTTCAGAGGCTGATAGCTAAGTTCGGTACCCATAGGGAGAGCCTCAACAAGGACCTTGGGTTCATTTCACATTGCAGGTAACCACCATTACGCTATACTCCTACACACACACACACACACACACACACAAACACACAAACACACACACACACATACACCCACATACACACGGACACACGTACACACAGACACGCACACAGACACCCACAAACTCCCTGACAGAGACACACATTCCCACACGCACCCAATCACAGAGTTAAGACATTCTGCACTCACTACACAGACACATACACTTTCTCACACTCACAACCCCCAACCCAAACAGACACACACACAGACAGACAAAGACTCACGTGCACACATAAGTGGGGTGAATTTGTCCTTGCAGGGTTACATTGTACTTTGCTCAAAAACTGCATGCATTCATGGAGAACTCTGATCTCAAAATCTGCATGAATTTATGTAAAACTCCGTTATCTCACTTTTTAGATTAGAATCAATCTAAGCATTGTGGCATAGACAGAGAACACAGGGGGCCAAAACCTTCAACATATTGTCTCGTTATCACCATTGTTAACAGCTAACTCGAGTATGCAACTTTTCTAAAAAAAAGGGTTTTGTGATTTAAACATGAAAGAAATGAAACTATCACTGTATTCTAACAGATGAAAGGCTTAACAGACAATCACTTTTTCAATATCTGGTTTCAGTTATGTCACATTGTAAATTTTTGTTTTCAATTCTGTGTTACGATTGAGCCCTCCACTATCACCTGATGAAAGAGCGTCGCTCCGAAAGCTAGAGTGCTTCCAATTAAACCTGTTGGACTATAACCTGGTGTTGTGTGATTTTAAACTTTTTACACCCCAGTCCAACACCGGCATCTCCAAACCATCAGAATGGGTCCTTTCTTCCACAGAAATGTGTTTATTTTGTGTTTATTCAACACAAAATACAGGGACAAAATGATTTTCTCGACAAACCAAAATATGAAATGTACAAAGAGATAAGATTGTTAAATACACTCATGATATCGAGCTATATGAAATGAAATGTGGATTACGAAACCATGGAAATGCTGTCCAAACTCAAATGCATAAAAATCTAATTGAAGAGATAAATCAACCATGGCTAATGAGGCTGGTACAATTGCAACATTTAAAATGCAACTGGATGGGTATATGATTAAAAAGGGATATGGGCTGGATGCTGGCAAATGGGACGATATGAGATTGGAATATTTGCTTCGGCATGGACGAGATGGATCGAAGGGCCAGTTTCCGTATTGTATATCTCTCTGACTCTTCTCTGCGGCCTCATTGTTAATTGTGGGCTCGGAAACCCGATTAATGACCGATGTCAGGCTAATTGCCTTATGATTTCTTGTCTTTTGCTTCCCTTCTTTCCTTGCACAGAGATTTACATTCCGATTTGCCTGGTCTCTGTGACGCTTCCTGAGGACATTTATTTCTGAAAATCCACCACCACTGTCTCCACAATCTTCTCCTCTATCTCCTTCAGAACTTTGGGTTGTTAGCCTTCCAGTCTGTGTGATTTATCCAGCTTCAAACATTGCAGCTTCCACACCACTTTCTCATCAGCACCGATCACTACACTCATCTCTCGCCCCTGACTGTCTTGAAGTTCTGGAATGCTGCTAGTTGTCAACCATTGTGAGGACGTTGCAAAGCACCTATTCATTTCATTCTCCAATTCTTTTCTTCTCCGTTTCTCTGTGGCTGGCCTCGTTTTCAAGTTGCCCAATGTTCACTCTTGCATCTCTTCCTGTTATAAATCTTACCTAAACGCTTGCAGTCTCCTTTCCTATGCGAAGCTAGCTTATACGTTCCATATTCCCCACCTCATTGTTTCTTTTGAATTGTCCTCTGCTGCTATAGAAAGGCTTCCCAGTCTTACCGAGACTGAGGGAGACCATTCCGGGGAATTGACTGCAGCAGGCAACATGTAACTACGCTAATCCTGTTAGCCATCATTGGGTGGCATGATGACACAGCTCTGCTGCCTCACAGTGCCAGGGAGTCGGGTTCAATTCCAATCTCTGGAGCCTATCTGTGTGGCGTTTGTACAATCTCCCCATGTTTGCATTAGGAGAATTAACTCCTTTCGTTTCTCCATTGTCTATCTCTGTGTTTATGCCATCGGCAGTATTTTTGCTTCAGGTCGATGAAGAAATGCGGCAAATGCAACCAGTTTTCGTAAAAAGAGACCCTGGTGTTCAGGCTGCCCTGGGAGTTCAGGAGAATTGCCTGGCCACTTGTGTGAGTGCAGTGTCACTAGTTCCCAAGCTATCCCTCTCAGTCCCTCAGTCCATCCATTTCTGCATGCAGCCTTTCCTCGAACCACCCCTGAGACTCCTCAGAACTCATCGCCTGGCATTGGATGCTCACTAAGCAGGATTGTGTACCCAAAGACACTGGGCACTTTGTGACCCACTGGGGATGCTGGGTAAAGACCCTGCCATTGAAAGGAACAGAATAACTACAATTCAGTTGAATAGCAAAGCAGAGTAAACGGGCTGAATGGCATCCAATGGCGTGGTCTTCATCCAAACCGTGCTTGGATCAGAGTACTCGGGGATCGCACATCCAGGGCTGTAGACAGGACTTTAAACGAAATGGGGTGAGGGAGGGTAAGGTCAGATATTGAGGGAATTAGAAAACCCGAGTTAAAGGAGGAGGTAAGAGTGCTGAACTCAGGAGAAATTATTAAAATCTCCATCACAGACATAAATATGACTGAGTGTATGGAGAGTGTTAGCAACCAAGCTTCAGGCACACTGGACAAACGAGTGACAACGTGAAGAGGAACGGTTAACACATGACTGGAGGTGTTATATCTGAATGTATGCAGTGGAAGGAATCGGGTAAATGAGCTTGTGGCGCAGATCAGAATTGGCAGGTATGACGTCGCAGGCATCACGAAGACATGGCTGTAAGGGTATCAGGTTTGGGAGCTGAATATTCAAGGATATACATCTTGTTGAAAAGATAGGCAGGTGGGCAGAGGAGGTGGGGTTGCCTTATTGGTAAGAAATAAAACTAAATCAATAGTAAGAAATTAAGTCGGGTCAGATGATGGGGAATCGGTGTGGGTAGAATTGAGGTATCGAAAAGGTGAAATAAAAAAACATAATTTAATTCTTGTACAGGCCTCCAAACAATAGTCAGGAGCGGAGGCACAAGATACACCAGAAGAGAGCAAAGATGTGTGGAAAGGCAAAGTTGGAGTGATCATGGGGATGTAAAAAAGAAAGGTTGTTGAGAGTGAGGACGGGCTCAGCCAGTTGGAGGATGGTGGTGGTGTTTGGGTGCAGCTCAGACCTTTGTTCCAGGAAGAAGCGGACAGTCCTGAGACCATCGTAATGGGGATGGGGGGTGGGGAAGCTTTTGGTGGATGTGTCATGGGATGGTACGTCCATGGAAAAGAGGAGGTGGGTGGAACCTGCAAAATGGAAATTCTAAATTGGTGTAAAGTGTCAGATGAATCACGGATGTACGTGGGCAGGGACTGGACCAGGAGGAATTACTGAGTCAAAGTAGGAAGAGATGAGTTGTTTGTAGAAGGTGCAGACTGAAGCAATGTGTCTGCCTGGGCCACCCTGTTGTGGATGTCTGTAGGAGATGGAAATGACCTGTGCAATCAGAGGGCCATCAGCTTGATGCCATTGGCTGGTGTTTGGGAGGGCAGTGTTGGGGGAGGAGGGGATCACCAGGAGAAATTAAATCAGTTATCTCAGTTGATAAAATGGCCTGATGTGCCATGCTGGGGGTCATGGTCTAAGAAAAGACTTGTTATATGTTTTTTTTCTGTCACTTGATTCTTGTTCAGATTGTGCAGCTATTCTGAATTTCTGTATCTCCATCAAGCGTAGACGGCATGTATTTTCTCGCCTAGTGTGGCGTCTAAAGATTTCTTAAACTTTTTTTTTACAGTATGTGCAACAATGGGCGTTTGTTCTAATAATTTGCTTCCAATTCAAGGAAAATGTGAGAATATGATTTCAACTCCGGCAGTGTGATCATTATGTGCAATTTAATTGAATCTTTATCCTCATCACACTCACTCTTTCAAACAAACAATAAATGAATTCATAAATTCTGCAGATTTTCTTTTTCAGCTCGCTCGATTGTTGGGAATGTTACAAAGGACATACTTCAGTGTCACGGAAAATACAAATGTTCCAGTACAAGATGCCAAATCCTGGTCCATTCTAAATTATTCACAAGCTTTATAAATAAAACATGCAGAGGTGGCAGAACGTACGTAAAAAGAGAGTTCAGCTCTGTGTTCAACATGCCATTTCAGGCTCCTTCATAAAAGAGCTTAACTACATCACTCTGCAAATTCCCCAAAATAAGAACAGCAAGAGAATGTCCCACTATTTCCATCGCTGTGAGCATCAAGTGGTGAGGAACACAATCTCCAAGGTTACACAGCATCCTCACTTGAATCAATATCATTGTCCCTTCACCGTCAGTTGTTCATAATCGTGTGGCTCTCTTTGAAACATATCAGTTAGTGTCCCTGCACCACGAGGATCACTGGGGTTCACCACCATATTCTGAATGGAAATTAGACATCGGCAATAAATGCTGGTCTTGCTAACGGAATTCACCTTACAAGAACAACTGACAGGAATCTGCTCTATTAAAGGCATCCATTCTAACTTATCTGATTCCTAACGCAGTTTTAATGAGGCTTTTACTTTGACGTAAGCATCTGATCTTTCCATAACTCCATGCAACTTCCACAAGTGCTTTCGCAATGCTGATTAAAAATCACATTTGCAAGTTGTGCTCATCATTCTGAAAGGGAGAGCCGTTGTGCGCTTGAGAACGCTTTCATTATTTGTCAGTATATAAAGGCAATATCAACGGAGAAACTAAGATCAGGAGTAAGTGTTTGGGCAACTTGAACCAAGTCTGCCATGTGATAAGATCATGGATGATCTGATTGTGGCCAGAAACACACATTCTGCTATGCCCTATAACTTTAATTCATAATTCATAGCCGATAAACTGTCTGACTGTGTCTTAAGTATATTCAAAGTCTCATCTTCCATCACTCTCTGGGAGGGAAGTTCCCACAGACGCAGAACCCTTTGAGATGGTTAAAACAATCACCAACTCCTTCACTGCGATATTCTCCAGTTTCCAGGAGTCCATCCATTTGTGGAAATCTTTCGCAAAAATTGAAATATTGTTTCAGCATTTAACTTGAATAGACTACTCAGGATTATATGGGTTTAATGGGATCATGCGTCATTTGCCTAAACTCCAACTGAACCGATCTGACAATGTTTCCTCCAGAGATAAATGCTCCTTACAGGAATCAGTTGAGTGAATCTTCTCTGGACTGCTTTTCATGTCATTGGGCCCTCAGCTCTCCTGAAGTAGTCTCACCGTACTCTGCAAAACTGTAGGAAATCTTCCCTACTCGTGAATGTATTCTCTTTCAAAAGGTTTGAAAATTTATATTGCCTCCCTATGATGTTTTCCACGCAACATAATTTTTTTGCGATCCAGGTGCCTGATTCCTCTGCGCCTCAAAATTGCAATCTATCCATCGGATTAATGCACGGTTTTTCCATTCAAAACACCAATCTATTCAAACACAGACACATTTTTCCTCCCATATACCAATATATCATTCACTTGACCCCCTTCGAAATCTTTATAATATTATGAAGTGGAGGTCAACATCAATCTGATAATTAGAAGCAATGCACCCAGCGAAGATCTCCTCGCCTTATAATGTGGTAAGGGAGTGTGACAAGTGATGTAACCCACCTGCTTTTTGACACCCAGTTTGTTATAAAGGAGTGGTTCAATGAAATGGAATCCTTTCACGCATTCTGTAATTAACAATTACTATTTGCCTGTCTAGGGATGACACCGTGGCTCAGGGTCTAGCACTGCTGCCTCACAACGCTAAAGACCCAGGTTCGATTCCAAACTCTATGTGGAGTTATCACATTTTACTCGCGTTTGCGTGGGCTTCAAACACGTGCTCCTGTTTCCTCTCACAATCCACAGATGTGCAGGTTACTTGAATTGGGAATGCTAAATTGCCCATAGTGTTCACGGATGTGTAAGTTAGCTGCATTATTCAGGGGTAAATATAGTTAATAGGGTAAAGAATGCATCTGAGTGGTTTACTCTTTGGAGGGTCAGTGTGGTCCTTGTTCGTCTGAAGGGCTTGTTTCCCTACTCTCGGTATTCTGTGATTCTAACTTTAACAGTGAACAAACCACTAACAAACTGAACAATCTCTCTGTAACTAATTACTTATTCTGGAATAAAATAAGATTTTAGTGATATGTGGTTTCACTAATGCAGATTCTACTCATAAATCCATTCTTAGTAAGAACAAAATTAATCTTAGTTTCTCAAAGATCATCCAGAATGGACTCTCTTGAAATTTCTGTATCTTATTCCCTCGTCTTTCTCTGTCTGAAATGCCTTCGCAGTTGTTTTCTGGTTTCAAGAATATTTGCTCAGCGTGTTGTGCACCTTTATTGATGGATAGAGCTTTTTAGGCAGAGTATAGAGATTTCTTTGTGAGACCCCAATATTTCTTTCGCAGATGACACTTCCCTGTCATTATTTTTTTCAGATAGCAGTGGACTCTCCCCCTCTGTCCAATTGCCTCGCTGTTATATACATCTCCTTGACAAAATAAATTCTTATTAAATGATTGGTTTCATATCGTTAGCACTAAAATGGATCCTTAATCTCCAAGTGTCGTTTTAAGTTAATTGGCAGCATTTGAACTGTTGCCTGGGTAAAAATGCTGCTTGGGCCAGCTAACTGAACGGGTTTGATCCATTCTGTCAATTTGGGTACCTGCAAACTGCTTGTCCACAGACATTCGTTCTTCTGTTTAATAACCGAAAAGCAACTTATCTTTTCTAAGGTCAAATGGTATTGCCCAAAATTTTGCAAGTTCGCGTTTTCACGTACCAATCGACTGATATGCACACTGATACTTCCACCTCTACAATAATAGTCCGATCAAAGAATCCTGATTACCATTTTAAAAAAAGTCTTATTTCAAAACCAGGCAGCTGTCGATTCTTCTCCATATTCATGTATTCTTTTCTTATTTTTGGGGATTCTGCTTCCCAGGTCTTTGGTTGATAAAGGTCCCTGTCAAAGAGCAGATCTTTCTGCTATCAGGCTGGACTTGTTGGCGGCGTGCTGCTCTTTGCCGCCCTCGCCAACTGTTCAAAATGTTTGATATTTATACGCCAAAAGATTGGATGGTTTCACAGGCTTTAATATTGTCAAAACACTAAATACAAACTTGATTAGCGTTTGGCATCTTGGCACATTATTTAAACTGATTGGCTGAATTTGAATTTGAATTTGTCTCATAGCAACCCAGATACTGCTAGCTGTTTGACCAAATATTGCATTTTTAATTTTTCCAGTACTCTGGCCAGCCTTTCAACTCTCTTGAAGGTATAGTACACTTAGAAATTCATTGCACTGTCCACCTTATCTCACCCTCTGATTATCTTTTCTGGATCAATTCAGACAGCTCTCAACTTTCTTCTCTCGAATGAAAACAGCGACAACTACCTCAGACTTTCCCTCCAATCAGGCAACAATCTCGTAAATCTCTTTTGAATCCTTTCCAAACGCTCCACGTCCTTCCTGTAATGTAGCAAGCAGCAATATACAGTACTCTAAGTGCGGTATGATCGCGTGGGTCCAAAATTCTATCCCTCTTCCAATGAAAGCTAACATAATTTACGCCTTATTAACAAGCTTATTAACCAGATTGGCAACTTACTGTGACCTACGCACATTGACACCAAGATCTCTCTGCTCATCGACGCTGCCAAGAAACTTACCATTGGCCCAGTACTCTTTATTGCTTTTGCTCCTTCCAAAATGAATCACCTCACACATTAGTCTCAAATTGCCACCTCTCAGCTCAGCTCTGCAGCTTATCTATGTCCCTCTGTAGCCTGCAACATCCTTCAGGTATCTACACTTCATCAACCTTAGTATCATCATTAAATTTACTTACACATCATTTTATGCCCTTATCGAGGTAATTTATAAAAATGACAAACAGCAGTAATCCCAACAAGATCCTCTGTAGGAACTACAGTTTTTAGTATAGTCCATGTAAACAGAAAGTATTGTTTTTGTGCCTTTGCTATTTTTGTGTTTCTCATCGTTACCTTGTCAGTTTCATCACTTAGTTTCACTCTGCGATTCTTTTTATGTACTAGTGATTTTTTATTGCTGTTTCAGTGGTTTCTTCTTGCCTCCTTCACATCTTACCCACTCTCTGTCTCTATTTATCTTTCCATTCATTTCCTGTCATAGCTTCTTTTAATGTTGTGTGTTAACCCTTTGACGATATATTTGTTTTCATTAATTCACAGGAAGTGGGCATTGCTGCGTAGGTCAGCATTTATTGCTCATCTTTGATTTCCCAGAGGGCAGTTAGGAGTTATCTACATTGTTGTGGGCCTGGAGTCACATATCGGTCAGACCAGGTACGGATGGCAGTTTCCTTCCACATAGGACATTAGTGAAACAGGTGAGCGTCTCCTCACAATCTATTCATGTTCACCATCAGTTTGTTAATCCCAAATTTGAATTCAAACTCCACCATCTGCCATAGCAGGTTTCGAATCCAGCTCCCAGAACATTGTCTCTCGATGAACGGTTCAGCTATAATGCACTCGGCCACTGCCTTACCCAATCCCGTGGAGTGTGACTAACTTGTGCAGTATTATTTGCCGTTGTTTTTGCCCTCATGCTGTCAATGACTTCCTTATCTAGACATGGATAATTTCTCTCTGTCATGCAATTCCTCTTCTCTCAAAAATATACTTTAATTAAGTGGTATTTAGTATCCCCTTAAGTATTTGCCAAATTTCTTCATCTGTCCTGCCTTTGATTGATTCCCAAGACCCCAACCCCCAACGACACCTCCCTTAGGCCACTGTAAGTATCATTATCCGACACTAAGCCTCTCGTATGTGACTCTGTTCTCACTCTTTCAATCTGAATTTGAAACTACAGTATGTTGTGATCATTCTTTCAAAGACGATCCTTTACTACAAAATCGTTTTTCATTTCTTTCTTTATATCAAATCTAAAGTACCCTGCTCTCTGGGTGGTTCCATGACATGTGTTCTCAGAAACATTCCTTCATATACTCTACGATTTGTACTTGGAGCCTACCCTTTGCCAAGTTGATTAATTGATTCAATATGCACGTTCATCGCACCGTTGTTAACTTGTCACGAACCCTCATTATTTCCGACCTCAGAAGTATTTTGGTGAGACGGTGGCTGAAAATTACTCTCCAAAAGAGGTTTCTTCAGTGGCTTTTTATTTGCACCTGAACTAATTTTCATTTTGTTCCCTCGTGCCAATATCAGTTCTTAATATAGCCTTGATATTATCCTTCACCAATACACCAATTCCACATCCTTTACCTTCATGTCTATCCTTTCGGAATACCACGTACCAATGGACAGTTCACTGTCCAGTCCTGATCTGCCTGTAACCATGTTTCAATCATCCTTACCAGGTCATACCCATTTATCTCTGTATCTACTGCCAGCTCATCAATTTTATTCCAAATGCTGTGTGCTTTTAGACCAAAGAATTTTAAATAACTTCTTTGATTTGGTTTTCCACTTTAATGTTTTCTTGAGTACGAGCTTCCTGATCTCACACACCTCACTCCTTCACGTCCCCCGTACATTCCATCTTCATTTGTTAATCTCTGATAAACATCTCTGTCATTCATTCCAACCTCCAACTCACATTTTGGATTGAATTGATTACTTCTCGC